>NW_027206778.1:0-300000 GCF_032191515.1 Phaenicophaeus curvirostris | reverse complement strand
CAGCTTGCAGTGAAAGCGCTTCCAGAGGGGAGTCTAATGAGGGCAAAGATTTGATGGTAGCAGCTTCACTGCGGAAGATACTCTCTTTGCCAAAATCGCATTATTAGGCGAAAGTAAGTTACAATTCAGTACCCTATCCTAAAGCTTGCTGTTAGGAAGGAATCTGCAGCTTGCAGTGAAAGCGCTTCCAGAGGAGAGTCTAATGAGGGCAAATATTTGATGGTAGCAGCTTCCCTGCGGGAGATAGTGTCTTTTCCAAAATCGCATTATTAGGCGAAAGTAAGATACAATTCAGTACCCTATCTTAAAGCTTGCTGTTAGGAGGGAATCTGCAGCTTGCAGTGAAAGCGCTTCCAGAGGGGAGTCTAATGAGGGCAAACATTTGATGGTAGCAGCTTCCCTGCGGGAGATACTCTCTTTGCCAAAATCGCATTATTAGGCGAAAGTAAGTTACAATTCAGTACCCTATCCTAAAGCTTGCTGTTAGGAGGGAATCTGCAGCTTGCAGTGAAAGCACTTCCAGAGGGGAGTCTAATGAGGGCAAACATTTGATGGTAGCAGCTTCCCTGCGGGAGATATTCTCTTTGCCAAAATCGCCTTATGAGCCGCAGTTAAGTTACAATTCAGTACTCTGTCCTACAGCTTGCTGTTAGGAGGGAATATGCAGCTTGCAGTGAATGCGCTTCCAGAGGGGAGTCTAATGAGGGCAAACATTTGATGGTAACAGCTTCCCTGCGGGAGATATTCTCTTTGCTAAAATCGCCTTATTATCCGCAGTTAAGTTACAATTCAGTACCCTATCCTAAAGCTTGCTGTTAGGAGGGAATCTGCAGCTTGCAGTGAAAGCGCTTCCAGAGGGGAGTCTAATGAGGGCAAACATTTGATGGTAGCAGCTTCACTGCGGGAGATACTCTCTTTGCCAAAATCGCATTATTAGGCGAAAGTAAGTTACAATTCAGTACCCTATCCTAAAGCTTGCTGTTAGGAGGGAATCTGCAGCTTGCAGTGAAAGCGCTTCCAGAGGGGAGTCTAAGGAGGGCAAACATTTGATGGTAGCAGCTTCCCTGCGGGAGATACTCTCTTTGCCAAAATCGCATTATTAGGCGAAAGTAAGTTACAATTCAGTACCCTATCCTAAAGCTTGCTGTTAGGAGGGAATCTGCAGCTTGCAGTGAAAGCGCTTCCAGAGGGGAGTCTAATGAGGGCAAACGTTTGATGGTAACAGCTTCCCTGCGGGAGATAGTCTTTTTGCCAAAATCGCATTATTAGGCGAAAGTAAGTTACAATTCAGTACCCTATCCTAAAGCTTGCTGTTAGGAGGGAATCTGCAGGTTGCAGTGAAAGCGCTTCCAGAGGGGAGTGTAATGAGGGCAAACATTTGATGGTAGCAGCTTCCCTGCGGGAGATACTCTCTTTGCCAAAATCGCATTATTAGGCGAAAGTAAGTTACAATTCAGTACCCTATCCTAAAGCTTGCTGTTAGGAGGGAATCTGCAGCTTGCAGTGAAAGCGCTTCCAGAGGGGAGTCTAATGAGGGCAAACATTTGATGGTAACAGCTTCCCTGCGGGAGATAGTCTCTTTGCCAAAATCGCATTTTTAGGCGAAAGTAAGATACAATTCAGTACCCTATCCTAAAGCTTGCTGTTAGGAGGGAATCTGCAGCTTGCAGTGAAAGCGCTTCCAGAGGGGAGTCTAATGAGGGCAAACATTTGATGGTAGCAGCTTCCCTGCGGGAGATACTCTCTTTGCCAAAATCGCATTACTAGGCGAAAGTAAGTTACAATTCAGTACCCTATCCTAAAGCTTACTGTTAGGAGGGAATCTACAGCTTGCAGTGAAAGCGCTTCCAGAGGGGAGTCTAATGAGGGCAAACATTTGATGGTAGCAGCTTCCCTGCGGGAGATATTCTCTTTGCCAGAATCGCCTTATTAGCCGCAGTTAAGTTAAAATTCAGTACCCTATCCTAAAGCTTGCTGTTAGGAGGGAATCTGCAGCTTGCAGTGAAAGCGCTTCCAGAGGGGAGTCTAATGAGGGCAAACATTTGATGGTAGCAGCTTTCCTGCGGGAGATATTCTCTTTGCCAAAATCGCATTATTAGGCGAAAGTAAGATACAATTCAGTACCCTATCCTAAAGCTTGCTGTTAGGAGGGAATCTGCAGCTTGCAGTGAAAGCGCTTCCAGAGGGGAGTGTAATGAGGGCAAACATTTGATGGTAGCAGCTTCCCTGCGGGAGATACTCTCTTTGCCAAAATCGCCTTATTAGCCGCAGTTAAGATACAATTCAGTACCCTATCCTAAAGCTTGCTGTTAGGAGGGAATATGCTGCTTGCAGTGAAAGCGCTTCCAGAGGGGAGTCTAATGAGGGCAAACATTTGATGGTAGCAGCTTCCCTGCGGGAGATACTCTCTTTGCCAAAATCGCATTATTAGGCGAAAGAAAGTTACAATTCAGTACCCTATCCTAAAGCTTGCTGTTAGGAGGGAATCTGCAGCTTGCAGTGAAAGCGCTTCCAGAGGGGAGTCTAATGAGGGCAAACATTTGATGGTAACAGCTTCCCTGCGGGAGATAGTCTCTTTGCCAAAATCGCATTTTTAGGCGAAAGTAAGTTACAATTCAGTACCCTATCCTAAAGCTTGCTGTTAGGAGGGAATCTGCAGCTTGCAGTGAAAGCCCTTCCAGAGGGGAGTCTAATGAGGGCAAACATTTGATGGTAGCAGATTCCCTGCGGGAGATATTCTCTTTGCTAAAATCGCCTTATTAGCCGCAGTTAAGTTACAATTCAGTACCCTATCCTAAAGCTTGCTGTTAGGAGGGAATCTGCAGCTTGCAGTGAAAGCGCTTCCAGAGGGGAGTCTAATGAGGGCAAACATTTGATGGTAGCAGCTTCCCTGCGGGAGATAGTCTCTTTGCCAAAATCGCATTATTAATCGAAAGTAAGTTACAATTCAGTACCCTATCCTAAAGCTTGCTGTTAGGAAGGAATCTGCAGCTTGCAGTGAAAGCGCTTCCAGAGGGGAGTCTAATGAGGACAAACATTTGATGGTAGCAGCTTCCCTGCGGGAGATACTCTCTTTGCCAAAATTGCTTTATTAGGCGAAAGTAAGTTACAATTCAGTACCCTATCCTAAAGCTTGCTGTTAGGAGGGAATCTGCAGCTTGCAGTGAAAGCGCTTCCAGAGGGGAGTCTAATGAGGGCAAACATTTGATGGTAGCAGCTTCCCTGTGGGAGATACTCTCTTTGCCAAAATCGCATTATTATCCGCAGTTAAGTTACAATTCAGTACCCTATCCTAAAGCTTGCTGTTAGGAGGGAATCTGCAGCTTGCAGTGAAAGCGCTTCCAGAGGGGAGTCTAATGAGGGAAAACATTTGATGGTAGCAGCTTCCCTGCGGGAGATACTCTCTTTGCTATAATCGCATTATTAGGCGAAAGTAAGTTACAATTCAGTACCCTATCCTAAAGCTTGCTGTTAGGAGGGAATCTGCAGCTTGCAGTGAAAGCGCTTCCAGAGGGGAGTCTAATGAGGGCAAGCATTTGATGGTAGCAGCTTCCCTGTGGGAGATAGTCTCTTTGCCAAAATCACCTTATTAGCCGCAGTTAAGTTACAATTCAGTACCCTATCCTAAAGCTTGCTGTTAGGAGGGAATCTGCAGCTTGCAGTGAAAGCGCTTCCAGAGGGGAGTCTAATGAGGGCAAACACTTGGTGGCAGCACTTTCCTTGCGAGTTATAGTCTCTTTGCCAAAATCGCATTATTAGGCGAAAGTAAGTTACAATTCAGTACCCTATCCTAAAGCTTGCTGTTAGGAGGGAATCTGCAGCTTGCAGTGAAAGCGCTTCCAGAGGGGAGTCTAATGAGGGCAAACATTTGATGGTAGCAGCTTCCCTGCGGGAGATATTCTCTTTTCCAAAATCGCATTATTAGGCGAAAATAAGTTACAATTCAGGACCCTATCCTAAAGCTTGCTGTTAGGAGGGAATCTGCAGCCTGCAGTGAAAGCGCTTCAAGAGGGGAGTCTAATGAGGGCAAACATTTGATGGTAGCAGCTTCCCTGCGGGAGATACTCTCTTTGCCAAAATCGCATTTTTAGGCGAAAGTAAGTTACAATTCAGTACCCTATCCTAAAGCTTGCTGTTAGGAGGGAATCTGCAGCTTGCAGTGAAAGCGCTTCCAGAGGGGAGTCTAATGAGGGCAAACATTTGATGGTAGCAGCTTCCCTGCGGGAGATAGTCTCTTTGCCAAAATCGCCTTATTAGCAGCAGTTAAGCTACAATTCAGTACCCTATCCTAAAGCTTGCTGTTAGGAGGGAATCTGCAGCTTGCAGTGAAAGCGCTTCCAGAGGGGAGTATAATGAGGGCAAACATTTGATGGTAGCAGCTTCCCTGCGGGAGATAGTCTCTTTGCCAAAATCGCATTATTAGGCCAAAGTAAGATACAATTCAGTACCCTATCCTAAAGCTTGCTGTTAGGAGGGAATCTGCAGCTTGCTGTGAAAGCGCTTCCAGAGGGGAGTCTAATGAGGGCAAACATTTGATGGTAACAGCTTCCCTGCGGGAGATAGTCTCTTTGCCAAAATCGCATTATTAGGCGAAAGTAAGTTACAATTCAGTACCCTATCCTAAAGCTTGCTGTTAGGAGGGAATCTGCAGCTTGCAGTGAAAGCGCTTCCAGAGGGGAGTCTAATGAGGGCAAACATTTGATGGTAGCAGCTTCCCTGCGGGAGATACTCTCTTTGCCAAAATCGCATTATTAGGCGAAAGTAAGTTACAATTCAGTACCCTATCCTAAAGCTTGCTGTTAGGAGGGAATCTGCAGCTTGCAGTGAAAGCGCTTCCAGAGGGGAGTCTAACGAGGGCAAGCATTTGGTGGTAGCAGCTTCCCTGTGGGAGATACTCTCTTTGCCAATATCGCATTACTAGGCGAAAGTAAGTTACAATTCAGTACCCTATCCTAAAGCTTGCTGTTAGGAAGGAATCTGCAGCTTGCAGTGAAAGTGCTTCCAGAGGGGAGTCTAATGAGGGCAAATATTTGATGGTAGCAGCTTCCCTGCGGGAGATATTCTCTTTGCCAAAATCGCATTATTATGCGAAAGTAAGATACAATTCAGTACCCTATCCTAAAGCTTGCTGTTAGGAGGGAATCTGCAGCTTGCAGTGAAAGCGCTTCCAGAGGGGAGTCTAATGAGGGCAAACATTTGATGGTAGCAGCTTCCCTGCGGGAGATAGTCGCTTTGCCAAAATCGGCTTATTAGCCGCAGTTAAGTTACAATTCAGTACCCTATCCTAAAGCTTGCTGTTAGGAGGGAATCTACAGCTTGCAGTGAAAGCGCTTCCAGAGGGGAGTCTAATGAGGGCAAACATTTGATGGTACCAGCTTCCCTGCGAGTTATATTCTCTTTGCATAATCGCATTATTAGGCGAAAGTAAGTTACAATTCAGTACACTATCCTAAAGCTTGCTGTTAGGAGGGAATCTGCAGCTTGCAGTGAAAGCGCTTCCAGAGGGGAGTCTAATGAGGGCAAACATTTGATGGTAGCAGCTTCCCTGCGGGAGATACTCTCTTTGCCAAAATCGCATTATTAGGTGAAAATAAGTTACAATTCAGGACCCTATCCTAAAGCTTGCTGTTAGGAGGGAATATGCTGCTTGCTGTGAAAGCGCTTCCAGAGGGGAGTCTAATGAGGGCAAACATTTGATGGTAGCAGCTTCCCTGCGGGAGATACTCTCTTTGCCAAAATCGCATTATTAGGCGAAAGTAAGTTACAATTCAGTACCCTATCCTAAAGCTTGCTGTTAGGAGGGAATCTGCAGCTTGCAGTGAAAGCGCTTCCAGAGGGGAGTCTAATGAGGGCAAACATTTGATGGTAACAGCTTCCCTGCGGGAGATAGTCTCTTTGCCAAAATCGCCTTATTAGCCCCAGTTAAGTTACAATTCAGTACCCTATCCTAAAGCTTGCTGTTAGGAGGGAATCTGCAGCTTGCAGTGAAAGCGCTTCCAGAGGGGAGTCTAATGAGGGCAAACATTTGATGGTAGCAGCTTCCCTGCGGGAGATACTCTCTTTGCCAAAATCGCATTATTAGGCGAAAGTAAGTTACAATTCAGTACCCTATCCTAAAGCTTGCTGTTAGGAAGGAATCTGCAGCTTGCAGTGAAAGCGCTTCCAGAGGGGAGTCTAATGAGGACAAACATTTGATGGTTGCAGCTTCCCTGCGGGAGATAGTCTCTTTGCCAAAATCGCATTATTAGCAGCAGTTAAGATACAATTCAGTACCCTATCATAAAGCTTGCTGTTAGGAGGGAATCTGCAGCTTGCAGTGAAATCGCTTCCAGAGGGGAGTCTAATGAGGGCAAACATTTGATGGTAGCAGCTTCCCTGCGGGAGATACTTTCTTTGCCATAATCGCATTATTAGGCGAAACTAAGTTACAATTCAGTACCCTATCCTAAAGCTTGCTGTTAGGAGGGAATCTGCAGCTTGCAGTGAAAGCGCTTCCAGAGGGGAGTCTAATGAGGGCAAACATTTGATGGTAGCAGCTTCCCTGCGGGAGATACTCTCTTTGCCATAATTGCTTTATTAGGCGAAAGTAAGTTACAATTCAGTACCCTATCCTAAAGCTTGCTGTTAGGAAGGAATCTGCAGCTTGCAGTGAAAGCGCTTCCAGAGGGGAGTCTAATGAGGGCAAACATTTGATGTTAGCAGCTTCCCTGCGGGAGATACTCTCTTTCCTAAAATCGCATTATTAGGCGAAAGTAAGTTACAATTCAGTACCCTATCCTAAAGCTTGCTGTTAGGAGGGAATCTGCAGCTTGCAGTGAAAGCGCTTCCAGAGGGGAGTCTAATGAGGGCAAACATTTGATGGTAGCAGCTTCCCTGTGGGAGATACTCTCTTTGCCAAAATCGCATTATTAGGCGAAAGTAAGTTACAAGTCAGTACCCTATCCTAAAGCTTGCTGTTAGGAGGGAATCTGCAGATCGCAGTGAAAGCGCTTCCAGAGGGGAGTCTAATGAGGGCAAACATTTGATGGTAGCAGCTTCCCTGCGGGAGATACTCTCTTTGGCAAAATTGCTTTATTAGGCGAAAGTAAGTTACAATTCAGTACCCTATCCTAAAGCTTGCTGTTAGGAAGGAATCTGCAGCTTGCAGTGAAAGCGCTTCCAGAGGGGAGTCTAATGAGGGCAAACATTTGATGGTAGCAGCTTCCCTGCGGGAGATACTGTCTTTCCTAAAATCGCATAATTAGGCGAAAGTAAGTTACAATTCAGTACCCTATCCTAAAGCTTGCTGTTAGGAGGGAATCTGCAGCTTGCAGTGAAAGCGCTTCCAGAGGGGAGTCTAATGAGGGCAAACATTTGATGGTAGCAGCTTCCCTGTGGGAGATACTCTGTTTGCAAAAATCGCATTATTAGGCGAAAGTAAGTTACAAGTCAGTACCCTATCCTAAAGCTTGCTGTTAGGAGGGAATCTGCAGATTGCAGTGAAAGCGCTTCCAGAGGGGAGTCTAATGAGGGCAAACATTTGATGGTAGCAGCTTCCCTGCGGGAGATAGTCTCTTTGCCAAAATCGCATTATTAGGCGAAAGTAAGTTACAATTCAGTACCCTATCCTAAAGCTTGCTGTTAGGAGGGAATCTGCAGCTTGCAGTGAAAGCGCTTCCAGAGGGGAGTCTAATGAGGGCAAACATTTGATGGTAGCAGCTTCCCTGTGGGAGATACTCTCTTTGCCAAAATCGCATTATTAGGCGAAAGTAAGTTACAATTCAGTACCCTATCCTAAAGCTTGCTGTTAGGAGGGAATCTGCAGCTTGCAGTGAAAGCGCTTCCAGAGGGGAGTCTAATGAGGGCAAACATTTGATGGTAGCAGCTTCCCTGTGGGAGATACTCTCTTTGCCAAAATCGCATTATTAGGCGAAAGTAAGTTACAATTCAGTACCCTATCCTAAAGCTTGCTGTTAGGAGGGAATCTGCAGATTGCAGTGAAAGCGCTTCCAGAGGGGAGTCTAATGAGGGCAAACATTTGATGGTAGCAGCTTCCCTGCGGGAGATACTCTCTTTGCCAAAATCGCATTATTAGGCGAAAGTAAGTTACAAGTCAGTACCCTATCCTAAAGCTTGCTGTTAGGAGGGAATCTGCAGATTGCAGTGAAAGCGCTTCCAGAGGGGAGTCTAATGAGGGCAAACATTTGATGGTAGCAGCTTCCCTGCGGGAGATATTCTCTTTGCCAGAATCGCCTTATTAGCCGCAGTTAAGTTAAAATTCAGTACCCTATCCTAAAGCTTGCTGTTAGGAGGGAATCTGCAGCTTGCAGTGAAAGCGCTTCCAGAGGGGAGTCTAATGAGGGCAAACATTTGATGGTAGCAGCTTCCCTGCGGGAAATATTCTCTTTGCCAAAATCGCATTATTAGGCGAAAGTAAGATACAATTCAGTACCCTATCCTAAAGCTTGCTGTTAGGAGGGAATCTGCAGCTTGCAGTGAAAGCGCTTCCAGAGGGGAGTCTAATGAGGGCAAACATTTGATGGTAGCAGCTTCCCTGCGGGAGATACTCTCTTTGCCAAAATCGCATTATTAGGCAAAAGTAAGTTACAATTCAGTACCCTATCCTAAAGCTTGCTGTTAGGAGGGAATCTGCAGCTTGCAGTGAAAGCGCTTCCAGAGGGGAGTCTAATGAGGGCAAACATTTGATGGTAACAGCTTCCCTGCGGGAGATAGTCTCTTTGCCAAAATCGCATTTTTAGGCGAAAGTAAGTTACAATTCAGTACCCTATCCTAAAGCTTGCTGTTAGGAGGGAATCTGCAGCTTGCAGTGAAAGCGCTTCCAGAGGGGAGTCTAATGAGGGCAAACATTTGATGGTAGCAGCTTCCCTGCGGGAGATACTCTCTTTGCCAAAATCGCATTATTAGGCGAAAGTAAGATACAATTCAGTACCCTATCCTAAAGCTTACTGTTAGGAGGGAATCTGCAGCTTGCAGTGAAAGCCCTTCCAGAGGGGAGTCTAATGAGGGCAAACATTTGATGGTAGCAGATTCCCTGCGGGAGATATTCTCTTTGCTAAAATCGCCTTATTAGCCGCAGTTAAGTTACAATTCAGTACCCTATCCTAAAGCTTGCTGTTAGGAGGGAATCTGCAGCTTGCAGTGAAAGCGCTTCCAGAGGGGAGTCTAATGAGGGCAAACATTTGATGGTAGCAGCTTCCCTGTGGGAGATACTCTCTTTGCCAAAATCGCATTATTATCCGCAGTTAAGTTACAATTCAGTACCCTATCCTAAAGCTTGCTGTTAGGAAGGAATCTGCAGCTTGCAGTGAAAGCGCTTCCAGAGGGGAGTCTAATGAGGGCAAACATTTGATGTTAGCAGCTTCCCTGCGGGAGATACTCTCTTTCTAAAATCGCATAATTAGGCGAAAGTAAGTTACAATTCAGTACCCTATCCTAAAGCTTGCTGTTAGGAGGGAATCTGCAGATTGCAGTGAAAGCGCTTCCAGAGGGGAGTCTAATGAGGGCAAACATTTGATGGTAGCAGCTTCCCTGCGGGAGATAGTCTCTTTGCCAAAATCGCATTATTAGGCGAAAGTAAGTTACAATTCAGTACCCTGTCCTAAAGCTTGCTGTTAGGAGGGAATCTGCAGCTTGCAGTGAAAGCGCTTCCAGAGGGGAGTCTAATGAGGGCAAACATTTGATGGTAGCAGCTTCCCTGCGGGAGATACTCTCTTTGCCAAAATCGCATTACTAGGCGAAAGTAAGTTACAATTCAGTACCCTATCCTAAAGCTTACTGTTAGGAGGGAATCTACAGCTTGCAGTGAAAGCGCTTCCAGAGGGGAGTCTAATGAGGGCAAACATTTGATGGTAGCAGCTTCCCTGCGGGAGATATTCTCTTTGCCAGAATCGCCTTATTAGCCGCAGTTAAGTTAAAATTCAGTACCCTATCCTAAAACTTGCTGTTAGGAGGGAATCTGCAGCTTGCAGTGAAAGCGCTTCCAGAGGGGAGTCTAATGAGGGCAAACATTTGATGGTAGCAGCTTCCCTGCGGGAGATATTCTCTTTGCCAAAATCGCATTATTAGGCGAAAGTAAGATACAATTCAGTACCCTATCCTAAAGCTTGCTGTTAGGAGGGAATCTGCAGCTTGCAGTGAAAGCGCTTCCAGAGGGGAGTCTAATGAGGGCAAACATTTGATGGTAGCAGCTTCCCTGCGGGAGATACTCTCTTTGCCAAAATCGCATTATTAGCCGCATTTAAGTTACAATTCAGGACCCTATCCTAAAGCTTGCTGTTAGGAGGGAATCTGCAGCTTGCAGTGAAAGCGCTTCCAGAGGGGAGTCTAATGAGGGCAAACATTTGATGGTAGCAGCTTCCCTGCGGGAGATAGTCTCTTTGCCAAAATCGCATTATTAGTCGAAAGTAAGTTACAATTCAGTACCCTATCCTAAAGCTTGCTGTTAGGAAGGAATCTGCAGCTTGCAGTGAAAGCGCTTCCAGAGGGGAGTCTAATGAGGACAAACATTTGATGGTAGCAGCTTCCCTGCGGGAGATACTCTCTTTGCCAAAATTGCTTTATTAGGCGAAAGTAAGCTACAATTCAGTACCTTATCCTAAAGCTTGCTGTTAGGAGGGAATCTGCAGCTTGCAGTGAAAGCGCTTCCAGAGGGGAGTCTAATGAGGGCAAACATTTGATGGTAGCAGCTTCCCTGCGGGAGATATTCTCTTTGCCAAAATCGCCTTTTTAGCCGCAGTTAAGTTACAATTCAGTACCCTATCCTAAAGCTTGCTGTTAGGAGGGAATCTGCAGCTTGCAGTGAAAGCGCTTCCAGAGGGGAGTCTAATGAGGGCAAACATTTGATGGTAGCAGCTTCCCTGCGGGAGATACTCTCTTTGCCAAAATCGCATTATTAGGCGAAAGTAAGTTACAATTCAGTACCCTATCCTAAAGCTTGCTGTTAGGAGGGAATCTGCAGCTTGCAGTGAAAGCGCTTCAAGAGGGGAGTCTAACGAGGGCAAACATTTGATGGTAGCAGCTTCCCTGCGGGAGATACTCTCTTTGCCAAAATCGCATTATTATGCGAAAGTAAGTTTCAATTCAGTACCCTATCCTAAAGCTTGCTGTTAGGAGGGAATCTGCAGCTTGCAGTGAAAGCGCTTCCAGAGGGTAGTCTAATGAGGGCAAAGATTTGATGGTAGCAGCTTTCCTGCGGGAGATATTCTCTTTGCCAAAATCGCCTTATTAGCCGCAGTTAAGTTACAATTCAGTACCCTATCCTAAAGCTTGCTGTTAGGAGGGAATCTGCAGCTTGCAGTGAAAGCGCTTCCAGAGGGGAGTCTAATGAGGGCAAACATTTGATGGTAGCAGCTTCCCTGCGGGAGATACTCTCTTTGCCAAAATCGCATTATTAGGCGAAAGTAAGATACAATTCAGTACCCTATCCTAAAGCTTGCTGTTAGGAGGGAATCTGCAGCTTGCAGTCAAAGCGCTTCCAGACGGGAGTCTAACGAGGGCAAACATTTGATGGTAGAAGCTTCCCTGCGGGATATAATCTCTTTTCCAATTTTGCCTTATAAGCCGCAGTTAAGATACAATTCAGTACCCTATCCTAAAGCTTGCTGTTAGGAGGGAATCTGAAGCTTGCAGTGAAAGCGCTTCCAGAGGGGAGTCTAATGAGGGCAAACATTTGATGGTAACAGCTTCCCTGCGGGAGATACTCTCTTTGCCAAAATCGCATTATTAGGCGAAATTAAGTTACAATTCAGTACCCTATCCTAAAGCTTGCTGTTAGGAGGGAATCTGCAGCTTGCAGTGAAAGCGCTTCCAGAGGGGAGTCTAACGAGGGCAAACATTTGATGGTAGCAGCTTCCCTGCGAGAGATACTCTCTTTGCCAAAATCGCATTATTAGGCGAAAGTAAGTTTCAATTCAGTACCCTATCCTAAAGCTTGCTGTTAGGAGGGAATCTGCAGCTTGCAGTGAAAGCGCTTCCAGAGGGGAGTCTAACGAGGGCAAACATTTGATGGTAGCAGCTTCCCTGCGGGAGATATTCTCTTTGCCAAAATCGCATTATTAGGCGAAAGTAAGTTACAATTCAGTACCCTATCCTAAAGCTTGCTGTTAGGAGGGAATCTGCAGCTTGCAGTGAAAGCGCTTCCAGAGGGGAGTCTAATGAGGACAAACATTTGATGGTAGCAGCTTCCCTGCGGGAGATACTCTCTTTGCCAAAATCGCATTATTAGGCGAAATTAAGTTACAATTCAGTACCCTATCCTAAAGCTTGCTGTTAGGAGGGAATCTGCAGCTTGCAGTGAAAGCGCTTCCAGAGGGGAGTCTAATGAGGGCAAACATTTGATGGTAACACCTTCCCTGCGGGAGATATTCTCTTTTCCTAAATCGCCTTATTAGCCGCAGTTAAGTTACAATTCAGTACCCTATCCTAAAGCTTGCTGTTAGGAGGGAATCTGCAGCTTGCAGTTAAAGCGCTTCCAGAGGGGAGTCTAACGAGGGCAAACGTTTGATGGTAGCAGCTTCCCTGCGGGAGATAATCTCTTTGCCAAAATCTCATTATTAGGCGAAAGTAAGTTACAATTCAATACCCTATCCTAAAGCTTGCTGTTAGGAGGGAATCTGCAGCTTGCAGTGAAAGCGCTTCCAGAGGGGAGTCTAATGAGGGCAAACATTTGATGGTAGCAGCTTCCCTGCGGGAGATACTCTCTTTGCCAAAATCGCATTATTAGGCGAAAGTAAGTTACAATTCAGTACCCTATCCTAAAGCTTGCTGTTAGGAGGGAATCTGCAGCTTGCAGTGAAAGCGCTTCCAGAGGGGAGTCTAAGGAGGGCAAACATTTGATGGTAGCAGCTTCCCTGCGGGAGATACTCTCTTTGCCAAAATCGCATTATTAGGCGAAAGTAAGTTACAATTCAGTACACTATCCTAAAGCTTGCTGTTAGGAGGGAATCTGCAGATTGCAGTGAAAGCGCTTCCAGAGGGGAGTCTAAGGAGGGCAAACATTTGATGGTAGCAGCTTCCCTGCGGGAGATAATCTCTTTGAAAAAACGCAATATTAGGCGAAAGTAAGATACAATTCAGTACCCTATCCTAACGCTTGCTGTTAGGAGGGAATCTGCAGCTTGCAGTGAAAGCGCTTCCAGAGGGGAGTCTAATGAGGGCAAACATTTGATGGTAGCAGCTTCCCTGCGGGAGATATTCTCTTTGCCAAAATCGCCTTATTAGCCGCAGTTAAGTTACAATTCAGTACACTATCCTAAAGCTTGCTGTTAGGAGGGAATCTGCAGCTTGCAGTGAAAGCGCTTCCAGAGGGGAGTCTAATGAGGGGAAATATTGGATGGTAGCAGCTTCCCTGCGGGAGATACTCTCTTTGCCAAAATCGCCTTATTAGCCGCAGTTAAGATACAATTCAGTACCCTATCCTAAAGCTTGCTGTTAGGAGGGAATCTGCAGCTTGCAGTGAAAGCGCTTCCAGAGGGGAGTCTAAGGAGGGCAAACATTTGATGGTAGCAGCTTCCCTGCGGGAGATACTCTCTTTGCCAAAATCGCATTATTAGCCCCACTTAAGTTACAATTCAGTACCCTATCCTAAAGCTTGCTGTTAGGAGGGAATCTGCAGCTTGCAGTGAAAGCGCTTCCAGAGGGGAGTCTAATGAGGGCAAACATTTGATGGTAGCAGCTTCCCTGCGGGAGATAATCTCTTTGCAAATTTTGCCTTATTAGCCGCAGTTAAGTTACAATTCAGTACCCTATCCAAAAACTTGCTCTTAGGAGGGAATCTGAAGCTTGCAGTGAAAGCGCTTCCAGAGGGGAGTCTAATGAGGGCAAACATTTGATGGTAACAGCTTCCCTGCGGGAGATATTCTCTTTGCCAAAATCGCCTTGTTATCCGCAGTTAAGTTACAATTAAGTACCCTATCCTAAAGCTTGCTGTTAGGAGGGAATCTGCAGCTTGCAGTGAAAGCGCTTCCAGAGGGGAGTCTAACGAGGGCAAACGTTTGATGGTAGCAGCTTCTCTGCGGGAGATACTCTCTTTGCCAAAATCGCATTATTAGGCGAAAGTAAGTTACAATTCAGTACGCTATCCTAAAGCTTGCTGTTTAGAGGGAATCTGCAGCTTGCAGTGAAAACGCTTCCAGAGGGGAGTCTAATGAGGGCAAACATTTGATGGTAGCAGCTTCCCTGCGGGAGATATTCTCTTTCCCAAAATCGCCTTATTAGCCGCAGATAAGTTACAATTCAGTACCCTATCCTAAAGCTTGCTGTTAGGAGGGAATCTGCAGCTTGCAGTGAAAGCGCTTCCAGAGGGGATTCTAATGAGGGCAAACATTTGATGGTAGCAGCTTCCCTGCGGGAGATACTCTCTTTGCCAAAATCGCATTATTAGGCGAAAGTAAGTTACAATTCAGTACCCTATCCTAAAGCTTGCTGTTAGGAGGGAATCTGCAGCTTGCAGTGAAAGCGCTTCCAGAGGGGAGTCTAATGAGGGCAAACATTTGATGGTAGCAGCTTCCCTGCGGGAGATACTCTCTTTGCCAAAATCGCATTATTAGGCGAAAGTAAGTTACAATTCAGTACCCTATCCTAAAGCTTGCTGTTAGGAGGGAATCTGCAGCTTGCAGTGAAAGCGCTTCCAGAGGGGAGTCTAATGAGGGCAAACATTTGATGGTAGCAGCTTCCCTGCGGGAGATACTCTCTTTCCAAAATCGGCTTATTAGCCCCAGTTAAGTTACAATTCAGTACCCTATGCTAAAGCTTGCTGTTAGGAGGGAATCTGCAGATTGCAGTGAAAGCGCTTCCAGAGGGGAGTCTAATGAGGGCAAACATTTGATGGTAGCAGCTTCCCTGCGGGAGATATTCTCTTTGCCAAAATCGCCTTATTAGCCGCAGTTAAGTTACAATTCAGTACCCTATCCTAAAGCTTGCTGTTAGGAGGGAATCTGCAGCTTGCAGTGAAAGCGCTTCCGGAGGGGAGTCTAACGAGGGCAAACGTTTGATGGTAGCAGCTTCCCTGCGGGAGATACTCTCTTTGACAAAATCGCATTATTAGGCGATATTAAGTTACAATTCAGTACCCTATCCTAAAGCTTGCTGTTAGGAGGGAATCTGCAGCTTGCAGTGAAAGCACTTCCAGAGGGGAGTCTAAGGAGGGCAAACATTTGATGGTAGCAGCTTCCATGCGGCATAAAATCTCTTTTCCAATTTTGCCTTATTAGCCGCAATTAAGATACAATTCAGTACCCTATCCTAAAACTTGCTGTTAGGAGGGAATCTGAAGCTTGCAGTGAAAGCGCTTCCAGAGGGGAGTCTAATGAGGGCAAACATTTGATGGTAGCAGCTTCCCTGCGGGAGATATTCTCTTTCCCAAAATCGCCTTATTAGCCGCAGATAAGTTACAATTCAGTACCCTATCCTAAAGCTTGCTGTTAGGAGGGAATCTGCAGCTTGCAGTGAAAGCGCTTCCAGAGGGGAGTCTAATGAGGGCAAACATTTGATGGTAACAGCTTCCCTGCGGGAGATACTCTCTTTGCCAAAATCGCATTATTAGGCGAAATTAAGTTACAATTCAGTACCCTATCCTAAAGCTTGCTGTTAGGAGGGAATCTGCAGCTTGCAGTGAAAGCGCTTCCAGAGGGGAGTCTAACGAGGGCAAACATTTGATGGTAGCAGCTTCCCTGCGGGAGATACTCTCTTTGCCAAAATCGCATTATTAGGCGAAAGTAAGTTTCAATTCAGTACCCTATCCTAAAGCTTGCTGTTAGGAGGGAATCTGCAGCTTGCAGTGAAAGCGCTTCCAGAGGGGAGTCTAACGAGGGCAAACATTTGATGGTAGCAGCTTCCCTGCGGGAGATATTCTCTTTGCCAAAGTCGCATTATTAGGCGAAAGTAAGTTACAATTCAGTACCCTATCCTAAAGCTTGCTGTTAGGAGGGAATCTGCAGCTTGCAGTGAAAGCGCTTCCAGAGGGGAGTCTAATGAGGACAAACATTTGATGGTAGCAGCTTCCCTGCGGGAGATACTCTCTTTGCCAAAATCGCATTATTAGGCGAAATTAAGTTACAATTCAGTACCCTATCCTAAAGCTTGCTGTTAGGAGGGAATCTGCAGCTTGCAGTGAAAGCGCTTCCAGAGGGGAGTCTAATGAGGGCAAACATTTGATGGTAACACCTTCCCTGCGGGAGATATTCTCTTTTCCTAAATCGCCTTATTAGCCGCAGTTAAGTTACAATTCAGTACCCTATCCTAAAGCTTGCTGTTAGGAGGGAATCTGCAGCTTGCACTGAAAGCGCTTCCAGAGGGGAGTCTAACGAGGGCAAACGTTTGATGGTAGCAGCTTCCCTGCGGGAGATAATCTCTTTGCCAAAATCTCATTATTAGGCGAAAGTAAGTTACAATTCAATACCCTATCCTAAAGCTTGCTGTTAGGAGGGAATCTGCAGCTTGCAGTGAAAGCGCTTCCAGAGGGGAGTCTAATGAGGGCAAACATTTGATGGTAGCAGCTTCCCTGCGGGAGATACTCTCTTTGCCAAAATCGCATTATTAGGCGAAAGTAAGTTACAATTCAGTACCCTATCCTAAAGCTTGCTGTTAGGAGGGAATCTGCAGCTTGCAGTGAAAGCGCTTCCAGAGGGGAGTCTAAGGAGGGCAAACATTTGATGGTAGCAGCTTCCCTGCGGGAGATACTCTCTTTGCCAAAATCGCATTATTAGGCGAAAGTAAGTTACAATTCAGTACACTATCCTAAAGCTTGCTGTTAGGAGGGAATCTGCAGCTTGCAGTGAAAGCGCTTCCAGAGGGGAGTCTAATGAGGGGAAATATTGGATGGTAGCAGCTTCCCTGCGGGAGATACTCTCTTTGCCAAAATCGCCTTATTAGCTGCAGTTAAGATACAATTCAGTACCCTATCCTAAAGCTTGCTGTTAGGAGGGAATCTGCAGCTTGCAGTGAAAGCGCTTCCAGAGGGGAGTCTAAGGAGGGCAAACATTTGATGGTAGCAGCTTCCCTGCGGGAGATACTCTCTTTGCCAAAATCGCATTATTAGGCGAAAGTAAGTTACAATTCAGTACCCTATCCTAAAGCTTGCTGTTAGGAGGGAATCTGCAGCTTGCAGTGAAAGCGCTTCCAGAGGGGAGTCTAATGAGGGCAAACATTTGATGGTAGCAGCTTCCCTGCGGGAGATAATCTCTTTGCCAATTTTGCCTTATTAGCCGCAGTTAAGTTACAATTCAGTACCCTATCCAAAAACTTGCTCTTAGGAGGGAATCTGAAGCTTGCAGTGAAAGCGCTTCCAGAGGGGAGTCTAATGAGGGCAAACATTTGATGGTAACAGCTTCCCTGCGGGAGATATTCTCTTTGCCAAAATCGCCTTATTATCCGCAGTTAAGTTACAATTAAGTACCCTATCATAAAGCTTGCTGTTAGGAGGGAATCTGCAGCTTGCAGTGAAAGCGCTTCCAGAGGGGAGTCTAACGAGGGCAAACGTTTGATGGTAGCAGCTTCTCTGCGGGAGATACTCTCTTTGCCAAAATCGCATTATTAGGCGAAAGTAAGTTACAATTCAGTACGCTATCCTAAAGCTTGCTGTTTAGAGGGAATCTGCAGCTTGCAGTGAAAACGCTTCCAGAGGGGAGTCTAATGAGGGCAAACATTTGATGGTAGCAGCTTCCCTGCGGGAGATATTCTCTTTCCCAAAATCGCCTTATTAGCCGCAGATAAGTTACAATTCAGTACCCTATCCTAAAGCTTGCTGTTAGGAGGGAATCTGCAGCTTGCAGTGAAAGCGCTTCCAGAGGGGAGTCTAATGAGGGCAAACATTTGATGGTAGCAGCTTCCCTGCGGGAGATACTCTCTTTGCCAAAATCGCATTATTAGGCGAAAGTAAGTTACAATTCAGTACCCTATCCTAAAGCTTGCTGTTAGGAGGGAATCTGCAGCTTGCAGTGAAAGCGCTTCCAGAGGGGAGTCTAATGAGGGCAAACATTTGATGGTAGCAGCTTCCCTGTGGGAGATACTCTCTTTGCCAAAATCGCCTTATTAGCCCCAGTTAAGTTACAATTCAGTACCCTATGCTAAAGCTTGCTGTTAGGAGGGAATCTGCAGCTTGCAGTGAAAGCGCTTCCAGAGGGGAGTCTAATGAGGGCAAACATTTGATGGTAGCAGCTTCCCTGCAGGAGATACTCTCTTTGCCAAAATCGCATTATTATGCGAAAGTAAGTTTCAATTCAGTACCCTATCCTAAAGCTTGCTGTTAGGAGGGAATCTGCAGCTTGCAGTGAAAGCGCTTCCGGAGGGGAGTCTAACGAGGGCAAACGTTTGATGGTAGCAGCTTCCCTGCGGGAGATACTCTCTTTGACAAAATCGCATTATTAGGCGATATTAAGTTACAATTCAGTACCCTATCCTAAAGCTTGCTGTTAGGAGGGAATCTGCAGCTTGCAGTGAAAGCACTTCCAGAGGGGAGTCAAAGGAGGGCAAACATTTGATGGTAGCAGCTTCCATGCGGCATAAAATCTCTTTTCCAATTTTGCCTTATTAGCCGCAATTAAGATACAATTCAGTACCCTATCCTAAAACTTGCTGTTAGGAGGGAATCTGAAGCTTGCAGTGAAAGCGCTTCCAGAGGGGAGTCTAATGAGGGCAAACATTTGATGGTAGCAGCTTCCCTGCGGGAGATACTCTCTTTGCCAAAATCGCATTATTAGGCGAAAGTAAGTTACAATTCAGTACCCTATCCTAAAGCTTGCTGTTAGGAGGGAATCTGCACCTTGCAGTGAAAGCGCTTCCAGAGGGGAGTCTAATGAGGGCAAACATTTGATGGTAGCAGCTTCCCTGCGGGAGATATTCTCTTTGCCAAAATCGCCTTATTAGCCGCAGTTAAGTTAGAATTCAGTACCCTATCCTAAAGCTTGCTGTTAGGAGGGAATCTGCAGCTTGCAGTTAAAGCGCTTCCAGAGGGGAGTCTAATGAGGGCAAACGTTTGATGGTAGCAGCTTCCCTGCGGGAGATAATCTCTTTGCCAAAATCTCATTATTAGGTGAAAGTAAGTTACAATTCAGCACCCTATCCTAAAGCTTGCTGTTAGGAGGGAATCTGCAGCTTGCAGTGAAAGCGCTTCCAGAGGGGAGTCTAATGAGGGCAAACATTTGATGGTAGCAGCTTCCCTGCGGGAGATACTCTCTTTGCCAAAATCGCATTATTAGGCGAAAGTAAGTTACAATTCAGTACCCTATCCTAAAGCTTGCTGTTAGGAGGGAATCTGCAGCTTGCAGTGAAAGCGCTTGCAGAGGGGAGTCTAATGAGGGCAAACATTTGATGGTAGCAGCTTCCCTGCGGGAGATACTCTCTTTGCCAAAATCGCATTATTAGGCTAAAGTAAGTTACAACTCAGTACCGTATTCTAAAGCTTGCTGTTAGGAGGGAATCTGCAGCTTGCAGTGAAAGCGCTTCCGGAGGGGAGTCTAACGAGGGCAAACGTTTGATGGTAGCAGCTTCCCTGCGGGAGATACTCTCTTTGACAAAATCGCATTATTAGGCGAAAGTAAGTTACAATTCAGTACCCTATCCTAAAGCTTGCTGTTAGGAGGGAATCTGCAGCTTGCAGTGAAAGCACTTCCAGAGGGGAGTCTAACGAGGGCAAACATTTGATGGTAGCAGCTTCCCTGCGGGAGATAATCTCTTTGCCAAAATCGCATTATTAGGCGAAAGTAAGTTACAATTCAGTACCCTATCCTAAAGCTTGCTGTTAGGAGGGAATCTGCAGCTTGCAGTGAAAGCCCTTCCGGAGGGGAGTCTAACGAGGGCAAACGTTTTATGGTAGCAGCTTCCCTGCGGAATAAAATCTCTTTTCCACTTTTGCCTTATTAGCCGCAGTTAAGATACAATTCAGTACCCTATCCTAAAACTTGCTGTTAGGAGGGAATCTGCAGCTTGCAGTTAAAGCGCTTCCAGAGGGGAGTCTAACGAGGGCAAACGTTTGATGGTAGCAGCTTCCCTGCGGGAGATAATCTCTTTGCCAAAATCGCATTATTCGGCGAAAGTAAGTTACAATTCAGTACCCTATCCTAAAGCTTGCTGTTAGGAGGGAATCTGCAGCTTGCAGTGAAAGCGCTTCCAGAGGGGAGTCTAATGAGGGCAAACATTTGATGGTAGCAGCTTCCCTGCGGGAGATATTCTCTTTCCCAAAATCGCCTTATTAGCCGCAGATAAGTTACAATTCAGTACCCTATCCTAAAGCTTGCTGTTAGGAGGGAATCTGCAGCTTGCAGTGAAAGCGCTTCCAGAGGGGAGTCTAATGAGGGCAAACATTTGATGGTAGCAGCTTCCCTGCGGGAGATAATCTCTTTGCCAAAATCGCATTATTAGGCGAAAGTAAGTTTCAATTCAGTACCCTATGCTAAAGCTTGCTGTTAGGAGGGAATCTGCAGCTTGCAGTGAAAGCACTTCCAGAGGGGAGTCTAACGAGGGCAAACATTTGATGGTAGCAGCTTCCCTGCGGTATAAAATCTCTTTTCCACTTTTGCCTTATTAGCCTCAGTTAAGATACAATTCAGTACCCTATCCTAAAAGTTGCTGTTAGGAGGGAATCTGCAGCTTGCAGTGAAAGCGCTTCCAGAGGGGAGTCTAATGAGGGCAAACATTTGATGGTAGCATCTTCCCTGCGGGAGATATTCTCTTTCCAAAAATCGCCTTATTAGCCGCAGATAAGTTACAATTCTGTACCCTATGCTAAAGCTTGCTGTTAGGAGGGAATCTGCAGCTTGCAGTGAAAGCGCTTCCGGAGGGGAGTCTAACGAGGGCAAACGTTTGATGGTAGCAGCTTCCCTGCGGGAGATACTCTCTTTGCCAAAATCGCATTATTATGCGAAAGTAAGATTCAATTCAGTACACTATCCTAAAGCTTGCTGTTAGGAGGGAATCTGCAGCTTGCAGTGAAAGCGCTTCCAGAGGGAAGTCTAATGAGGGCAAACATTTGATGGTAGCAGCTTCCCTGCGGGATATAATCTCTTTTCCAATTTTGCCTTATTAGCCGCAGTTAAGTTACAATTCAGTACCCTATCCTAAAGCTTGCTGTTAGGAGGGAATCTGAAGCTTGCAGTGAAAGCGCTTCCAGAGGGGAGTCTAATGAGGGCAAACATTTGATGGTAACAGCTTCCCTGCGGGAGATATTCTCTTTGCCAAAATCGCCTTATTAGCCGCAGTTAAGTTACAATTCAGTACCCTATCCTAAAGCTTGCTGTTAGGAGGGAATCTGAAGCTTGCAGTGAAAGCGCTTCCAGAGGGGAGTCTAATGAGGGCAAACATTTGATGGTAGCAGCTTCCCTGCGGGAGATAATCTCTTTGCCAATTTTGCCTTATTAGCCGCAGTTAAGATACAATTCAGTACCCTATCCAAAAACTTGCTCTTAGGAGGGAATCTGAAGCTTGCAGTGAAAGCGCTACCAGAGGGGAGTCTAATGAGGGCAAACATTTGATGGTAGCAGCTTCCCTGCGGGAGATACTCTCTTTGCCAAAATCGCATTATTAGGCGAAAGTAAGTTACAATTCAGTACCCTATCCTAAAGCTTGCTGTTTAGAGGGAATCTGCAGCTTGCAGTGAAAACGCTTCCAGAGGGGAGTCTAATGAGGGCAAACATTTGATGGTAGCAGCTTCCCTGCAGGAGATATTCTCTTTGCCAAAATCGCCTTATTAGCCGCAGATAAGTTACAATTCAGTACCCTATCCTAAAGCTTGCTGTTAGGAGGGAATCTGCAGCTTGCAGTGAAAGCGCTTCCAGAGGGGATTCTAATGAGGGCAAAAATTTGATGGCAGCAGCTTCCCTGCAGGAGATACTCTCTTTGCCAAAATCGCATTATTAGGCGAAAGTAAGTTACAATTCAGTACCCTATCCTAAAGCTTGCTGTTAGGAGGGAATCTGCAGCTTGCAGTGAAAGCGCTTCCAGAGGGGAGTCTAATGAGGGCAAACATTTGATGGTAGCAGCTTCCCTGTGGGAGATACTCTCTTTGCCAAAATCGCCTTATTAGCCCCAGTTAAGTTACAATTCAGTACCCTATGCTAAAGCTTGCTGTTAGGAGGGAATCTGCAGCTTGCAGTGAAAGCGCTTCCAGAGGGGAGTCTAATGAGGGCAAACATTTGATGGTAGCAGCTTCCCTGCGGGAGATATTCTCTTTGCCAAAATCGCCCTATTAGCCGCAGTTAAGTTACAATTCAGTACCGTATCCTAAAGCTTGCTGTTAGGAGGGAATCTGCAGCTTGCAGTGAAAGCGCTTCCAGAGGGGAGTCTAATGAGGGCAAACATTTGATGGTAGCAGCTTCCCTGCGGGAGATACTCTCTTTGCCAAAATCGCATTATTAGGCGAAAGTAAGTTACAATTCAGTACCCTATCCTAAAGCTTGCTGTTAGGAGGGAATCTGCAGCTTGCAGTGAAAGCGCTTCCAGAGGGGAGTCTAATGAGGGCAAACATTTGATGGTAGCAGCTTCCCTGCGGGAGATACTCTCTTTGCCAAAATCGCATTATTAGGCGAAAGTAAGTTTCAATTTAGTACCCTATCCTAAAGCTTGCTGTTAGGAGGGAATCTGCAGCTTGCAGTGAAAGCGCTTCCAGAGGGGAGTCTAATGAGGGCAAACATTTGATGGTAGCAGCTTACCTGCGGGAGATAATCTCTTTGCAAATATCGCATTATTAGGCGAAAGTAAGATACAATTCAGTACCCTATCTTAAAGCTTGCTGTTAGGAGGGAATCTGCAGCTTGCAGTGAAAACGCTTCCAGAGGGGAGTCTAATGAGGGCAAACATCTGATGGTAGCAGCTTCCCTGCGGGAGATACTCTCTTTGCCAAAATCGCATTATTAGGCGAAAGTAAGTTTCAATTCAGTACCCTATCCTAAAGCTTGCTGTTAGGAGGGAATCTGCAGCTTGCAGTGAAAGCGCTTCCAGAGGGGAGTCTAATGAGGGCAAACATTTGATGGTAGCAGCTTCCCTGCGGGAGATATTCTCTTTGCCAAAATCGCCTTATTAGCCGCAGTTAAGTTACAATTCAGTACCCTATCCTAAAGCTTGCTGTTAGGAGGGAATCTGCAGCTTGAGGTGAAAGCGCTTCCAGAGGGGAGTCTAATGAGGGCAAACATTTGATGGTAGCAGCTTCCCTGCGGGAGATACTCTCTTTGCCAAAATCGCATTATTAGGCGAAAGTAAGTTACAATTCAGTACCCTATCCTAAAGCTTGCTGTTAGGAGGGAATCTGCAGCTTGCAGTGAAAGCGCTTCCAGAGGGGAGTCTAACGAGGGCAAACGTTTGATGGTAGCAGTTTCCCTGCGGGAGATACTCTCTTTGCCAAAATCGCATTATTAGGCGAAAGTAAGTTACAATTCAGTACCCTATCCTAAAGCTTGCTGTTAGGAGGGAATCTGCAGCTTGCAGTGAAAGCCCTTCCGGAGGGGAGTCTAACGAGGGCAAACGTTTGATGGTAGCAGCTTCCCTGCGGGAGATACTCTCTTTGCCAAAATCGCATTATTAGGCGAAAGTAAGTTACAATTCAGTACCCTATCCTAAAGCTTGCTGTTAGGAGGGAATCTGCACCTTGCAGTGAAAGCGCTTCAAGAGGGGAGTCTAATGAGGGCAAACATTTGATGGTAGCAGCTTCCCTGCGGGAGATAGTCTCTTTGCCAAAATCGCCTTATTAGCCGCAGTTAAGAAAGAATTCAGTACCCTATCCTAAAGCTTGCTGTTAGGAGGGAATCAGCAGCTTGCAGTGAAAGCGCTTCCAGAGGGGAGTCTAATGAGGGCAAACATTTGATGTTATCAGCTTCCCTGCGGGAGATACTCTTTTTGACAAAATCGCATTATTAGGCGAAAGTAAGTTACAATTCAGTACCCTATCCTAAAGCTTGTTGTTAGGAGGGAATCTGCAGCTTGCAGTGAAAGCGCTTCCAGAGGGGAGTCTAACGAGGGCTAACATTTGATGGTAGCAGCTTCCCTGCGGTATAAAATCTCTTTTCCACTTTTGCCTTATTAGCCTCAGTTAAGATACAATTCAGTACCCTATCCTAAAACTTGCTGTTAGGAGGGAATCTGAAGCTTGCAGTGAAAGCGCTTCCAGAGGGGAGTCTAACGAGGGCAAACGTTTGATGGTAGCAGCTTCCCTGCGGGAGATACTCTTTTTGACAAAATCGCATTATTAGGCGAAATTAAGTTACAATTCAGTACCCTATCCTAAAGCTTGCTGTCAGGAGGGAATCTGCAGCTTGCAGTGAAAGCACTTCCAGAGGGGAGTCTAACGAGGGCTAACATTTGATGGTAGCAGCTTCCCTGCGGTATAAAATCTCTTTTCCACTTTTGCCTTATTAGCCTCAGTTAAGACACAATTCAGTACCCTATCCTAAAACTTGCTGTTAGGAGGGAATCTGAAGCTTGCAGTGAAAGCGCTTCCAGAGGGGAGTCTAATGAGGGCAAACATTTGATGGTAGCATCTTCCCTGCGGGAGATATTCTCTTTCCCAAAATCGCCTTATTAGCCGCAGATAAGATACAATTCAGTACCCTATGCTAAAGCTTGCTGTTAGGAGGGAATCTGCAGCTTGCAGTGAAAGCGCTTCCGGAGGAGAGTCTAACGAGGGCAAACATTTGATGGTAGCAGCTTCCCTGCGGGAGATACTCTCTTTGACAAAATTGCATTATTAGGCGAAATTAAGTTACAATTCAGTACCCTATCCTAAAGCTTGCTGTTAGGAGGGAATCTGCAGCTTGCAGTGAAAGCGCTTCCAGAGGGGAGTCTAACGAGGGCAAACATTTGATGGTAGCAGCTTCCCTGCGGGATAAAATCTCTTTTACACTTTTGTCTTATTAGCCGCAGTTAAGATACAATTCAGTACCCTATCCTAAAACTTGCTGTTAGGAGGGAATCTGCAGCTTGCAGTGAAAGCGCTTCCAGAGGGGAGTCTAATGAGGGCAAACATTTGATGGTAGCAGCTTCCCTGCGGGAGATACTCTCTTTGCCAAAATCGCCTTATTAGCCGCAGATAAGTTAAAATTCAGTACCCTATCCTAAAGCTTGCTGTTAGGAGGGAATCTGCAGCTTGCAGTGAAAGCGCTTCCAGAGGGGAGTCTAACGAGGGCAAACATTTGATGGTAGCAGCTTCCCTGCGGGAGATACTCTCTTTGCCAAAATCGCATTATTAGGCGAAAGTAAGTTTCAATTCAGTACCCTATCCTAAAGCTTGCTGTTAGGAGGGAATCTGCAGCTTGCAGTGAAAGCACTTCCAGAGGGGAGTCTAACGAGGGCAAACATTTGATGGTAGCAGCTTCCCTGCGGTATAAAATCTCTTTTCCACTTTTGCCTTATTAGCCTCAGTTAAGATACAATTCAGTACCCTATCCTAAAACTTGCTGTTAGGAGGGAATCTGAAGTTGCAGTGAAAGCGCTTCCAGAGGGGAGTCTAATGAGGGCAAACATTTGATGGTAGCATCTTCCCTGCGGGAGATATTCTCTTTCCCAAAATCGCCTTATTAGCCGCAGATAAGTTACAATTCTGTACCCTATGCTAAAGCTTGCTGTTAGGAGGGAATCTGCAGCTTGCAGTGAAAGCGCTTCCGGAGGGGAGTCTAACGAGGGCAAACGTTTGATGGTAGCAGCTTCCCTGCGGGAGATACTCTCTTTGACAAAATCGCATTATTAGGCGAAATTAAGTTACAATTCAGTACCCTATCCTAAAGCTTGCTGTTAGGAGGGAATCTGCAGCTTGCAGTGAAAGCGCTTCCAGAGGGGAGTCTAACGAGGGCAAACATTTGATGGTAGCAGCTTCCCTGCGGGATAAAATCTCTTTTCCACTTTTGCCTTATTAGCCGCAGTTAAGATACAATTCAGTACCCTATCCTAAAACTTGCTGTTAGGAGGGAATCTGCAGCTTGCAGTGAAAGCGCTTCCAGAGGGGAGTCTAACGAGGGCAAACATTTGATGGTAGCAGCTTCCCTGCGGGAGATACTCTCTTTTCCCAAATCGCATTATTAGGCGAAAGTAAGTTTCAATTCAGTACACTATCCTAAAGCTTGCTGTTAGGAGGGAATCTGCAGCTTGCAGTGAAAGCGCTTCCAGAGGGGAGTCTAATGAGGGCAAACATTTGATGGTAGCAGCTTCCCTGCGGGAGATACTCTCTTTGCCAAAATCGCATTATTAGGCGAAAGTAAGTTACAATTCAGTACCCTATCCTAAAGCTTGCTGTTAGGAGGGAATCTGCAGCTTGCAGTGAAAGCGCTTCCAGAGGGGAGTCTAATGAGGGCAAACATTTGATGGTAGCAGCTTCCCTGCGGGAGATACTCTCTTTGCCAAAATCGCATTATTAGGCGAAAGTAAGTTACAATTCAGTACCCTATCCTAAAGCTTGCTGTTAGGAGGGAATCTGCAGCTTGCAGTGAAAGCGCTTCCAGAGGGGAGTCTAACGAGGGCAAACATTTGATGGTAGCAGCTTCCCTGCGGGATATAATCTCTTTTCCAATTTTGCCTTATTAGCCGCAGTTAAGTTACAATTCAGTACCCTATCCTAAAGCTTGCTGTTAGGAGGGAATCTGCAGCTTGCAGTGAAAGCGCTTCCAGAGGGGAGTCTAATGAGGGCAAACATTTGATGGTAACAGCTTCCCTGCGGGAGATATTCTCTTTGCCAAAATCGCCTTATTAGCCGCAGTTAAGTTACAATTCAGTACCCTATCCTAAAGCTTGCTGTTAGGAGGGAATCTGCAGCTTGCAGTGAAAGCGCTTCCAGAGGGGAGTCTAACGAGGGCAAACATTTGATGGTAGCAGCTTCCCTGCGGGATAAAATCTCTTTTCCAATTTTGCCTTATTAACCGCAGTTAAGATACAATTCAGTACCCTATCCTAAAACTTGCTGTTAGGAGGGAATCTGAAGCTTGCAGTGAAAGCGCTTCCAGAGGGGAGTCTAACGAGGGCAAACATTTGATGGTAGCAGCTTCCCTGCGGGATAAAATCTCTTTTACACTTTTGTCTTTTTAGCCGCAGTTAAGATTCAATTCAGTACCCTATCCTAAAACTTGCTGTTAGGAGGGAATCTGAAGCTTGCAGTGAAAGCGCTTCCAGAGGGGAGTCTAATGAGGGCAAACATTTGATGGTAACAGCTTCCCTGCGGGAGATATTCTCTTTGCCACAATCGCCTTATTAGCCGCAGTTAAGTTACAATTCAGTACCCTATCCTAAAGCTTGCTGTTAGGAGGGAATCTGCAGCTTGCAGTTAAAGCGCTACCAGAGGGGAGTCTAATGAGGGCAAACATTTGATGGTAGCAGCTGCCCTGCGGGAGATACTCTCTTTGCCAAAATCGCATTATTAGGCGAAAGTAAGTTTCAATTCAGTACCATATCCTAAAGCTTGCTGTTAGGAGGGAATCTGCAGCTTGCAGTGAAAGCGCTTCCAGAGGGTAGTCTAATGAGGGCAAACATTTGATGGTAGCAGCTTTCCTGCGGGAGATATTCTCTTTGCCAAAATCGCCTTATTAGCCGCAGTTAAGTTACAATTCAGTACCCTATCCTAAAGCTTGCTGTTAGGAGGGAATCTGCAGCTTGCAGTGAAAGCGCTTCCAGAGGGGAGTCTAATGAGGACAAACATTTGATGGTAGCAGCTTCCCTGCGGGAGATACTCTCTTTGCCAAAATCGCATTATTAGGCGAAAGTAAGTTTCAATTCAGTACCCAATCCTAAAGCTTGCTGTTAGGAGGGAATCTGCAGCTTGCAGTGAAAGCGCTTCCAGAGGGGAGTCTAATGAGGGCAAACATTTGATGGTAACACCTTCCCTGCGGGAGATATTCTCTTTGCCAAAATCGCCTTATTAGCCGCAGTTAAGTTACAATTCAGTACCCTATCCTAAAGCTTGCTGTTAGGAGGGAATCTGCAGCTTGCAGTTAAAGCGCTTCCAGAGGGGAGTCTAACGAGGGCAAACGTTTGATGGTAGCAGCTTCCATGCGGGAGATAATCTCTTTGCCAAAATCGCATTATTAGGCGAAAGTAAGTTACAATTCAATACCCTATCCTAAAGCTTGCTGTTAGGAGGGAATCTGCAGCTTGCAGTGAAAGCGCTTCCAGAGGGGAGTCTAATGAGGGAAAACATTTGATGGTAGCAGCTTCCCTGCGGGAGATACTCTCTTTGCCAAAATCGCATTATTAGGCGAAAGTAAGTTACAATTCAGTACCCTATCCAAAAACTTGCTGTTAGGAGGGAATCTGCAGCTTGCAGTGAAAGCGCTTCCAGAGGGGAGTCTAATGAGGGCAAACATTTGATGGTAGCAGCTTCCCTGCGGGAGATACTCTCTTTGCCAAAATCGCATTATTAGGCGAAAGTAAGTTACAATTCAGGACACTATCCTAAAACTTGCTGTTAGGAGGGAATCTGCAGCTTGCAGTGAAAGCGCTTCCAGAGGGGAGTCTAATGAGGGCAAACATTTGATGGCAGCAGCTTCCCTGCGGGGGATACTCTCTTTCCCAAAATCGCATTATTAGGCGAAAGTAAGTTTCAATTCAGTACCCCATCCTAAAGCTTGCTGTTAGGAGGGAATCTGCAGCTTGCAGTGAAAGCGCTTCCAGAGGGGAGTCTAACGAGGGTAAACGTTTGATGGTAGCAGCTTCCCTGCGGGAGATACTCTCTTTGCCAAAATCGCATTGTTAGGCGAAAGTAAGTTACAATTCAGTACCCTATCCTAAAGCTTGCTGTTAGGAGGGAATCTGCCGCTTGCAGTGAAAGCGCTTCCAGAGGGGAGTCTAATGAGGGCAAACATTTGATGGTAGCAGCTTCCCTGCGGGAGATACTCTCTTTGCCAAAATCGCATTATTATCCCCAGTTAAGTTACAATTCAGTACCCTATCCTAAAGCTTGCTGTTAGGAGGGAATCTGCAGCTTGCAGTGAAAGCGCTTCCAGAGGGGAGTCTAACGAGGGCAAACATTTGATGGTAGCAGCTTCCCTGCGGGAGATACTCTCTTTGCCAAAATCGCATTATTAGCCCCAGTTAAGTTACAATTCAGTACCCTATCCTAAAGCTTGCTGTTAGGAGGGAATCTGCAGCTTGCAGTGAAAGCGCTTCCAGAGGGGAGTCTAATGAGGGCAAACATTTGATGGTAGCAGCTTCCCTGCGGGAGATACTCTCTTTGCCAAAATCGCATTATTAGGCGAAAGTAAGTTACAATTCAGTACCCTATCCTAAAGCTTGCTGTTAGGAGGGAATCTGCAGCTTGCAGTGAAAGCGCTTCCAGAGGGGAGTCTAATGAGGGCAAACATTTGATGGTAGCAGCTTCCCTGCGGGAGATACTCTCTTTGCCAAAATCGCATTATTAGGCGAAAGTAAGTTACAATTCAGTACACTATCCTAAAGCTTGCTGTTAGGAGGGAATCTGCAGATTGCAGTGAAAGCGCTTCCAGAGGGGAGTCTAAGGAGGGCAAACATTTGATGGTAGCAGCTTCCCTGCGGGAGATATTCTCTTTGCCAAAATCGCCTTATTAGCCGTAGTTAAGTTACAATTCAGTACCCTATCCTAAAGCTTTCTGTTAGGAGGGAATCTGCAGCTTGCAGTGAAAGCGCTTCCAGAGGGGAGTCTAATGAGGGCAAACATTTGATGGTAGCAGCTTCCCTGCGGGAGATACTCTCTTTGCCAAAATCGCATTATTAGGCGAAAGTAAGTTACAATTCAGTACCCTATCCTAAAGCTTGCTGTTAGGAGGGAATCTGCAGCTTGCAGTGAAAGCGCTTCCAGAGGGGAGTCTAATGAGGGCAAACATTTGATGGTAGCAGCTTCCCTGCGGGAGATAATCTCTTTGCCAATTTTGCCTTATTAGCCGCAGTTAAGTTACAATTCAGTACCCTATCCAAAAACTTGCTCTTAGGAGGGAATCTGAAGCTTGCAGTGAAAGCGCTTCCAGAGGGGAGTCTAATGAGGGCAAACATTTGATGGTAGCAGCTTCACTGCGGGGGATACTCTCTTTCCCAAAATCGCATTATTAGGCGAAAGTAAGTTTCAATTCAGTACCCCATCCTTAAGCTTGCTGTTAGGAGGGAATCTGCAGCTTGCAGTGAAAGCCCTTCCGGAGGGGAGTCTAACGAGGGCAAACGTTTGATGGTAGCAGCTTCCCTGCGGGAGATACTCTCTTTGCCAAAATCGCATTATTAGGCGAAAGTAAGTTACAATTCAGTACCCTATCCTAAAGCTTGCTGTTAGGAGGGAATCTGCAGCTTGCAGTGAAAGCCCTTCCGGAGGGGAGTCTAACGAGGGCAAACGTTTGATGGTAGCAGCTTCCCTGCGGGAGATACTCTCTTTGCCAAAATCGCATTATTAGGCGAAAGTAAGTTACAATTCAGTACCCTATCCTAAAACTTGCTGTTAGGAGGGAATCTGCAGCTTGCAGTGAAAGCGCTTCCAGAGGGGAGTCTAAGGAGGGCAAACATTTGATGGTAGCAGCTTCCCTGCGGGAGATACTCTCTTTGCCAAAATCGCATTATTAGCCCCACTTAAGTTACAATTCAGTACCCTATCCTAAAGCTTGCTGTTAGGAGGGAATCTGCAGCTTGCAGTGAAAGCGCTTCCAGAGGGGAGTCTAAGGAGGGCAAACATTTGATGGTAGCAGCTTCCCTGCGGGAGATACTCTCTTTGCCAAAATCGCATTATTAGCCCCAGTTAAGTTACAATTCAGTACCCTATCCTAAAGCTTGCTGTTAGGAGGGAATCTGCAGCTTGCAGTGAAAGCGCTTCCAGAGGGGAGTCTAATGAGGGCAAACATTTGATGGTAGCAGTTTCCCTGCGGGAGATAATCTCTTTGCCAAAATCGCATTATTAGGCGAAAGTAAGTTACAATTCAGTACACTATCCTAAAGCTTGCTGTTAGGAGGGAATCTGCAGATTGCAGTGAAAGCGCTTCCAGAGGGGAGTCTAAGGAGGGCAAACATTTGATGGTAGCAGCTTCCCTGCGGGAGATAATCTCTTTGAAAAAACGCAATATTAGGCGAAAATAAGTTACAATTCAGTACCCTATCCTAAAGCTTGCTGTTAGGAGGGAATCTGCAGCTTGCAGTGAAAGCGCTTCCAGAGGGGAGTCTAATGAGGGCAAACATTTGATGGTAGCAGCTTCCCTGCGGGAGATATTCTCTTTCCCATAATACCCTTATTAGCCGAAGATAAGTTACAATTCAGTACCCTATCCTAAAGCTTGCTGTTAGGAGGGAATCTGCAGCTTGCAGTGAAAGCGCTTCCAGAGGGGATTCTAATGAGGGCAAACATTTGATGGTAGCAGCTTCCCTGCGGGAGATACTCTCTTTTCCAAAATCGCATTATTAGGCGAAAGTAAGTTACAATTCAGTACCCTATCCTAAAGCTTGCTGTTAGGAGGGAATCTGCAGCTTGCAGTGAAAGCCCTTCCGGAGGGGAGTCTAACGAGGGCAAACGTTTGATGGTAGCAGCTTCCCTGCGGGAGATACTCTCTTTGCCAAAATCGCATTATTAGGCGAAAGTAAGTTACAATTCAGTACCCTATCCTAAAGCTTGCTGTTAGGAGGGAATCTGCAGCTTGCAGTGAAAGCGCTTCCAGAGGGGAGTCTAAGGTGGGCAAACATTTGATGGTAGCAGCTTCCCTGCGGGAGATACTCTCTTTTCCAAAATCGCATTATTAGGCGTAAGTAAGTTACAATTCAGTACCCTATCCTAAAGCTTGCTGTTAGGAGGGAATCTGCAGCTTGCAGTGAAAGCGCTTCCAGAGGGGAGTCTAAGGAGGGCAAACATTTGATGGTAGCAGCTTCCCTGCGGGAGATACTCTCTTTGCCAAAATCGCATTATTAGCCCCAGTTAAGTTACAATTCAGTACCCTATCCTAAAGCTTGCTGTTAGGAGGGAATCTGCAGCTTGCAGTGAAAGCGCTTCCAGAGGGGAGTCTAATGAGGGCAAACATTTGATGGTAGCAGCTTCCCTGCGGGAGATACTCTCTTTGCCAAAATCGCATTATTAGCCCCAGTTAAGTTACAATTCAGTACCCTATCCTAAAGCTTGCTGTTAGGAGGGAATCTGCAGCTTGCAGTGAAAGCGCTTCCAGAGGGGAGTCTAATGAGGGCAAACATTTGATGGTAGCAGTTTCCCTGCGGGAGATAATCTCTTTGCCAAAATCGCATTATTAGGCGAAAGTAAGTTACAATTCAGTACACTATCCTAAAGCTTGCTGTTAGGAGGGAATCTGCAGATTGCAGTGAAAGCGCTTCCAGAGGGGAGTCTAAGGAGGGCAAACATTTGATGGTAGCAGCTTCCCTGCGGGAGATAATCTCTTTGCAAAAATCGCAATATTAGGCGAAAATAAGTTACAATTCAGTACCCTATCCTAAAGCTTGCTGTTAGGAGGGAATCTGCAGCTTGCAGTGAAAGCGCTTCCAGAGGGGAGTCTAATGAGGGCAAACATTTGATGGTAGCAGCTTCCCTGCGGGAGATATTCTCTTTCCCAAAATCGCCTTATTAGCCGCAGATAAGTTACAATTCAGTACCCTATCCTAAAGCTTGCTGTTAGGAGGGAATCTGCAGCTTGCAGTGAAAGCGCTTCCAGAGGGGATTCTAATGAGGGCAAACACTTGATGGTAGCAGCTTCCCTGCGGGAGATACTCTCTTTGCCAAAATCGCATTATTAGGCGAAAGTAAGTTACAATTCAGTACCCTATCCTAAAGCTTCCTGTTAGGAGGGAATCTGCAGCTTGCAGTGAAAGCGCTTCCAGAGGGGAGTCTAATGAGGGCAAACATTTGATGGTAGCAGCTTCCCTGTGGGAGATACTCTCTTTGCCAAAATCGCCTTATTAGCCCCAGTTAAGTTACAATTCAGTACCCTATCCTAAAGCTTGCTGTTAGGAGGGAATCTGCAGCTTGCAGTGAAAGCGCTTCCAGAGGGGAGTCTAATGAGGGCAAACATTTGATGGTAGCAGCTTTCCTGCGGGAGATATTCTCTTTGCCAAAATCGCCTTATTAGCCGCAGTTAAGTTACAATTCAGTAGCCTATCCTAAAGCTTGCTGTTAGGAGGGAATCTGCAGCTTGCAGTGAAAGCGCTTCCAGAGGGGAGTCTAATGAGGGCAAACATTTGATGGTAGCAGCTTCCCTGCGGGAGATACTCTCTTTGCCAAAATCGCATTATTAGGCGAAAGTAAGATACAATTCAGTACCCTATCCTAAAGCTTGCTGTTAGGAGGGAATCTGCAGCTTGCAGTCAAAGCGCTTCCAGACGGGAGTCTAACGAGGGCAAACATTTGATGGTAGAAGCTTCCCTGCGGGATATAATCTCTTTTCCAATTTTGCCTTATAAGCCGCAGTTAAGTTACAATTCAGTACCCTATCCTAAAGCTTGCTGTTAGGAGGGAATCTGAAGCTTGCAGTGAAAGCGCTTCCAGAGGGGAGTCTAATGAGGGCAAACATTTGATGGTAACAGCTTCCCTGCGGGAGATACTCTCTTTGCCAAAATCGCATTATTAGGCGAAATTAAGTTACAATTCAGTACCCTATCCTAAAGCTTGCTGTTAGGAGGGAATCTGCAGCTTGCAGTGAAAGCGCTTCCAGAGGGGAGTCTAACGAGGGCAAACATTTGATGGTAGCAGCTTCCCTGCGGGAGATACTCTCTTTGCCAAAATCGCATTATTAGGCGAAAGTAAGTTACAATTCAGTACCCTATCCTAAAGCTTGCTGTTAGGAGGGAATCTGCAGCTTGCAGTGAAAGCGCTTCCAGAGGGGAGTCTAACGAGGGCAAACATTTGATGGTAGCAGCTTCCCTGCGGGAGATATTCTCTTTGCCAAAATCGCATTATTAGGCGAAAGTAAGTTACAATTCAGTACCCTATCCTAAAGCTTGCTGTTAGGAGGGAATCTGCAGCTTGCAGTGAAAGCGCTTCCAGAGGGGAGTCTAATGAGGACAAACATTTGATGGTAGCAGCTTCCCTGCGGGAGATACTCTCTTTGCCAAAATCGCATTATTAGGCGAAATTAAGTTACAATTCAGTACCCTATCCTAAAGCTTGCTGTTAGGAGGGAATCTGCAGCTTGCAGTGAAAGCGCTTCCAGAGGGGAGTCTAATGAGGGCAAACATTTGATGGTAACACCTTCCCTGCGGGAGATATTCTCTTTTCCTAAATCGCCTTATTAGCCGCAGTTAAGTTACAATTCAGTACCCTATCCTAAAGCTTGCTGTTAGGAGGGAATCTGCAGCTTGCACTGAAAGCGCTTCCAGAGGGGAGTCTAACGAGGGCAAACGTTTGATGGTAGCAGCTTCCCTGCGGGAGATAATCTCTTTGCCAAAATCTCATTATTAGGCGAAAGTAAGTTACAATTCAATACCCTATCCTAAAGCTTGCTGTTAGGAGGGAATCTGCAGCTTGCAGTGAAAGCGCTTCCAGAGGGGAGTCTAATGAGGGCAAACATTTGATGGTAGCAGCTTCCCTGCGGGAGATACTCTCTTTGCCAAAATCGCATTATTAGGCGAAAGTAAGTTACAATTCAGTACCCTATCCTAAAGCTTGCTGTTAGGAGGGAATCTGCAGCTTGCAGTGAAAGCGCTTCCAGAGGGGAGTCTAAGGAGGGCAAACATTTGATGGTAGCAGCTTCCCTGCGGGAGATACTCTCTTTGCCAAAATCGCATTATTAGGCGAAAGTAAGTTACAATTCAGTACACTATCCTAAAGCTTGCTGTTAGGAGGGAATCTGCAGATTGCAGTGAAAGCGCTTCCAGAGGGGAGTCTAAGGAGGGCAAACATTTGATGGTAGCAGCTTCCCTGCGGGAGATAATCTCTTTGCAAAAATCGCAATATTAGGCGAAAGTAAGTTACAATTCAGTACCCTATCCTAAAGCTTGCTGTTAGGAGGGAATCTGCAGCTTGCAGTGAAAGCGCTTCCAGAGGGGAGTCTAATGAGGGCAAACATTTGATGGTAGCAGCTTCCCTGCGGGAGATATTCTCTTTGCCAAAATCGCCTTATTAGCCGCAGTTAAGTTACAATTCAGTACCCTATCCTAAAGCTTGCTGTTAGGAGGGAATCTGCAGCTTGCAGTGAAAGCGCTTCCAGAGGGGAGTCTAATGAGGGGAAATATTGGATGGTAGCAGCTTCCCTGCGGGAGATACTCTCTTTGCCAAAATCGCCTTATTAGCCGCAGTTAAGATACAATTCAGTACCCTATCCTAAAGCTTGCTGTTAGGAGGGAATCTGCAGCTTGCAGTGAAAGCGCTTCCAGAGGGGAGTCTAAGGAGGGCAAACATTTGATGGTAGCAGCTTCCCTGCGGGAGATACTCTCTTTGCCAAAATCGCATTATTAGGCGAAAGTAAGTTACAATTCAGTACCCTATCCTAAATCTTGCTGTTAGGAGGGAATCTGCAGCTTGCAGTGAAAGCGCTTCCAGAGGGGAGTCTAATGAGGGCAAACATTTGATGGTAGCAGCTTCCCTGCGGGAGATAATCTCTTTGCCAATTTTGCCTTATTAGCCGCAGTTAAGTTACAATTGAGTACCCTATCCAAAAACTTGCTCTTAGGAGGGAATCTGAAGCTTGCAGTGAAAGCGCTTCCAGAGGGGAGTCTAATGAGGGCAAACATTTGATGGTAACAGCTTCCCTGCGGGAGATATTCTCTTTGCCAAAATCGCCTTATTATCCGCAGTTAAGTTACAATTAAGTACCCTATCATAAAGCTTGCTGTTAGGAGGGAATCTGCAGCTTGCAGTGAAAGCGCTTCCAGAGGGGAGTCTAACGAGGGCAAACGTTTGATGGTAGCAGCTTCTCTGCGGGAGATACTCTCTTTGCCAAAATCGCATTATTAGGCGAAAGTAAGTTACAATTCAGTACGCTATCCTAAAGCTTGCTGTTTAGAGGGAATCTGCAGCTTGCAGTGAAAACGCTTCCAGAGGGGAGTCTAATGAGGGCAAACATTTGATGGTAGCAGCTTCCCTGCGGGAGATATTCTCTTTCCCAAAATCGCCTTATTAGCCGCAGATAAGTTACAATTCAGTACCCTATCCTAAAGCTTGCTGTTAGGAGGGAATCTGCAGCTTGCAGTGAAAGCGCTTCCAGAGGGGAGTCTAATGAGGGCAAACATTTGATGGTAGCAGCTTCCCTGCGGGAGATATTCTCTTTGCCAAAATCGCCTTATTAGCCGCAGTTAAGTTAGAATTCAGTACCCTATCCTAAAGCTTGCTGTTAGGAGGGAATCTGCAGCTTGCAGTGAAAGCGCTTCCGGAGGGGAGTCTAACGAGGGCAAAAGTTTGATGGTAGCAGCTTCCCTGCGGGAGATACTCTCTTTGCCATAATCGCATTATTAGGCGAAAGTAAGTTACAATTCAGTACCCTATCCTAAAGCTTGCTGTTAGGAGGGAATCTGCAGCTTGCAGTGAAAGCGCTTCCAGAGGGGAGTCTAATGAGGGCAAACATTTGATGGTAACAGCTTCCCTGCGGGAGATATTCTCTTTGCCAAAATCGCCTTATTAGCCGCAGTTAAATTACAATTCAGTACCCTATGCTAAAGCTTGCTGTTAGGAGGGAATCTGCAGCTTGCAGTGAAAGCGCTTCCAGAGGGGAGTCTAATGAGGGCAAACATTTGATGGTAGCAGCTTCCCTGCGGGAGATATTCTCTTTCCCAAAATCGCCTTATTAGCCGCAGATAAGTTACAATTCAGTACCCTATCCTAAAGCTTGCTGTTAGGAGGGAATCTGCAGCTTGCAGTGAAAGCGCTTCCAGAAGGGAGTCTAACGAGGGCAAACATTTGATGGTAGCAGCTTCCCTGCGGGATATAATCTCTTTTCCAATTTTGCCTTATTAGCCGCAGTTAAGTTACAATTCAGTACCCTATCCTAAAGCTTGCTGTTAGGAGGGAATCTGCAGCTTGCAGTGAAAGCGCTTCCAGAGGGGAGTCTAATGAGGGCAAACATTTGATGGTAGCAGCTTCCCTGCGGGAGATACTCTCTTTGCCAAAATCGCATTATTAGGCGAAAGTAAGTTACAATTCAGTACCCTATCCTAAAGCTTGCTGTTAGGAGGGAATCTGCAGCTTGCAGTGAAAGCGCTTGCAGAGGGGAGTCTAATGAGGGCAAACATTTGATGGTAGCAGCTTCCCTGCGGGAGATACTCTCTTTGCCAAAATCGCATTATTAGGCGAAAGTAAGTTACAATTCAGTACCGTATTCTAAAGCTTGCTGTTAGGAGGGAATCTGCAGCTTGCAGTGAAAGCGCTTCCGGAGGGGAGTCTAACGAGGGCAAACGTTTGATGGTAGCAGCTTCCCTGCGGGAGATACTCTCTTTGCCAAAATCGCATTATTAGGCGAAAGTAAGTTACAATTCAGTACCCTATCCTAAAGCTTGCTGTTAGGAGGGAATCTGCAGCTTGCAGTGAAAGCACTTCCAGAGGGGAGTCTAACGAGGGCAAACATTTGATGGTAGCAGCTTCCCTGCGGGAGATAATCTCTTTGCCAAAATCGCAGTATTAGGCGAAAGTAAGTTACAATTCAGTACCCTATCCTAAAGCTTGCTGTTAGGAGGGAATCTGCAGCTTGCAGTGAAAGCCCTTCCGGAGGGGAGTCTAACGAGGGCAAATGTTTTATGGTAGCAGCTTCCCTGCGGAATAAAATCTCTTTTCCACTTTTGCCTTTTTAGCCGCAGTTAAGATACAATTCAGTACCCTATCCTAAAACTTGCTGTTAGGAGGGAATCTGCAGCTTGCAGTTAAAGCGCTTCCAGAGGGGAGTCTAACGAGGGCAAACGTTTGATGGTAGCAGCTTCCCTGCGGGAGATAATCTCTTTGCCAAAATCGCATTATTCGGCGAAAGTAAGTTACAATTCAGTACCCTATCCTAAAGCTTGCTGTTAGGAGGGAATCTGCAGCTTGCAGTGAAAGCGCTTCCAGAGGGGAGTCTAATGAGGGCAAACATTTGATGGTAGCAGCTTCCCTGCGGGAGATACTCTCTTTGCCAAAATCGCATTATTAGGCGAAAGTAAGTTTCAATTCAGTACCCTATCCTAAAGCTTGCTGTTAGGAGGGAATCTGCAGCTTGCAGTGAAAGCACTTCCAGAGGGGAGTCTAACGAGGGCAAACATTTGATGGTAGCAGCTTCCCTGCGGTATAAAATCTCTTTTCCACTTTTGCCTTATTAGCCTCAGTTAAGATACAATTCAGTACCCTATCCTAAAAGTTGCTGTTAGGAGGGAATCTGCAGCTTGCAGTGAAAGCGCTTCCAGAGGGGAGTCTAATGAGGGCAAACATTTGATGGTAGCATCTTCCCTGCGGGAGATATTCTCTTTCCAAAAATCGCCTTATTAGCCGCAGATAAGTTACAATTCTGTACCCTATGCTAAAGCTTGCTGTTAGGAGGGAATCTGCAGCTTGCAGTGAAAGCGCTTCCGGAGGGGAGTCTAACGAGGGCAAACGTTTGATGGTAGCAGCTTCCCTGCGGGAGATACTCTCTTTGCCAAAATCGCATTATTATGCGAAAGTAAGATTCAATTCAGTACACTATCCTAAAGCTTGCTGTTAGGAGGGAATCTGCAGCTTGCAGTGAAAGCGCTTCCAGAGGGAAGTCTAATGAGGGCAAACATTTGATGGTAGCAGCTTCCCTGCGGGATATAATCTCTTTTCCAATTTTGCCTTATTAGCCGCAGTTAAGTTACAATTCAGTACCCTATCCTAAAGCTTGCTGTTAGGAGGGAATCTGAAGCTTGCAGTGAAAGCGCTTCCAGAGGGGAGTCTAATGAGGGCAAACATTTGATGGTAACAGCTTCCCTGCGGGAGATATTCTCTTTGCCAAAATCGCCTTATTAGCCGCAGTTAAGTTACAATTCAGTACCCTATCCTAAAGCTTGCTGTTAGGAGGGAATCTGAAGCTTGCAGTGAAAGCGCTTCCAGAGGGGAGTCTAATGAGGGCAAACATTTGATGGTAGCAGCTTCCCTGCGGGAGATAATCTCTTTGCCAATTTTGCCTTATTAGCCGCAGTTAAGTTACAATTCAGTACCCTATCCAAAAACTTGCTCTTAGGAGGGAATCTGAAGCTTGCAGTGAAAGCGCTACCAGAGGGGAGTCTAATGAGGGCAAACATTTGATGGTAGCAGCTTCTCTGCGGGAGATACTCTCTTTGCCAAAATCGCATTATTAGGCGAAAGTAAGTTACAATTCAGTACCCTATCCTAAAGCTTGCTGTTAGGAGGGAATCTGCAGCTTGCAGTGAAAACGCTTCCAGAGGGGAGTCTAATGAGGGCAAACATTTGATGGTAGCAGCTTCCCTGCAGGAGATATTCTCTTTGCCAAAATCGCCTTATTAGCCGCAGATAAGTTACAATTCAGTACCCTATCCTAAAGCTTGCTGTTAGGAGGGAATCTGCAGCTTGCAGTGAAAGCGCTTCCAGAGGGGATTCTAATGAGGGCAAACATTTGATGGCAGCAGCTTCCCTGCAGGAGATACTCTCTTTGCCAAAATCGCATTATTAGGCGAAAGTAAGTTACAATTCAGTACCCTATCCTAAAGCTTGCTGTTAGGAGGGAATCTGCAGCTTGCAGTGAAAGCGCTTCCAGAGGGGAGTCTAATGAGGGCAAACATTTGATGGTAGCAGCTTCCCTGTGGGAGATACTCTCTTTGCCAAAATCGCCTTATTAGCCCCAGTTAAGTTACAATTCAGTACCCTATGCTAAAGCTTGCTGTTAGGAGGGAATCTGCAGCTTGCAGTGAAAGCGCTTCCAGAGGGGAGTCTAATGAGGGCAAACATTTGATGGTAGCAGCTTCCCTGCAGGAGATACTCTCTTTGCCAAAATCGCATTATTAGGCGAAAGTAAGTTACAATTCAGTACCCTATCCTAAAGCTTGCTGTTAGGAGGGAATCTGTAGCTTGCAGTGAAAGCGCTTCCAGAGGGGAGTCTAATGAGGGCAAACATTTGATGGTAGCAGCTTCCCTGCGGGAGATATTCTCTTTGCCAAAATCGCCCTATTAGCCGCAGTTAAGTTACAATTCAGTACCCTATCCTAAAGCTTGCTGTTAGGAGGGAATCTGCAGCTTGCAGTGAAAGCGCTTCCAGAGGGGAGTCTAATGAGGGCAAACATTTGATGGTAGCAGCTTCCCTGCGGGAGATACTCTCTTTGCCAAAATCGCATTATTAGGCGAAAGTAAGTTACAATTCAGTACCCTATCCTAAAGCTTGCTGTTAGGAGGGAATCTGCAGCTTGCAGTGAAAGCGCTTCCAGAGGGGAGTCTAATGAGGGCAAACATTTGATGGTAGCAGCTTCCCTGCGGGAGATAATCTCTTTGCAAATATCGCATTATTAGGCGAAAGTAAGATACAATTCAGTACCCTATCTTAAAGCTTGCTGTTAGGAGGGAATCTGCAGCTTGCAGTGAAAACGCTTCCAGAGGGGAGTCTAATGAGGGCAAACATCTGATGGTAGCAGCTTCCCTGCGGGAGATACTCTCTTTGCCAAAATCGCATTATTAGGCGAAAGTAAGATTCAATTCAGTACCCTATCCTAAAGCTTGCTGTTAGGAGGGAATCTGCAGCTTGCAGTGAAAGCGCTTCCAGAGGGGAGTCTAATGAGGGCAAACATTTGATGGTAGCAGCTTCCCTGCGGGAGATATTCTCTTTGCCAAAATCGCCTTATTAGCCGCAGTTAAGTTACAATTCAGTACCCTATCCTAAAGCTTGCTGTTAGGAGGGAATCTGCAGCTTGAGGTGAAAGCGCTTCCAGAGGGGAGTCTAATGAGGGCAAACATTTGATGGTAGCAGCTTCCCTGCGGGAGACTCTCTCTTTTCCAAAATCGCATTATTAGGCGAAAGTAAGTTACAATTCAGTACCCTATCCTAAAGCTTGCTGTTAGGAGGGAATCTGCAGCTTGCAGTGAAAGCGCTTCCAGAGGGGAGTCTAACGAGGGCAAACGTTTGATGGTAGCAGCTTCCCTGCGGGAGATACTCTTTTTGACAAAATCGCATTATTAGGCGAAATTAAGTTACAATTCAGTACCCTATCCTAAAGCTTGCTGTCAGGAGGGAATCTGCAGCTTGCAGTGAAAGCACTTCCAGAGGGGAGTCTAACGAGGGCTAACATTTGATGGTAGCAGCTTCCCTGCGGTATAAAATCTCTTTTCCACTTTTGCCTTATTAGCCTCAGTTAAGATACAATTCAGTACCCTATCCTAAAACTTGCTGTTAGGAGGGAATCTGAAGCTTGCAGTGAAAGCGCTTCCAGAGGGGAGTCTAATGAGGGCAAACATTTGATGGTAGCATCTTCCCTGCGGGAGATATTCTCTTTCCCAAAATCGCCTTATTAGCCGCAGATAAGTTACAATTCAGTACCCTATGCTAAAGCTTGCTGTTAGGAGGGAATCTGCAGCTTGCAGTGAAAGCGCTTCCGGAGGAGAGTCTAACGAGGGCAAACATTTGATGGTAGCAGCTTCCCTGCGGGAGATACTCTCTTTGACAAAATTGCATTATTAGGCGAAATTAAGTTACAATTCAGTACCCTATCCTAAAGCTTGCTGTTAGGAGGGAATCTGCAGCTTGCAGTGAAAGCCCTTCCGGAGGGGAGTCTAACGAGGGCAAACATTTGATGGTAGCAGCTTCCCTGCGGGATAAAATCTCTTTTACACTTTTGTCTTATTAGCCGCAGTTAAGATACAATTCAGTACCCTATCCTAAAACTTGCTGTTAGGAGGGAATCTGAAGCTTGCAGTGAAAGCGCTTCCAGAGGGGAGTCTAATGAGGGCAAACATTTGATGGTAACAGCTTCCCTGCGGGAGATATTCTCTTTGCCACAATCGCCTTATTAGCCGCAGTTAAGTTACAATTCAGTACCCTATCCTAAAGCTTGCTGTTAGGAGGGAATCTGCAGCTTGCAGTTAAAGCGCTTCCAGAGGGGAGTCTAATGAGGGCAAACATTTGATGGTAGCAGCTGCCCTGCGGGAGATACTCTCTTTGCCAAAATCGCATTATTAGGCGAAAGTAAGATTCAATTCAGTACCCTATACTAAAGCTTGCTGTTAGGAGGGAATCTGCAGCTTGCAGTGAAAGCACTTCCAGAGGGGAGTCTAATGAGGGCAAACATTTGATGGTAGCAGCTTCCCTGCGGTATAAAATCTCTTTTCCACTTTTGCCTTATTAGCCTCAGTTAAGATACAATTCAGTACCCTATCCTAAAACTTGCTGTTAGGAGGGAATCTGCAGCTTGCAGTGAAAGCGCTTCCAGAGGGGAGTCTAATGAGGGCAAACATTTGATGGTAGCAGCTTCCCTGCGGGAGATACTCTCTTTGCCAAAATCGCCTTATTAGCCGCAGATAAGTTAAAATTCAGTACCCTATCCTAAAGCTTGCTGTTAGGAGGGAATCTGCAGCTTGCAGTGAAAGCGCTTCCAGAGGGGAGTCTAACGAGGGCAAACATTTGATGGTAGCAGCTTCCCTGCGGGAGATACTCTCTTTGCCAAAATCGCATTATTAGGCGAAAGTAAGTTTCAATTCAGTACCCTATCCTAAAGCTTGCTGTTAGGAGGGAATCTGCAGCTTGCAGTGAAAGCACTTCCAGAGGGGAGTCTAACGAGGGCAAACATTTGATGGTAGCAGCTTCCCTGCGGTATAAAATCTCTTTTCCACTTTTGCCTTATTAGCCTCAGTTAAGATACAATTCAGTACCCTATCCTAAAACTTGCTGTTAGGAGGGAATCTGAAGTTGCAGTGAAAGCGCTTCCAGAGGGGAGTCTAATGAGGGCAAACATTTGATGGTAGCATCTTCCCTGCGGGAGATATTCTCTTTCCCAAAATCGCCTTATTAGCCGCAGATAAGTTACAATTCTGTACCCTATGCTAAAGCTTGCTGTTAGGAGGGAATCTGCAGCTTGCAGTGAAAGCGCTTCCGGAGGGGAGTCTAACGAGGGCAAACGTTTGATGGTAGCAGCTTCCCTGCGGGAGATACTCTCTTTGACAAAATCGCATTATTAGGCGAAATTAAGTTACAATTCAGTACCCTATCCTAAAGCTTGCTGTTAGGAGGGAATCTGCAGCTTGCAGTGAAAGCGCTTCCAGAGGGGAGTCTAACGAGGGCAAACATTTGATGGTAGCAGCTTCCCTGCGGGATAAAATCTCTTTTCCACTTTTGCCTTATTAGCCGCAGTTAAGATACAATTCAGTACCCTATCCTAAAACTTGCTGTTAGGAGGGAATCTGCAGCTTGCAGTGAAAGCGCTTCCAGAGGGGAGTCTAACGAGGGCAAACATTTGATGGTAGCAGCTTCCCTGCGGGAGATACTCTCTTTTCCCAAATCGCATTATTAGGCGAAAGTAAGTTTCAATTCAGTACACTATCCTAAAGCTTGCTGTTAGGAGGGAATCTGCAGCTTGCAGTGAAAGCGCTTCCAGAGGGGAGTCTAATGAGGGCAAACATTTGATGGTAGCAGCTTCCCTGCGGGAGATACTCTCTTTGTCAAAATCGCATTATTAGGCGAAAGTAAGTTACAATTCAGTACACTATCCTAAAGCTTGCTGTTAGGAGGGAATCTGCAGCTTGCAGTGAAAGCGCTTCCAGAGGGGAGTCTAATGAGGGCAAACATTTGATGGTAGCAGCTTCCCTGCGGGAGATACTCTCTTTGCCAAAATCGCATTATTAGGCGAAAGTAAGTTACAATTCAGTACCCTATCCTAAAGCTTGCTGTTAGGAGGGAATCTGCAGCTTGCAGTGAAAGCGCTTCCAGAGGGGAGTCTAACGAGGGCAAACATTTGATGGTAGCAGCTTCCCTGCGGGATATAATCTCTTTTCCAATTTTGCCTTATTAGCCGCAGTTAAGTTACAATTCAGTACCCTATCCTAAAGCTTGCTGTTAGGAGGGAATCTGCAGCTTGCAGTGAAAGCGCTTCCAGAGGGGAGTCTAATGAGGGCAAACATTTGATGGTAACAGCTTCCCTGCGGGAGATATTCTCTTTGCCAAAATCGCCTTATTAGCCGCAGTTAAGTTACAATTCAGTACCCTATCCTAAAGCTTGCTGTTAGGAGGGAATCTGCAGCTTGCAGTGAAAGCGCTTCCAGAGGGGAGTCTAACGAGGGCAAACATTTGATGGTAGCAGCTTCCCTGCGGGAGATACTCTCTGCCAAATTCGCATTATTAGGCGAAAGTAAGTTACAATTCAGTACCCTATCCTAAAGCTTGCTGTTAGGATGGAATCTGCAGCTTGCAGTGAAAGCGCTTCCGGAGGGGAATCTAACGAGGGCAAACGTTTGATGGTAGCAGTTTCCCTGCGGGAGATACTCTCTTTGCCAAAATCGCATTATTAGGCGAAATTAAGTTACAATTCAGTACCCTATCTAAAGCTTGCTGTTAGGAGTGAATCTGCAGATTGCAGTGAAAGCGCTTCCAGAGGGGAGTCTAACGAGGGCAAACATTTGATGGTAGCAGCTTCCCTGCGGGATAAAATCTCTTTTCCAATTTTGCCTTATTAACCGCAGTTAAGATACAATTCAGTACCCTATCCTAAAACTTGCTGTTAGGAGGGAATCTGAAGCTTGCAGTGAAAGCGCTTCCAGAGGGGAGTCTAACGAGGGCAAACATTTGATGGTAGCAGCTTCCCTGCGGGATAAAATCTCTTTTACACTTTTGTCTTATTAGCCGCAGTTAAGATACAATTCAGTACCCTATCCTAAAACTTGCTGTTAGGAGGGAATCTGAAGCTTGCAGTGAAAGCGCTTCCAGAGGGGAGTCTAATGAGGGCAAACATTTGATGGTAACAGCTTCCCTGCGGGAGATATTCTCTTTGCCACAATCGCCTTATTAGCCGCAGTTAAGTTACAATTCAGTACCCTATCCTAAAGCTTGCTGTTAGGAGGGAATCTGCAGCTTGCAGTTAAAGCGCTTCCAGAGGGGAGTCTAATGAGGGCAAACATTTGATGGTAGCAGCTGCCCTGCGGGAGATAATCTCTTTGCCAAAATCGCATTATTAGGCGAAAGTAAGATTCAATTCAGTACCCTATCCTAAAGCTTGCTGTTAGGAGGGAATCTGCAGCTTGCAGTGAAAGCACTTCCAGAGGGGAGTCTAATGAGGGCAAACATTTGATGGTAGCAGCTTCCCTGCCGTATAAAATCTCTTTTCCACTTTTGCCTTATTAGCCTCAGTTAAGATACAATTCAGTACCCTATCCTAAAACTTGCTGTTAGGAGGGAATCTGAAGCTTGCAGTGAAAGCGCTTCCAGAGGGGAGTCTAATGAGGGCAAACATTTGATGGTAGCAGCTTCCCTGCGGGAGATACTCTCTTTGCCAAAATCGCATTATTAGGCGAAAGTAAGTTACAATTCAGTACACTATCCTAAAGCTTGCTGTTAGGAGGGAATCTGCAGATTGCAGTGAAAGCGCTTCCAGAGGGGAGTCTAAGGAGGGCAAACATTTGATGGTAGCAGCTTCCCTGCGGGAGATATTCTCTTTGCCAAAATCGCCTTATTAGCCGCAGTTAAGTTACAATTCAGTACCCTATCCTAAAGCTTTCTGTTAGGAGGGAATCTGCAGCTTGCAGTGAAAGCGCTTCCAGAGGGGAGTCTAATGAGGGCAAACATTTGATGGTAGCAGCTTCCCTGCGGGAGATACTCTCTTTGCCAAAATCGCATTATTAGGCGAAAGTAAGTTACAATTCAGTACCCTATCCTAAAGCTTGCTGTTAGGAGGGAATCTGCAGCTTGCAGTGAAAGCGCTTCCAGAGGGGAGTCTAATGAGGGCAAACATTTGATGGTAGCAGCTTCCCTGCGGGAGATAATCTCTTTGCCAATTTTGCCTTATTAGCCGCAGTTAAGTTACAATTCAGTACCCTATCCAAAAACTTGCTCTTAGGAGGGAATCTGAAGCTTGCAGTGAAAGCGCTTCCAGAGGGGAGTCTAATGAGGGCAAACATTTGATGGTAGCAGCTTCACTGCGGGGGATACTCTCTTTCCCAAAATCGCATTATTAGGCGAAAGTAAGTTTCAATTCAGTACCCCATCCTAAAGCTTGCTGTTAGGAGGGAATCTGCAGCTTGCAGTGAAAGCCCTTCCGGAGGGGAGTCTAACGAGGGCAAACGTTTGATGGTAGCAGCTTCCCTGCGGGAGATACTCTCTTTGCCAAAATCGCATTATTAGGCGAAAGTAAGTTACAATTCAGTACCCTATCCTAAAGCTTGCTGTTAGGAGGGAATCTGCAGCTTGCAGTGAAAGCCCTTCCGGAGGGGAGTCTAACGAGGGCAAACGTTTGATGGTAGCAGCTTCCCTGCGGGAGATACTCTCTTTGCCAAAATCGCATTATTAGGCGAAAGTAAGTTACAATTCAGTACCCTATCCTAAAGCTTGCTGTTAGGAGGGAATCTGCAGCTTGCAGTGAAAGCGCTTCCAGAGGGGAGTCTAAGGTGGGCAAACATTTGATGGTAGCAGCTTCCCTGCGGGAGATACTCTCTTTGCCAAAATCGCATTATTAGGCGAAAGTAAGTTACAATTCAGTACCCTATCCTAAAGCTTGCTGTTAGGAGGGAATCTGCAGCTTGCAGTGAAAGCGCTTCCAGAGGGGAGTCTAAGGAGGGCAAACATTTGATGGTAGCAGCTTCCCTGCGGGAGATACTCTCTTTGCCAAAATCGCATTATTAGCCCCAGTTAAGTTACAATTCAGTACCCTATCCTAAAGCTTGCTGTTAGGAGGGAATCTGCAGCTTGCAGTGAAAGCGCTTCCAGAGGGGAGTCTAAGGAGGGCAAACATTTGATGGTAGCAGCTTCCCTGCGGGAGATACTCTCTTTGCCAAAATCGCATTATTAGCCCCAGTTAAGTTACAATTCAGTACCCTATCCTAAAGCTTGCTGTTAGGAGGGAATCTGCAGCTTGCAGTGAAAGCGCTTCCAGAGGGGAGTCTAATGAGGGCAAACATTTGATGGTAGCAGTTTCCCTGCGGGAGATAATCTCTTTGCCAAAATCGCATTATTAGGCGAAAGTAAGTTACAATTCAGTACACTATCCTAAAGCTTGCTGTTAGGAGGAAATCTGCAGATTGCAGTGAAAGCGCTTCCAGAGGGGAGTCTAAGGAGGGCAAACATTTGATGGTAGCAGCTTCCCTGCGGGAGATAATCTCTTTGCAAAAATCGCAATATTAGGCGAAAATAAGTTACAATTCAGTACCCTATCCTAAAGCTTGCTGTTAGGAGGGAATCTGCAGCTTGCAGTGAAAGCACTTCCAGAGGGGAGTCTAATGAGGGCAAACATTTGATGGTAGCAGCTTCCCTGCGGGAGATATTCTCTTTCCCATAATCGCCTTATTAGCCGCAGATAAGTTACAATTCAGTACCCTATCCTAAAGCTTGCTGTTAGGAGGGAATCTGCAGCTTGCAGTGAAAGCGCTTCCAGAGGGGATTCTAATGAGGGCAAACATTTGATGGTAGCAGCTTCCCTGCGGGAGATACTCTCTTTTCCAAAATCGCATTATTAGGCGAAAGTAAGTTACAATTCAGTACCCTATCCTAAAGCTTGCTGTTAGGAGGGAATCTGCAGCTTGCAGTGAAAGCGCTTCCAGAGGGGAGTCTAATGAGGGCAAACATTTGATGGTAGCAGCTTCCCTGTGGGAGATACTCTCTTTGCCAAAATCGCCTTATTAGCCCCAGTTAAGTTACAATTCAGTACCCTATCCTAAAGCTTGCTGTTAGGAGGGAATCTGCAGCTTGCAGTGAAAGCGCTTCCAGAGGGGAGTCTAATGAGGGCAAACATTTGATGGTAGCAGCTTCCCTGCAGGAGATACTCTCTTTGCCAAAATCGCATTATTAGGCGAAAGTAAGTTACAATTCAGTACCCTATCCTAAAGCTTGCTGTTAGGAGGGAATCTGCAGCTTGCAGTGAAAGCCCTTCCGGAGGGGAGTCTAACGAGGGCAAACGTTTGATGGTAGCAGCTTCCCTGCGGGAGATACTCTCTTTGCCAAAATCGCATTATTAGGCGAAAGTAAGTTACAATTCAGTACCCTATCCTAAAGCTTGCTCTTAGGAGGGAATCTGCAGCTTGCAGTGAAAGCGCTTCCAGAGGGGAGTCTAAGGTGGGCAAACATTTGATGGTAGCAGCTTCCCTGCGGGAGATACTCTCTTTTCCAAAATCACATTATTAGGCGTAAGTAAGTTACAATTCAGTACCCTATCCTAAAGCTTGCTGTTAGGAGGGAATCTGCAGCTTGCAGTGAAAGCGCTTCCAGAGGGGAGTCTAAGGAGGGCAAACATTTGATGGTAGCAGCTTCCCTGCGGGAGATACTCTCTTTGCCAAAATCGCATTATTAGCCCCAGTTAAGTTACAATTCAGTACCCTATCCTAAAGCTTGCTGTTAGGAGGGAATCTGCAGATTGCAGTGAAAGCGCTTCAAGAGGGGAGTCTAATGAGGGCAAACATTTGATGGTAGCAGCTTCCCTGCGGGAGATACTCTCTTTGCCAAAATCGCATTATTAGCCCCAGTTAAGTTACAATTCAGTACCCTATCCTAAAGCTTGCTGTTAGGAGGGAATCTGCAGCTTGCAGTGAAAGCGCTTCCAGAGGGGAGTCTAATGAGGGCAAACATTTGATGGTAGCAGTTTCCCTGCGGGAGATAATCTCTTTGCCAAAATCGCATTATTAGGCGAAAGTAAGTTACAATTCAGTACCCTATCCTAAAGCTTGCTGTTAGGAGGGAATCTGCAGCTTGCAGTGAAAGCGCTTCCAGAGGGGAGTCTAAGGAGGGCAAACATTTGATGGTAGCAGCTTCCCTGCGGGAGATAATCTCTTTGCAAAAATCGCAATATTAGGCGAAAATAAGTTACAATTCAGTACCCTATCCTAAAGCTTGCTGTTAGGAGGGAATCTGCAGCTTGCAGTGAAAGCGCTTCCAGAGGGGAGTCTAATGAGGGCAAACATTTGATGGTAGCAGCTTCCCTGCGGGAGATATTCTCTTTCCCAAAATCGCCTTATTAGCCGCAGATAAGTTACAATTCAGTACCCTATCCTAAAGCTTGCTGTTAGGAGGGAATCTGCAGCTTGCAGTGAAAGCGCTTCCAGAGGGGATTCTAATGAGGGCAAACATTTGATGGTAGCAGCTTCCCTGCGGGAGATACTCTCTTTGCCAAAATCGCATTATTAGGCGAAAGTAAGTTACAATTCAGTACCCTATCCTAAAGCTTGCTGTTAGGAAGGAATCTGCAGCTTGCAGTGAAAGCGCTTCCAGAGGGGAGTCTAATGAGGGCAAACATTTGATGGTAGCAGCTTCCCTGTGGGAGATACTCTCTTTGCCAAAATCGCCTTATTAGCCCCAGTTAAGTTACAATTCAGTACCCTATCCTAAAGCTTGCTGTTAGGAGGGAATCTGCAGCTTGCAGTGAAAGCGCTTCCAGAGGGGATTCTAATGAGGGCAAACATTTGATGGTAGCAGCTTCCCTGCGGGAGATACTCTCTTTTCCAAAATCGCATTATTAGGCGAAAGTATGTTACAATTCAGTACCCTATCCTAAAGCTTGCTGTTAGGAGGGAATCTGCAGCTTGCAGTGAAAGCGCTTCCAGAGGGGAGTCTAATGAGGGCAAACATTTGATGGTAGCAGCTTCCCTGTGGGAGATACTCTCTTTGCCAAAATCGCCTTATTAGCCCCAGTTAAGTTACAATTCAGTACCCTATCCTAAAGCTTGCTGTTAGGAGGGAATCTGCAGCTTGCAGTGAAAGCGCTTCCAGAGGGGAGTCTAATGAGGGCAAACATTTGATGGTAGCAGCTTCCCTGCAGGAGATACTCTCTTTGCCAAAATCGCATTAATAGGCGAAAGTAAGTTACAATTCAGTACCCTATCCTAAAGCTTGCTGTTAGGAGGGAATCTGCAGCTTGCAGTGAAAGCCCTTCCGGAGGGGAGTCTAACGAGGGCAAACGTTTGATGGTAGCAGCTTCCCTGCGGGAGATACTCTCTTTGCCAAAATCGCATTATTAGGCGAAAGTAAGTTACAATTCAGTACCCTATCCTAAAGCTTGCTGTTAGGAGGGAATCTGCAGCTTGCAGTGAAAGCGCTTCCAGAGGGGAGTCTAAGGTGGGCAAACATTTGATGGTAGCAGCTTCCCTGCGGGAGATACTCTCTTTTCCAAAATCGCATTATTAGGCGTAAGTAAGTTACAATTCAGTACCCTATCCTAAAGCTTGCTGTTAGGAGGGAATCTGCAGCTTGCAGTGAAAGCGCTTCCAGAGGGGAGTCTAAGGAGGGCAAACATTTGATGGTAGCAGCTTCCCTGCGGGAGATACTCTCTTTGCCAAAATCGCATTATTAGCCCCAGTTAAGTTACAATTCAGTACCCTATCCTAAAGCTTGCTGTTAGGAGGGAATCTGCAGCTTGCAGTGAAAGCGCTTCCAGAGGGGAGTCTAATGAGGGCAAACATTTGATGGTAGCAGCTTCCCTGCGGGAGATACTCTCTTTGCCAAAATCGCATTATTAGCCCCAGTTAAGTTACAATTCAGTACCCTATCCTAAAGCTTGCTGTTAGGAGGGAATCTGCAGCTTGCAGTGAAAGCGCTTCCAGAGGGGAGTCTAATGAGGGCAAACATTTGATGGTAGCAGTTTCCCTGCGGGAGATAATCTCTTTGCCAAAATCGCATTATTAGGCGAAAGTAAGTTACAATTCAGTACACTATCCTAAAGCTTGCTGTTAGGAGGGAATCTGCAGATTGCAGTGAAAGCGCTTCCAGAGGGGAGTCTAAGGAGGGCAAACATTTGATGGTAGCAGCTTCCCTGCGGGAGATAATCTCTTTGCAAAAATCGCAATATTAGGCGAAAATAAGTTACAATTCAGTACCCTATCCTAAAGCTTGCTGTTAGGAGGGAATCTGCAGCTTGCAGTGAAAGCGCTTCCAGAGGGGAGTCTAATGAGGGCAAACATTTGATGGTAGCAGCTTCCCTGCGGGAGATATTCTCTTTCCCAAAATCGCCTTATTAGCCGCAGATAAGTTACAATTCAGTACCCTATCCTAAAGCTTGCTGTTAGGAGGGAATCTGCAGCTTGCAGTGAAAGCGCTTCCAGAGGGGATTCTAATGAGGGCAAACATTTGATGGTAGCAGCTTCCCTGCGGGAGATACTCTCTTTGCCAAAATCGCATTAGGCGAAAGTAAGTTACAATTCAGTACCCTATCCTAAAGCTTGCTGTTAGGAGGGAATCTGCAGCTTGCAGTGAAAGCGCTTCCAGAGGGGAGTCTAATGAGGGCAAACATTTGATGGTAGCAGCTTCCCTGTGGGAGATACTCTCTTTGCCAAAATCGCCTTATTAGCCCCAGTTAAGTTACAATTCAGTACCCTATCCTAAAGCTTGCTGTTAGGAGGGAATCTGCAGCTTGCAGTGAAAGCGCTTCCAGAGGGGAGTCTAATGAGGGCAAACATTTGATGGTAGCAGCTTCCCTGCAGGAGATACTCTCTTTGCCAAAATCGCATTATTATGCGAAAGTAAGTTTCAATTCAGTACCCTATCCTAAAGCTTGCTGTTAGGAGGGAATCTGCAGCTTGCAGTGAAAGCGCTTCCAGAGGGGAGTCTAATGAGGGCAAACATTTGATGGTAGCAGCTTCCCTGCGGGAGATACTCTCTTTGCCAAAATCGCATTATTAGGCGAAAGTAAGTTACAATTCAGTACCCTATCCTAAAGCTTGCTGTTAGGAGGGAATCTGCAGCTTGCAGTGAAAGCGCTTCCAGAGGGGAGTCTAACGAGGGCAAACGTTTGATGGTAGCAGCTTCCCTGCGGGAGATACTCTCTTTGACAAAATAGCATTATTATGCGATATTAAGTTACAATTCAGTACCCTATCCTAAAGCTTGCTGTTAGGAGGGAATCTGCAGCTTGCAGTGAAAGCACTTCCAGAGGGGAGTCTAAGGAGGGCAAACATTTGATGGTAGCAGCTTCCATGCGGCATAAAATCTCTTTTCCAATTTTGCCTTATTAGCCGCAGTTAAGATACAATTCAGTACCCTATCCTAAAACTTGCTGTTAGGAGGGAATCTGAAGCTTGCAGTGAAAGCGCTTCCAGAGGGGAGTCTAATGAGGGCAAACATTTGATGGTAGCAGCTTCCCTGCGAGAGATATTCTCTTTCCCATAATCGCCTTCTTAGCCGCAGATAAGTTACAATTCAGTACCCTATACTAAAGCTTGCTGTTAGGAGGGAATCTGCAGCTTGCAGTGAAAGCGCTTCCAGAGGGGAGTCTAATGAGGGCAAACATTTGATTGTAGCAGCTTCCCTGCGGGAGATACTCTCTTTGCCAAAATCGCATTATTAGGCGAAAGTAAGTTACAATTCAGTACCCTATCCTAAAGCTTGCTGTTAGGAGGGAATCTGCAGCTTGCAGTGAAAGCCCTTCCGGAGGGGAGTCTAACGAGGGCAAACGTTTGATGGTAGCAGCTTCCCTGCGGTAAATACTCTCTTTGCCAAAATCGCATTATTAGGCGAAAGTAAGTTACAATTCAGTACCCTATCCTAAAGCTTGCTGTTAGGAGGGAATCTGCACCTTGCAGTGAAAGCGCTTCCAGAGGGGAGTCTAATGAGGGCAAACATTTGATGGTAGCAGCTTCCCTGCGGGAGATATTCTCTTTGCCATAATCGCCTTATTAGCCGCAGTTAAGTTACAATTCAGTACCCTATCCTAAAGCTTGCTGTTAGGAGGGAATCTGCAGCTTGCAGTGAAAGCGCTTCCAGAGGGGAGTCTAATGAGGGCAAACATTTGATGGTAGCAGCTTCCCTGCGGGAGATACTCTCTTTGTCAAAATCGCATTATTAGGCGAAAGTAAGTTACAATTCAGTACCCTATCCTAAAGCTTGCTGTTAGGAGGGAATCTGCAGCTTGCAGTGAAAGCGCTTCCGGAGGGGAGTCTAACGAGGGCAAACGTTTGATGGTAGCAGCTTCCCTGCGGGAGATACTCTCTTTGACAAAATCGCATTATTAGGCGAAATTAAGTTACAATTAAGTACCCTATCCTAAAGCTTGCTGTTAGGAGGCAATCTGAAGCTTGCAGTGAAAGCGCTTCCAGAGGGGAGTCTAACGAGGGCAAACATTTGATGGTAGCAGCTTCCATGCGGGATAAAATCTCTTTTCCAATTTTGCCTTATTAGCCGCAGTTAAGATACAATTCAGTACCCTATCCTAAAACTTGCTGTTACTAGGGAATCTGAAGCTTGCAGTGAAAGCGCTTCCAGAGGGGAGTCTAATGAGAGCAAACATTTGATGGTAGCAGCTTCCCTGCGGGAGATAATCTCTTTGCCAAAATCTCATTATTAGGCGAAAGTAAGTTACAATTCAGTACCCTATCCTAAAGCTTGCTGTTAGGAGGGAATCTGCAGCTTGCAGTGAAAGCCCTTCCAGAGGGGAGTCTAATGAGGGCAAACATTTGATGGTAGCAGCTTCGCTGCGGGGGATATTCTCTTTGCCAAAATCGCATTATTAGGCGAAAGTAAGTTTCAATTCAGTACCCCATCCTAAAGCTTGCTGTTAGGAGGGAATCTGCAGCTTGCAGTGAAAGCGCTTCCAGAGGGGAGTCTAATGAGGGCAAACGTTTGATGGTAGCAGCTTCCCTGCGGGAGATACTCTCTTTGCCAAAATCACATTATTATGCGAAAGTAAGTTTCAATTCAGTACCCTATCCTAAAGCTTGCTGTTAGGAGGGAATCTGCAGCTTGCAGTGAAAGCACTTCCAGAGGGGAGTCTAACGAGGGCAAACATTTGATGGTAGCAGCTTCCCTGCGGGAGATACTCTCTTTGCCAAAATCGCATTATTAGGCGAAAGTAAGTTACAATTCAGTACCCTATCCTAAAGCTTGCTGTTAGGAGGGAATCTGCAGCTTGCAGTGAAAGCGCTTCCAGAGGGGAGTCTAAGGAGGGCAAACATTTGATGGTAGCAGCTTCCCTGCGGGAGATATTCTCTTTGCCAAAATCGCATTATTAGCCGCAGTTAAGTTACAATTCAGTACCCTATCCTAAAGCTTGCTGTTAGGAGGGAATCTGCAGCTTGCAGTGAAAGCGCTTCCAGAGGGGAGTCTAATGAGGGCAAACATTTGATGGTAGCAGCTTCCCTGCGGGAGATACTCTCTTTGCCAAAATCGCATTATTATGCGAAAGTAATTTTCAATTCAGTACCCTATGCTAAAGCTTGCTGTTAGGAGGGAATCTGCAGCTTGCAGTGAAAGCGCTTCCAGAGGGGAGTCTAATGAGTGCAAACATTTGATGGTAGCAGCTTCCCTGCGGGAGATACTCTCTTTGCCAAAATCTCATTATTAGGCGAAAGTAAGTTACAATTCAGTACCCTATCCTAAAGCTTGCTGTTAGAAGGGAATCTGCAGCTTGCAGTGAAAGCGCTTCCAGAGGGTAGTCTAATGAGGGCAAACATTTGATGGTAGCAGCTTCCCTGCGGGAGATAATCTCTTTGCAAAAATCGCAATATTAGGCGAAAGTAAGTTACAATTCAGTACCCTATCCTAAAGCTTGCTGTTAGGAGGGAATCTGCAGCTTGCAGTGAAAGCGCTTCCAGAGGGGAGTCTAACGAGGGCAAACATTTGATGGTAGCAGCTTCCCTGCGGGAGATACTCTCTTTGCCAAAATCGCATTATTAGGCGAAAGTAAGTTACAATTCAGTACCCTATCCTAAAGCTTGCTGTTAGGAGGGAATCTGCAGCTTGCAGTGAAAACGCTTCCAGAGGGGAGTCTAATGAGGGCAAACATTTGATGGTAGCAGCTTCCCTGCGGGAGATATTCTCTTTCCCAAAATCGCCTTATTAGCCGCAGTTAAGTTACAATTCAGTACCCTATCCTAAAGCTTGCTGTTAGGAGGGAATCTGCAGCTTGAGGTGAAAGCGCTTCCAGAGGGGAGTCTAATGAGGGGAAACATTTGATGGTAGCAGCTTCCCTGCGGGAGATACTCTCTTTGCCAAAATCGCATTATTAGGCGAAAGTAAGTTACAATTCAGTACCCTATCCTAAAGCTTGCTGTTAGGAGGGAATCTGCAGCTTGCAGTTAAAGTGCTTCCAGAGGGGAGTCTAACGAGGGCAAACGTTTGATGGTAGCAGCTTCCCTGTGGGAGATAATCTCTTTGCCAAAATCTCATTATTAGGCGAAAGTAAGTTACAATTCAGTACCCTATCCTAAAGCTTGCTGTTAGGAGGGAATCTGCAGCTTGCAGTGAAAGCGCTTCCAGAGGGGAGTCTAATGAGGGCAAACATTTGATGGTAGCAGCTTCCCTGCGGGAGATACTCTCTTTGCCAAAATCGCATTATTAGGCGAAAGTAAGTTACAATTCAGTACCCTATCCTAAAGCTTGCTGTTAGGAGGGAATCTGCAGCTTGCAGTGAAAGCGCTTCCAGAGGGGAGTCTAATGAGTGCAAACATTTGATGGTAGCAGCTTCCCTGCGGGAGATACTCTCTTTGCCAAAATCGCATTATTAGGCGAAAGTAAGTTACAATTCAGTACCCTATCCTAAAGCTTGCTGTTAGGAGGGAATCTGCAGCTTGCAGTGAAAGCGCTTCCGGAGGGGAGTCTAACGAGTGCAAACGTTTGATGGTAGCAGCTTCCCTGCGGGAGATACTCTCTTTGACACAATCGCATTATTAGGCGAAATTAAGTTACAATTCAGTACCCTATCCTAAAGCTTGCTGTTAGGAGGGAATCTGCAGCTTGCAGTGAAAGCGCTTCCAGAGGGGAGTCTATCGAGGGCAAACATTTGATGGTAGCAGCTTCCCTGCGGGATAAAATCTCTTTTCCACTTTTGCCTTATTAGCCGCAGTTAAGATACAATTCAGTACCCTATCCTAAAACTTGCTGTTAGGAGGGAATCTGAAGCTTGCAGTGAAAGCGCTTCCAGAGGGGAGTCTAGTGAGGGCAAACATTTGATGGTAGCAGCTTCCCTGCGGGAGATATTCTCTTTCCCAAAATCGCCTTATTAGCCGCAGATAAGTTACAATTCAGTACCCTATCCTAAAGCTTGCTGTTAGGAGGGAATCTGCAGCTTGCAGTGAAAGCGCTTCCAGAGGGGAGTCTAAAGAGAGCAAACATTTGATGGTAGCAGCTTCCCTGCGGGAGATACTCTCTTTGCCAAAATCGCATTATTAGGTGAAAGTAAGTTACAATTCAGTACCCTATCCTAAAGCTTGCTGTTAGGAGGGAATCTGCAGCTTGCAGTGAAAGCCCTTCCGGAGGGGAGTCTAAGGAGGGCAAACATTTGATGGTAGCAGCTTCCCTGCGGGAGATACTCTCTTTGCCAAATCGCATTATTAGGCGAAAGTAAGTTACAATTCAGTACCCTATCCTAAAGCTTGCTGTTAGGAGGGAATCTGCACCTTGCAGTGAAAGCGCTTCCAGAGGGGAGTCTAATGAGGGCAAACATTTGATGGTAGCAGCTTCCCTGCGGGAGATATTCTCTTTGCCAAAATCGCCTTATTAGCCGCAGTTAAGTTACAATTCAGTACCCTATCCTAAAGCTTGCTGTTAGGAGGGAATCAGCAGCTTGCAGTGAAAGCGCTTCCAGAGGTGAGTCTAATGAGGGCAAACATTTGATGTTATCAGCTTCCCTGCGGGAGATACTCTCTTTGTCAAAATCGCATTACTAGGCGAAAGTAAGTTACAATTCAGTACCCTATCCTAAAGCTTGCTGTTAGGAGGGAATCTGCAGCTTGCAGTGAAAGCGCTTCCGGAGGGGAGTCCAACGAGGGCAAACGTTTGATGGTAGCAGCTTCCCTGCGGGAGATACTCTTTTTGACAAAATCGCATTATTAGGCGAAATTAAGTTACAATTCAGTACCCTATCCTAAAGCTTGCTGTCAGGAGGGAATCTGCAGCTTGCAGTGAAAGCACTTCCAGAGGGGAGTCTAACGAGGGCAAACATTTGATGGTAGCAGCTTCCCTGCGGTATAAAATCTCTTTTCCACTTTTGCCTTATTAGCCTCAGTTAAGATACAATTCAGTACCCTATCCTAAAACTTGCTGTTAGGAGGGAATCTGAAGCTTGCAGTGAAAGCGCTTCCAGAGGGGAGTCTAATGAGGGCAAACATTTGATGGTAACAGCTTCCCTGCGGGAGATATTCTCTTTGCCACAATCGCCTTATTAGCCGCAGTTAAGTTACAATTCAGTACCCTATCCTAAAGCTTGCTGTTAGGAGGGAATCTGCAGCTTGCAGTGAAAGCGCTTCCAGAGGGGAGTCTAATGAGGGCAAACATTTGATGGTAGCAGCTGCCCTGCGGGAGATAATCTCTTTGCCAAAATCTCATTATTAGGCGAAAGTAAGTTACAATTCAGTACCCTATCCTAAAGCTTGCTGTTAGGAGGGAATCTGCAGCTTGCAGTGAAAGCGCTTCCAGAGGGGAGTCTAATGAGGGCAAACATTTGATGGTAGCAGCTGCCCTGCGGGAGATACTCTCTTTGCCAAAATCGCATTATTCGGCGAAAGTAAGTTACAATTCAGTACCCTATCCTAAAGCTTGCTGTTAGGAGGGAATCTGCAGCTTGCAGTGAAAGCGCTTCCAGAGGGGAGTCTAATGAGGGCAAACATTTGATGGTAGCAGCTTCCCTGCGGGAGATATTCTCTTTCCCAAAATCGCCTTATTAGCCGCAGATAAGTTACAATTCAGTACCCTATCCTAAAGCTTGCTGTTAGGAGGGAATCTGCAGCTTGCAGTGAAAGCGCTTCCAGAGGGGATTCTAACGAGGGCAAACATTTGATGGTAGCAGCTTCCCTGCGGGAGATACTCTCTTTGCCAAAATCGCATTATTAGGCGAAAGTAAGATTCAATTCAGTACCCTATCCTAAAGCTTGCTGTTAGGAGGGAATCTGCAGCTTGCAGTGAAAGCACTTCCAGAGGGGAGTCTAACGAGGGCAAACATTTGATGGTAGCAGCTTCCCTGCGGTATAAAATCTCTTTTCCACTTTTGCCTTATTAGCCTCAGTTAAGATACAATTCAGTACCCTATCCTAAAACTTGCTGTTAGGAGGGAATCTGAAGCTTGCAGTGAAAGCGCTTCCAGAGGGGAGTCTAATGAGGGCAAACATTTGATGGTAACAGCTTCCCTGCGGGAGATACTCTCTTTGCCAAAATCGCCTTATTAGCCGCAGATAAGTTACAATTCAGTACCCTATGCTAAAGCTTGCTGTTAGGAGGGAATCTGCAGCTTGCAGTGAAAGCGCTTCCGGAGGGGAGTCTAACGAGGGCAAAAGTTTGATGGTAGCAGCTTCCCTGCGGGAGATAGTCTCTTTGCCAAAATCGCATTATTAGGCGAAAGTAAGTTACAATTCAGTACCCTATCCTAAAGCTTGCTGTTAGGAGGGAATCTGCAGCTTGCAGTGAAAGCGCTTCCAGAGGGGAGTCTAATGAGGGCAAACATTTGATGGTAGCAGCTTCCCTGCGGGAGATATTCTCTTTCCCAAAATCGCCTTATTAGCCGCAGTTAAATTACAATTCAGTACCCTATCCTAAAGCTTGCTGTTAGGAGGGAATCTGCAGCTTGCAGTGAAAGCGCTTCCAGAGGGGAGTCTAATGAGGGCAAACATTTGATGGTAGCAGCTTCCCTGCGGGATATATTCTCTTTGCCAAATCGCCTTATTAGACGCAGATAAGTTACAATTCAGTACCCTATCCTAAAGCTTGCTGTTAGGAGGGAATCTGCAGCTTGCAGTGAAAGCGCTTCCAGAGGGGAGTCTAACGAGGGCAAACATTTGATGGTAGCAGCTTCCCTGCGGGAGATACTCTCTTTGCCAAAATCGCCTTATTAGGCGAAAGTAAGTTACAATTCAGTACCCTATCCTAAAGCTTGCTGTTAGGAGGGAATCTGCAGCTTGCAGTGAAAGCACTTCCAGAGGGGAGTCTAACGAGGGCAAACATTTGATGGTAGCAGCTTCCCTGTGGGAGATACTCTCTTTGCCAAAATCGCATTATTAGGCGAAAGTAAGTTACAATTCAGTACCGTATCCTAAAGCTTGCTGTTAGGAGGGAATCTGCAGCTTGCAGTGAAAGCCCTTCCGGAGGGGAGTCTAACGAGGGCAAACGTTTGAAGGTAGCAGCTTCCCTGCGGGAGATACTCTCTTTGCCAAAATCGCATTATTAGGCGAAAGTAAGTTACAATTCAGTACCCTATCCTAAAGCTTGCTGTTAGGAGGGAATCTGCAGCTTGCAGTGAAAGCGCTTCCAGAAGGGAGTCTAACGAGGGCAAACATTTGATGGTAGCAGCTTCCCTGCGGGAGATAATCTCTTTTCCAATTTTGCCTTATTAGCCGCAGTTAAGATACAATTCAGTACCCTATCCTAAAGCTTGCTGTTAGGAGGGAATCTGCAGCTTGCAGTGAAAGCGCTTCCAGAGGGGAGTCTAACGAGGGCAAACATTTGATGGTAGCAGCTTCCCTGCGGGAGATACTCTCTTTGCCAAAATCGCATTATTATGCGAAAGTAAGATTCAATTCAGTACCCTATCCTAAAGCTTGCTGTTCGGAGGGAATCTGAAGCTTGCAGTGAAAGCGCTTCCAGAGGGGAGTCTAATGAGGGCAAACATTTGATGGTAACAGCTTCCCTGCGGGAGATATTCTCTTTGCCACAATCGCCTTATTAGCCGCAGTTAAGTTACAATTCAGTACCCTATCCTAAAGCTTGCTGTTAGGAGGGAATCTGCACCTTGCAGTGAAAGCGCTTCCAGAGGGGAGTCTAATGAGGGCAAACATTTGATGGTAGCAGCTTCCCTGCGGGAGATATTCTCTTTCCCAAAATCGCCTTATTAGCCGCAGATAAGTTACAATTCAGTACCCTATCCTAAAGCTTGCTGTTAGGAGGGAATCTGCAGCTTGCAGTGAAAGCGCTTCCAGAGGGGAGTCTAATGAGGGCAAACATTTGATGGTAGCAGCTTCCCTGCGGGAGATACTCTCTTTGCCAAAATCGCATTATTAGGCGAAAGTAAGTTTCAATTCAGTACCCCATCCTAAAGCTTGCTGTTAGGAGGGAATCTGCAGCTTGCAGTTAAAGCGCTTCCAGAGGGGAGTCTAACGAGGGCAAACATTTGATGGTAGCAGCTTTCCTGCGGGATAAAATCTCTTTTCCACTTTTGCCTTATTAGCCGCAGTTAAGATACAATTCAGTACCCTATCCTAAAACTTGCTGTTAGGAGGGAATCTGAAGCTTGCAGTGAAAGCGCTTCCAGAGGGGAGTATAATGAGGGCAAACATTTGATGGTAACAGCTTCCCTGCGGGAGATATTCTCTTTGCCACAATCGCCTTATTAGCCGCAGTTAAGTTACAATTCAGTACCCTATCCTAAATCTTGCTGTTAGGAGGGAATCTGCAGCTTGCAGTGAAAGCGCTTCCAGAGGGGAGTCTAACGAGGGCAAACATTTGATGGTAGCAGCTTCCCTGCGGGAGATACTCTCTTTGCCAAAATCGCATTATTAGGCGAAAGTAAGTTTCAATTCAGTACCCTATCCTAAAGCTTGCTGTTCGGAGGGAATCTGCAGCTTGCAGTGAAAGCACTTCCACAGGGTAGTCTAACGAGGGCAAACATTTGATGGTAGCAGCTTCCCTGCGGTATAAAATCTCTTTTCCACTTTTGCCTTATTAGCCTCAGTTAAGATACAATTCAGTACCCTATCCTAAATCTTGCTGTTAGGAGGGAATCTGCAGCTTGCAGTGAAAGCGCTTCCGGAGGGGAGTCTAACGAGGGCAAACGTTTGATGGTAGCAGCTTCCCTGCGGGAGATACTCTCTTTGACAAAATCGCATTATTAGGCGAAATTAAGTTACAATTCAGTACCCTATCCTAAAGCTTGCTGTTAGGAGGGAATCTGCAGCTTGCAGTGAAAGCGCTTCCAGAGGGGAGTCTAACGAGGGCAAACGTTTGATGGTAGCAGCTTCCCTTCGGGAGATACTCTCTTTGCCAAAATCGCATTATTAGGCGAAAGTAAGTTACAATTCAGTACCCTATCCTAAAGCTTGCTGTTAGGAGGGAATCTGCAGCTTGCAGTGAAAGCGATCCAGAGGGGAGTCTAATGAGGGCAAACATTTGATGGTAGCAGCTTCCCTGCGGGAGATATTCTCTTTGCCAAAATCGCATTATTAGGCGAAAGTAAGTTACAATTCAGTACCCTATCCTAAAGCTTGCTGTTAGGAGGGAATCTGCAGCTTGCAGTGAAAGCGCTTCCAGAGGGGAGTCTAATGAGGGCAAACATTTGATGGTAGCAGCTTCCCTGCGGGAGATAATCTCTTTTCCAATTTTGCCTTATTAGCCGCAGTTAAGTTACAATTCAGTACCCTATCCTAAAGCTTGCTGTTAGGAGGGAATCTGCAGCTTGCAGTGAAAGCGCTTCCAGAGGGGAGTCTAACGAGGGCAAACATTTGATGGTAGCAGCTTCCCTGCGGGAGATACTCTCTTTGCCAAAATCGCCTTATTATGCGAAAGTAAGTTACAATTCAGTACCCTATCCTAAAGCTTGCTGTTAGGATGGAATCTGCAGCTTGCAGTGAAAGCGCTTCCGGAGGGGAATCTAACGAGGGCAAACGTTTGATGGTAGCAGTTTCCCTGCGGGAGATACTCTCTTTGCCAAAATCACATTATTAGGCGAAATTAAGTTACAATTCAGTACCCTATCCTAAAGCTTGCTGTTAGGAGGGAATCTGCAGCTTGCAGTGAAAGCGCTTCCAGAGGGGAGTCTAACGAGGGCAAACATTTGATGGTAGCAGCTTCCCTGCGGGATAAAATCTCTTTTCCAATTTTGCCTTATTAACCGCAGTTAAGATACAATTCAGTACCCTATCCTAAAACTTGCTGTTAGGAGGGAATCTGAAGCTTGCAGTGAAAGCGCTTCCAGAGGGGAGTCTAACGAGGGCAAACATTTGATGGTAGCAGCTTCCCTGCGGGAGATAATCTCTTTTCCAATTTTGCCTTATTATCCGCAGTTAAGATACAATTCAGTACCCTATCCTAAAGCTTGCTGTTAGGAGGGAATCTGCAGCTTGCAGTCAAAGCGCTTCCAGAGGGGAGTCTAATGAGGGCAAACATTTGATGGTAGCAGCTTCCCTGCGGGAGATACTCTCTTTGCCAAAATCGCCTTATTAGCCCCAGTTAAGTTACAATTCAGTACCCTATCCTAAAGCTTGCTGTTAGGAGGGAATCTGCAGCTTGCAGTGAAAGCGCTTCCAGAGGGGAGTCTAATGAGGGCAAACATTTGATGGTAGCAGCTTCCCTGCGGGAGATACTCTCTTTGCCAAAATCGCATTATTAGGCGAAAGTAAGTTACAATTCAGTACCCTATCCTAAAGCTTGCTGTTAGGAGGGAGTCTGCAGCTTGCAGTGAAAACGCTTCCAGAGGGGAGTCTAAGGAGGGCAAACATTTGATGGTAGCAGCTTCCCTGCGGGAGATATTCTCTTTGCCAAAATCGCCTTATTAGCCGCAGATAAGTTACAATTCAGTACCCTATCCTAAAGCTTGCTGTTAGGAGGGAATCTGCAGCTTGTAGTGAAAGCGCTTCCAGAGGGGATTCTAATGAGGGCAAACATTTGATGGTAGCAGCTTCCCTGCGGGAGATACTCTCTTTGCCAAAATCGCATTATTAGGTGAAAGTAAGTTACAATTCAGTACCCTATCCTAAAGCTTGCTGTTAGGAGGGAATCTGCAGCTTGCAGTGAAAGCGCTTCCAGAGGGGAGTCTAATGAGGGCAAACATTTGATGGTAGCAGCTTCCCTGCAGGAGATACTCTCTTTGCCAAAATCGCATTATTAGGCGAAAGTAAGTTACAATTCAGTACCCTATCCTAAAGCTTGCTGTTAGGAGGGAATCTGCAGCTTGCAGTGAAAGCGCTTCCAGAGGGGAGTCTAATGAGGGCAAACATTTGATGGTAGCAGCTTCCCTGCGGGAGATATTCTCTTTGCCAAAATCGCCTTATTAGCCGCAGTTAAGTTACAATTCAGTACCCTATCCTAAAGCTTGCTGTTAGGAGGGAATCTGCAGCTTGCAGTGAAAGCGCTTCCAGAGGGGAGTCTAATGAGGGCAAACATTTGATGGTAGCAGCTTCCCTGCGGGAGATACTCTCTTTGCCAAAATCGCATTATTAGGCGAAAGTAAGTTACAATTTAGTACCCTATCCTAAAGCTTGCTGTTAGGAGGGAATCTGCAGCTTGCAGTGAAAGCGCTTCCAGAGGGGAGTCTAAGGAGGGCAAACATTTGATGGTAGCAGCTTCCCTGCGGGAGATAATCTCTTTGCAAATATCGCATTATTAGGCGAAAGTAAGATACAATTCAGTACCCTATCTTAAAGCTTGCTGTTAGGAGGGAATCTGCAGCTTGCAGTGAAAACGCTTCCAGAGGGGAGTCTAATGAGGGCAAACATCTGATGGTAGCAGCTTCCCTGCGGGAGATACTCTCTTTGCCAAAATCGCATTATTAGGCGAAAGTAAGTTTCAATTCAGTACCCTATCCTAAAGCTTGCTGTTAGGAGGGAATCTGCAGCTTGCAGTGAAAGCGCTTCCAGAGGGGAGTCTAAGGAGGGCAAACATTTGATGGTAGCAGCTTCCCTGCGGGAGATATTCTCTTTGCCAAAATCGCATTATTAGGCGAAAGTAAGTTTCAATTCAGTACCCTATCCTAAAGCTTGCTGTTAGGAGGGAATCTGCAGCTTGCAGTGAAAGCGCTTCCAGAGGGGAGTCTAATGAGGGCAAACATTTGATGGTAGCAGCTTCCCTGCGGGAGATACTCTCTTTGACAAAATCGCATTATTAGGCGAAATTAAGTTACAATTCAGTACCCTATCCTAAAGCTTGCTTTTAGGAGGGAACCTGCAGCTTGCAGTGAAAGCGCTTCCAGAGGGGAGTCTAACGAGGGCAAACATTTGATGGTAGCAGCTTCCCTGCGGGATAAAATCTCTTTTCCACTTTTGCCTTATTAGCCGCAGTTAAGATACAATTCAGTACCCTATCCTAAAACTTGCTGTTAGGAGGGAATCTGAAGCTTGCAGTGAAAGCGCTTCCAGAGGGGAGTCTAATGAGGGCAAACATTTGATGGTAACAGCTTCCCTGCGGGAGATATTCTCTTTGCCACAATCGCCTTAATAGCCGCAGTTAAGTTACAATTCAGTACCCTATCCTAAAGCTTGCTGTTAGGAGGGAATCTGCAGCTTGCAGTGAAAGCACTTCCAGAGGGGAGTCTAACGAGGGCAAACATTTGATGGTAGCAGCTTCCCTGCGGTATAAAATCTCTTTTCCACTTTTGCCTTATTAGCCTCAGTTAAGATACAATTCAGTACCCTATCCTAAAACTTGCTGTTAGGAGGGAATCTGAAGCTTGCAGTGAAAGCGCTTCCAGAGGGGAGTCTAATGAGGGCAAACATTTGATGGTAGCAGCTTCCCTGCGGGAGATATTCTCTTTCCCAAAATCGCCTTATTAGCCGCAGATAAGTTACAATTCAGTACCCTATGCTAAAGCTTGCTGTTAGGAGGGAATCTGCAGCTTGCAGTGAAAGCGCTTCCAGAGGGGAGTCTAACGAGGGCAAAAGTTTGATGGTAGCAGCTTCCCTGCGGGAGATACTCTCTTTGCCAAAATCGCATTATTAGGTGATAGTAAGTTACAATTCAGTACCCTATGCTAAAGCTTGCTGTTAGGAGGGAATCTGCAGCTTGCAGTGAAAGCGCTTCCAGAGGGGAGTCTAACGAGGGCAAAAGTTTGATGGTAGCAGCTTCCCTGCGGGAGATACTCTCTTTGCCATAATCGCATTATTAGGCGAAAGTAAGTTACAATTCAGTACCCTATCCTAAAGCTTGCTGTTAGGAGGGAATCTGCAGCTTGCAGTGAAAGCGCTTCCAGAAGGGAGTCTAACGAGGGCAAACATTTGATGGTAGCAGCTTCCATGCGGGAGATAATCTCTTTTCCAATTTTGCCTTATTATCCGCAGTTAAGATAGAATTCAGTACCCTATCCTAAAGCTTGCTGTTAGGAGGGAATCTGCAGCTTGCAGTGAAAGCGCTTCCAGAGGGGAGTCTAAGGAGGGCAAACATTTGATGGTAGCAGCTTCCCTGCGGGAGATACTCTCTTTGCCAAAATCGCATTATTAGGCGAAAGTAAGTTACAATTCAGTACCCTATCCTAAAGCTTGCTGTTAGGAGGGAATCTGCAGCTTGCAGTGAAAGCGCTTCCGGAGGGGAGTCTAATGAGGGCAAACATTTGATGGTAGCAGCTTCCCTGCGGGAGATATTCTCTTTCCCAAAATCGCCTTATTAGCCGCAGATAAGTTACAATTCAGTACCCTATCCTAAAGCTTGCTGTTAGGAGGGAATCTGCAGCTTGCAGTGAAAGCGCTTCCAGAGGGGAGTCTAACGAGGGCAAACATTTGATGGTAGCAGCTTCCCTGCGGGAGATACTCTCTTTGCCAAAATCGCATTATTAGGCGAAAGTAAGTTTCAATTCAGTACCCTATCCTAAAGATTGCTGTTAGGAGGGAATCTGCAGCTTGCAGTGAAAGCACTTCCAGAGGGGAGTCTAACGAGGGCAAACATTTGATGGTAGCAGCTTCCCTGCGGGATAAAATCTCTTTTCCACTTTTGCCTTATTAGCCGCAGTTAAGATACAATTCAGTACCCTATCCTAAAGCTTGCTGTTAGGAGGGAATCTGCAGCTTGCAGTGAAAGCGCTTCCAGAGGGGAGTCTAACGAGGGCAAACATTTGATGGTAGCAGCTTCCCTGCGGGATAAAATCTCTTTTCCAATTTTGCCTTATTAGCCGCAGTTAAGATACAATTCAGTACCCTATCCTTAAACTTGCTGTTAGGAGGGAATCTGAAGCTTCAGTGAAAGCGCTTCCAGAGGGGAGTCTAACGAGGGCAAACATTTGATGGTAGCAGCTTCCCTGCGGGAGATAATCTCTTTTCAAATTTTGCCTTATTATCCGCAGTTAAGATACAATTCAGTACCCTATCCTAAAGCTTGCTGTTAGGAGGGAATCTGCAGCTTGCAGTGAAAGCGCTTCCAGAGGGGAGTCTAATGAGGGCAAACATTTGATGGTAACAGCTTCCCTGCGGGAGATATTCTCTTTGCCAAAATCGCCTTTTTAGCCGCAGTTAAGGTACAATTCAGTACCCTATCCTAAAGCTTGCTGTTAGGAGGGAATCTGCAGCTTGCAGTGAAAGCGTTTCCAGAGGGGAGTCTAACGAGGGCAAACGTTTGATGATAGCAGCTTCCCTGCGGGAGATACTCTCTTTGCCAAAATCGCATTATTAGGCGAAATTAAGTTACAATTCAGTACCCTATCCTAAAGCTTGCTGTTAGGAGGGAATCTGCAGCTTGCAGTGAAAGCGCTTCCAGAGGGGAGTCTAACGAGGGCAAACATTTGATGGTAGCAGCTTCCCTGCGGGAGATACTCTCTTTGCCAAAATCGCATTATTAGGCGAAAGTAAGTTACAATTCAGTACACTATCCTAAAGCTTGCTGTTAGGAGGGAATCTGCAGCTTGCAGTGAAAGCGCTTCCAGAGGGGAATCTAACGAGGGCAAACGTTTGATGGTAGCAGCTTCCCTGCGGGAGATAATCTCTTTGCCAAAATCTCATTATTAGGCGAAAGTAAGTTACAATTCAGTACCCTATCCTAAAGATTGCTCTTAGGAGGGAATCTGCAGCTTGCAGTGAAAGCGCTTCCAGAGGTGAGTCTAATGAGGGCAAACACTTGATGGTAGCAGCTTCGTTGCGGGAGATACTCTCTTTGCCAAAATCGCCTTATTAGCCGCAGTTAAGTTACAATTCAGCACCCTATCCTAAAGCTTGCTGTTAGGAGGGAATCTGCAGCTTGCAGTGAAAGCGCTTCAAGAGGGGAGTCTAACGAGGGCAAACATTTGATGGTAGCAGCTTCCCTGCCGGAGATACTCTCTTTGCCAAAATCGCATTATTAGGCGAAAGTAAGTTTCAATTCAGTACCCTATCCTAAAGCTTGCTGTTAGGAGGGAATCTGCAGCTTGCAGTGAAAGCGCTTCCAGGGGGGAGTCTAACGAGGGCAAACATTTGATGGTAGCAGCTTCCCTGCGGGAGATACTCTCTTTGCCAAAATCGCATTATTAGGCGAAAGTAAGTTTAAATTCAGTACCCTATCCTAAAGCTTGCTGTTAGGAGGGAATCTGCAGCTTGCAGTGAAAGCGCTTCAAGAGGGGAGTCTAACGAGGGCAAACATTTGATGGTAGCAGCTTCCCTGCGGGAGATACTCTCTTTGCCAAAATCGCATTATTAGGCGAAAGTAAGTTTCAATTCAGTACCCTATCCTAAAGCTTGCTGTTAGGAGGGAAACTGCAGCTTGCAGTGAAAGCGCTTCCAGGGGGGAGTCTAACGAGGGCAAACATTTGATGGTAGCAGCTTCCCTGCGGGAGATACTCTCTTTGACAAAATCGCATTATTAGGCGAAAGTAAGTTACAATTCAGTACCCTATCCTAAAGCTTGCTGTTAGGAGGGAATCTGCAGCTTGCAGTGAAAGCGCTTCCAGAGGGGAGTCTAACGAGGGCAAACATTTGATGGTAGCAGCTTCCCTGCGGGATATAATCTCTTTTCCAATTTTGCCTTATTAGCCGCAATTAAGATACAATTCAGTACCCTATCCTAAAGCTTGCTGTTAGGAGGGAATCTGCAGCTTGCAGTGAAAGCGCTTCCAGAGGGGAGTCTAATGAGGGCAAACATTTGATGGTAACACCTTCCCTGCGGGAGATATTCTCTTTGCCAAAATCGCCTTATTAGCCGCAGTTAAGTTACAATTCAGTACCCTATCCTAAAGCTTGCTGTTAGGAGGGAATCTGCAGCTTGCAGTTAAAGCGCTTCCAGAGGGGAGTCTAACGAGGGCAAACGTTTGATGGTAGCAGCTTCCCTGCGGGAGATAATCTCTTTGCCAAAATCTCATTATTAGGCGAAAGTAAGTTACAATTCAGTACCCTATCCTAAAGCTTGCTGTTAGGAGGGAATCTGCAGCTTGCAGTGAAAGCGCTTCCAGAGGGGAGTCTAATGAGGGCAAACATTTGATGGTAGCAGCTTCCCTGCGGGAGACACTCTCTTTGCCATAATCGCATTATTAACCGCAGATAAGATAAAATTCAGTACCCTATCCTAAAGCTTGCTGTTAGGAGGGAATCTGCAGCTTGCAGTGAAAGCGCTTCCAGAGGGGAGTCTAATGAGGGCAAACATTTGATGGTAGCAGCTTCCCTGCGGGAGATACTCTCTTTTCCAAAATCGCATTATTAGGCGAAAGTAAGTTACAATTCAGTACCCCATCCTAAAGCTTGCTGTTAGGAGGGAATCTGCAGCTTGCAGTGAAAGCCCTTCCGGAGGGGAGTCTAACGAGGGCAAACGTTTGATGGTAGCAGCTTCCCTGCGGGAGATACTCTCTTTGCCAAAATCGCATTATTAGGCGAAAGTAAGTTACAATTCAGTACCCTATCCTAAAGCTTGCTGTTAGGAGGGAATCTGCAGCTTGCAGTGAAAGCGCTTCCAGAGGGGAGTCTAACGAGGGCAAACATTTGATGGTAGCAGCTTCCCTGCGGGAGATAATCTCTTTTCCAATTTTGCCTTATTATCCGCAGTTAAGATACAGTTCAGTACCCTATCCTAAAGCTTGCTGTTAGGAGGGAATCTGCAGCTTGCAGTGAAAGCGCTTCCAGAGGGTAGTCTAATGAGAGCAAACATTTGATGGTAGCAGCTTCCCTGCGGGAGATACTCTCTTTGCCAAAATCGCATTATTAGGCGAAAGTAAGTTACAATTCAGTACCCTATCCTAAAGCTTGCTGTTAGGAGGGAATCTGCAGCTTGCAGTGAAAGCGCTTCCAGAGGGGAGTCTAATGAGGGCAAACATTTGATGGTAGCAGCTTCCCTGCGGGAGATACTCTCTTTGCCAAAATCGCATTATTAGGCGAAAGTAAGTTACAATTCAGTACCCTATCCTAAAGCTTGCTGTTAGGAGGGAACCTGCAGCTTGCAGTGAAAGCGCTTCCAGAAGGGAGTCTAACGAGGGCAAACATTTGATGGTAGCAGCTTCCCTGCGGGAGATAATCTCTTTTCCAATTTTGCCTTATTATCCGCAGTTAAGATACAGTTCAGTACCCTATCCTAAAGCTTGCTGTTAGGAGGGAATCTGCAGCTTGCAGTGAAAGCGCTTCCAGAGGGTAGTCTAATGAGAGCAAACATTTGATGGTAGCAGCTTCCCTGCGGGAGATACTCTCTTTGCCAAAATCGCATTATTAGGCGAAAGTAAGTTACAATTCAGTACCCTATCCTAAAGCTTGCTGTTAGGAGGGAATCTGCAGCTTGCAGTGAAAGCGCTTCCAGAGGGGAGTCTAATGAGGGCAAACATTTGATGGTAGCAGCTTCCCTGCGGGAGATACTCTCTTTGCCAAAATCGCATTATTAGGCGTAAGTAAGTTACAATTCAGTACCCTATCCTAAAGCTTGCTGTTAGGAGGGAATCTGCAGCTTGCAGTGAAAGCGCTTCCAGAGGGGAATCTAACGAGGGCAAACGTTTGATGGTAGCAGCTTCCCTGCGGGAGATAATCTCTTTGCCAAAATCTCATTATTAGGCGAAAGTAAGTTACAATTCAGTACCCTATCCTAAAGCTTGCTGTTAGGAGGGAATCTGCAGCTTGCAGTGAAAGCGCTTCCAGAGGTGAGTCTAATGAGGGCAAACACTTGATGGTAGCAGCTTCGTTGCGGGAGATACTCTCTTTGCCAAAATCGCCTTATTAGCCGCAGTTAAGTTACAATTCAGCACCCTATCCTAAAGCTTGCTGTTAGGAGGGAATCTGCAGCTTGCAGTGAAAGCGCTTCCAGAGGGGAGTCTAATGAGGGCAAACATTTGATGGTAGCAGCTTCCCTGCGGGAGATACTCTCTTTGCCAAAATCGCCTTATTAGCCCCAGTTAAGCTACAATTCAGTACCCTATCCTAAAGCTTGCTGTTAGGAGGGAATCTGCAGCTTGCAGTGAAAGCGCTTCCAGAGGGGAGTCTAATGAGGGCAAACATTTGATGGTAGCAGCTTCCCTGCGGGAGATATTCTTTTTGCAAAATCGCCTTATTAGCCGCAGTTAAGTTACAATTCAGTACCCTATCCTAAAGCTTGCTGTTAGGAGGGAATCTGCAGCTTGCAGTGAAAGCGCTTCCAGAGGGGAGTCTAATGAGGGCAAACATTTGATGGTAGCAGCTTCCCTGCGGGAGATACTCTCTTTGCCAAAATCGCATTATTAGGCGAAAGTAAGTTACAATTCAGTACCCTATCCTAAAGCTTGCTGTTAGGAGGGAATCTGCAGCTTGCAGTGAAAGCGCTTCCAGAGGGGAGTCTAATGAGGGCAAACATTTGATGGTAGCAGCTTCCCTGCGGGAGATAATCTCTTTGCCAATTTTGCCTTATTAGCCGCAGTTAAGTTACAATTCAGTACCCTATCCTAAAACTTGCTCTTAGGAGGGAATCTGAAGCTTGCAGTGAAAGCGCTACCAGAGGGGAGTCTAATGAGGGCAAACATTTGATGGTAGCAGCTTCCCTGCGGGAGATAGTCTCTTTGCCAAAATCGCCTTATTAGCCGCAGATAAGTTACAATTCAGTACCCTATCCTAAAGCTTGCTGTTAGGAGGGAATCTGCAGCTTGCAGTGAAAGCGCTTCCAGAGGGGAGTCTAATGAGGGCAAACATTTGATGGTAGCAGCTTCCCTGCGGGAGATACTCTCTTTGCCAAAATCGCATTATTAGGCGAAAGTAAGTTTCAATTTAGTACCCTATCCTAAAGCTTGCTGTTAGGAGGGAATCTGCAGCTTGCAGTGAAAGCGCTTCCAGAGGGGAGTCTAAGGAGGGCAAACATTTGATGGTAGCAGCTTCCCTGCGGGAGATACTCTCTTTGCCAAAATCGCCTTATTAGCCCCAGTTAAGTTTCAATTCAGTACCCTATCCTAAAGCTTGCTGTTAGGAGGGAATCTGCAGCTTGCAGTGAAAGCGCTTCCAGAGGGGAGTCTAATGAGGGCAAACATTTGATGGTAGCAGCTTCCCTGCGGGAGATATTCTCTTTGTCATAATCGCCTTATTAGCCGCAGTTAAGTTACAATTCAGTACCCTATCCTAAAGCTTGCTGTTAGGAGGGAATCTGCAGCTTGCAGTGAAAGCGCTTCCAGAGGGGAGTCTAATGAGGGCAAACATTTGATGGTAGCAGCTTCCCTGCGGGAGATACTCTCTTTGCCAAAATCGCATTATTAGGCGAAAGTAAGTTACAATTCAGAACCCTATCCTAAAGCTTGCTGTTAGGAGGGAATCTGCAGCTTGCAGTGAAAGCGCTTCCAGAGGGGAGTCTAATGAGGGCAAACATTTGATGGTAGCAGCTTCCCTGCGGGAGATACTCTCTTTGCCAAAATCGCATTATTCGGCTAAAGTAAGTTACAATTCAGTACCCTATCCTAAAGCTTGCTGTTAGGAGGGAATCTGCAGCTTGCAGTGAAAGCGCTTCCAGAGGGGAGTCTAATGAGGGCAAACATTTGATGGTAGCAGCTTCCCTGCGGGAGATAGTCTCTTTGCCAAAATCGCATTATTAGGCGAAAGTAAGTTACAATTCAGTACCCTATCCTAAAGCTTGCTGTTAGGAGGGAATCTGCAGCTTGCAGTGAAAGTGCTTCCAGAGGAGAGTCTAATGAGGGCAAACATTTGGTGGTAGCAGCTTCCCTGCGGGAGATACTCTCTTTGCCATAATCGCATTATTAGGCGAAAGTAAGTTACAATTCAGTACCCTATCCTAAAGCTTGCTGTTAGGAGGGAATCTGCAGCTTGCAGTGAAAGCGCTTCCAGGGGGGAGTCTAATGAGGGCAAACATTTGATGGTAGCAGCTTCCCTGCGGGAGATACTCTCTTTGCCAAAATCGCATTATTAGCCGCAGTTAAGTTACAATTCAGTACACTATCCTAAAGCTTGCAGTTAGGAGGGAATCTGCAGCTTGCAGTGAAAGCGCTTCCAGAGGGGAGTCTAATGAGGGCAAACGTTTGATGGTAACAGCTTCCCTGCGGGAGATATTCTCTTTTCCATAATCGCATTATTAGGCGAAAATAAGTTACAATTCAGTACCCTATCCTAAAGCTTGCTGTTAGGAGGGAATCTGCAGCTTGCAGTGAAAGCGCTTCCAGAGGGGAGTCTAATGAGGGCAAACATTTGATGGTAGCAGCTTCCCTGCGGGAGATAGTCTCTTTGCCAAAATCGCATTATTATGCGAAAGTAAGTTACAATTCAGTACACTATCCTAAAGCTTGCTGTTAGGAGAGAATCTGCAGCTTGCAGTGAAAGCGCTTCCAGAGGAGAGTCTAATGAGGGCAAATATTTGATGGTAACAGCTTCCCTGCGGTAGATAGTGTCTTTTCCAAAATCGCATTATTAGGCGAAAGTAAGTTACAATTCAGTACCCTATCCTAAAGCTTGCTGTTAGGAGGGAATCTGCAGCTTGCAGTGAAAGCGCTTCCACAGTGGAGTCTAATGAGGGCAAACATTTGATGGTAGCAGCTTCCCTGCGGGACATACTCTCTTTGCCAAAATCGCATTATTAGGCGAAAGCAAATTACAATTTAGTACCCCATCCTAAAGCTTGCTGTTAGGAGGGAATCTTCAGCTTGCAGTGAAAGCACTTCCAGAGGGGAGTCTAATGAGGGCAAACATTTGATGGTAGCAGCTTCCCTGCGGGAGATATTCTCTTTTCCAAAATCGCAATATTAGGCGAAAGTAAGTTACAATTCAGTACCCTATCCTAAAGATTGCTGTTAGGAGGGAATCTGCAGCTTGCAGTGAAAGCGCTTCCACAGTGGAGTCTAATGAGGGCAAACATTTGATGGTAGCAGCTTCCCTGCGGGAGATAGTCTCTTTGCCAAAATCGCCTTATTAGCAGCAGTTAAGTTACAATTCAGTACCCTATCTAAAACTTGCTGTTAGGAGGGAATCTGCAGCTTGCAGTGAAAGCGCTTCCAGAGGGGAGTCTAATGAGGGCAAACATTTGATGGTAGCAGCTTCCCTGCGGGATATATTCTCTTTGCCAAAATCGCCTTATTAGCCGCAGTTAAGTTACAATTCAGTACCCTATCCTAAAGCTTGCTGTTAGGAGGGAATCTGCAGCTTGCAGTGAAAGCGCTTCCAGAGGGGAGTCTAATGAGGGCAAATATTTGATGGTAGCAGCTTCCCTGCGGTAGATAGTCTCTTTGCCAAAATCGCATTATTAGGCAAAAGTAAGTTACAATTCAGTACCCTATCCTAAAGCTTGCTGTTAGGAGGGAATCTGCAGCTTGCAGTGAAAGCGCTTCCAGAGGGGAGTCTAATGAGGGCAAACATTTGATGGAAGCGGCTTCCCTGCGGGAGATATTCTCTTTTCCATAATCGCATTATTAGGCGAAAATAAGTTACAATTCAGGACCCTATCCTAAAGCTTGCTGTTAGGAGGGAATCTGCAGCTTGCAGTGAAAGCGCTTCCAGAGGGGAGTCTAATGAGGGCAAACACTTGGTGGCAGCACCTTCCTTGCGAGTTATAGTCTCTTTGCCAAAATCGCATTATTAGGCGAAAGTATGATACAATTCAGTACCCTATCCTAAAGCTTGCTGTTAGGAGGGAATCTGCAGCTTGCAGTGAAAGCGCTTCCAGAGGGGAGTCTAATGAGGGCAAATATTTGATGGTAGCAGCTTCCCTGCGGGATATATTCTCTTTGCCAAAATCGCCTTATTAGCCGCAGTTAAGTTACAATTCAGTACCCTATCCTAAAGCTTGCTGTTAGGAGGGAATCTGCAGCTTGCAGTGAAAGCGCTTCCAGAGGGGAGTCTAATGAGGGCAAACATTTGATGGTAGCAGCTTCCCTGCGGGAGATACTGTCTTTGCAAAATCGCATTATTAGGCGAAAGTAAGTTACAATTCAGTACCCTATCCTAAAGCTTGCTGTTAGGAGGGAATCTGCAGCTTGCAGTGAAAGCGCTTCCAGAGGGGAGTATAATGAGGGCAAACATTTGACGGTAGCAGCTTCCCTGCGGAGATAATCTCTTTTCCAAAATCGCATTATTAGGCAAAAGTAAGATACAATTCAGTACACTATCCTAAAGCTTGCTGTTAGGAGGGAATCTGCAGCTTGCAGTGAAAGCGCTTCCAGAGGGGAGTCTAATGAGGGCAAACATTTGATGGAAGCGGCTTCCCTGCGGGAGATATTCTCTTTGCCACAATCGCCTTATTAGACGCAGTTAAGTTACAATTCAGTACACTGTCCTACATCTTGCTGTTAGGAGGGAATCTGCAGCTTGCAGTGAAAGCGCTTCCAGAGGGGAGTCTAATGAGGGCAAACATTTGATGGTAGCAGCTTCCCTGCGGGAGAGATTCTCTTTGCCAAATTCTCCTTATTAGCCGCAGTTAAGTTACAATTCAGTACCCTATCCTAAAGCTTGCTGTTACGAGGGAATCTGCAGCTTGCAGTGAAAGCGCTTCCAGAGGGGAGTGTAATGAGGGCAAACGTTTGATGGTAACAGCTTCCCTGCAGGAGATAGTCTCTTTGCCAAAATCGCATTATTAGGCGAAAGTAAGTTACAATTCAGTACCCTATCCTAAAGCTTGCTGTTAGGAGGGAATCTGCAGCTTGCAGTGAAAGCGCTTCCAGAGGGGAGTCTAACGAGGGCAAACATTTGATGGTAGCAGCTTCCCTGTGGGAGATACTCTCTTTGCCAAAATCGCATTATTAGGCGAAAGTAAGTTACAATTCAGTACCCTATCCTAAAGCTTGCTGTTAGGAGGGAATCTGCAGCTTGCAGTGAAAGCGCTTCCAGAGGGGAGTCTAATGAGGGCAAAGATTTGATGGTAGCAGCTTCCCTGCGGGAGATAGTCTCTTTGCCAAAATCGCATTATTAGGCGAAAGTAAGTTACAATTCAGTACCCTATCCTAAAGCTTGCTGTTAGGAGGGAATCTGCAGCTTGCAGTGAAAGCGCTTCCAGAGGGGAGTCTAATGAGGGCAAATATTTGATGGTAGCAGCTTCCCTGCGGTAGATAGTCTCTTTGCCAAAATCGCATTATTATGCAAAAGTAAGTTACAATTCCGTACACTATCCTAAAGCTTGCTGTTAGGAGGGAATCTGCAGCTTGCAGTGAAAGCGCTTCCAGAGGGGAGTCTAATGAGGGCAAACATTTGATGGTAGCAGCTTCCCTGCGGGAGATATTCTCTTTGTCATAATCGCCTTATTAGACGCAGTTAAGTTACAATTCAGTACCCTATCCTAAAGCTTGCTGTTAGGAGGGAATCTGCAGCTTGCAGTGAAAGCGCTTCCAGAGGGGAGTCTAATGAGGGCAAACATTTGATGGTAGCAGTTTCCCTGCGGGAGATACTCTTTTTGCCAAAATCGCATTATTAGGCGAAAGTAAGTTACAATTCAGTACCCTATCCTAAAGCTTGCTGTTAGGTGGGAATCTGCCGCTTGCAGTGAAAACGCTTCCAGAGGGGAGTATAATGAGGGCAAACATTTGATGGTAGCAGCTTCCCTACGGGAGATACTCTCTTTGCCAAAATCGCATTATTAGGCGAAAGTAAGTTACAATTCAGTACCCTATCCTAAAGCTTGCTGTTAGGAGGGAATCTGCAGCTTGCAGTGAAAGCGCTTCCAGAGGGGAGTCTAATGAGGGCAAACATTTGACGGTAGCAGCTTCCCTGCGGGAGATACTCTCTTTGCCAAAATCGCATTATTAGGCGAAAGTAAGTTACAATTCAGTACCCTATCCTAAAGCTTGCTGTTAGGAGGGAATCTTTAGCTTGCAGTGAAAGCGCTTCCACAGGGTAGTCTAATGAGGGCAAGCATTTGATGGTAGCAGCTTCCCTGCGGGAGATATTCTCTTTGCCAAATTCTCCTTATTAGCCGCAGTTAAGTTACAATTCAGTACCCTATCCTAAAGCTTGCTGTTAGGAGGTAATCTGCAGCTTGCAGTGAAAGCGCTTCCAGAGGGGAGTCTAATGAGGGCAAACATTTGATGGTAGCAGCTTCCCTACGGGAGATACTCTCTTTGCCAAAATCGTATTATTAGGCGAAAGTAAGTTACAATTCAGTACCCTATCCTAAAGCTTGCTGTTAGGAGGGAATCTGAAGCTTGCAGTGAAAGCGCTTCCACAGGGTAGTCTAATGAGGGCAAACATTTGATGGTAGCAGCTTCCCTACGGGAGATACTCTCTTTGCCAAAATCGTATTATTAGGCGAAAGTAAGTTACAATTCAGTACCCTATCCTAAAGATTGCTGTTAGGAGGGAATCTGCAGCTTGCAGTGAAAGCGCTTCCAGAGGGGAGTCTAATGAGGGCAAACATTTGATGGTAGCAGCTTCCCTGCGGGAGATAGTCTCTTTGCCAAAATCGCATTATTAGGCGAAAGTAAGTTACAATTCAGTACCCTATCCTAAAGCTTGCTGTTAGGAGGGAATCTGCAGCTTGCAGTGAAAGCGCTTCCAGAGGGGAGTCTAATGAGGGCAAACACTTGGTGGCAGCACCTTCCTTGCGAGTTATAGTCTCTTTGCCAAAATCGCATTATTAGGCGAAAGTAAGATACAATTCAGTACCCTATCCTAAAGCTTGCTGTTAGGAGGGAATCTGCAGCTTGCAGTGAAAGCGCTTCCAGAGGGGAGTCTAATGAGGGCAAACATTTGATGGTAGCAGCTTCGCTGTGGGAGATACTCTCTTTGCCAAAATCGCATTATTAGGCGAAAGTAAGTTACAATTCAGTACCCTATCCTAAAGCTTGCTGTTAGGAGGGAATCTGCAGCTTGCAGTGAAAGCGCTTCCAGAGGGTAGTCTAATGAGGGCAAGCATTTGATGGTAGCAGCTTCCCTGCGGGAGATATTCTCTTTGCCACAATCGCCTTATTAGCCGCAGTTAAGTTACAATTCAGTACCCTATCCTAAAGCTTGCTGTTAGGAGGGAATCTGCAGCTTGCAGTGAAAGCGCTTCCAGAGGGGAGTGTAATGAGGGCAAACGTTTGATGGTAACAGCTTCCCTGCAGGAGATACTCTCTTTGCCAAAATTGCATTATTAGGCGAAAGTAAGTTACAATTCAGTACCCTATCCTAAAGCTTGCTGTTAGGAGGGAATCTGCAGCTTGCAGTGAAAGCGCTTCCAGAGGGGAGTCTAATGAGGGCAAACATTTGATGGTAGCAGCTTCCCTGCGGGAGATATTCTCTTTGTCATAATCGCCTTATTAGACGCAGTTAAGTTACAATTCAGTACCCTATCCTAAAGCTTGCTGTTAGGAGGGAATCTGCAGCTTGCAGTGAAAGCGCTTCCAGAGGGGAGTCTAACGAGGGCAAACATTTGATGGTAGCAGCTTCCCTGCGGGAGATACTCTCTTTGCCAAAATCGCATTATTAGGCGAAAGTAAGTTACAATTCAGTACCCTATCCTAAAGCTTGCTGTTAGGAGGGAATCTGCAGCTTGCAGTGAAAGCGCTTCCAGAGGGGAGTCTAATGAGGGCAAACATTTGATGGTAGCAGCTTCCCTACGGGAGATACTCTCTTTGCCAAAATCGTATTATTAGGCGAAAGTAAGTTACAATTCAGTACCCTATCCTAAAGCTTGCTGTTAGGAGGGAATCTGCAGCTTGCAGTGAAAGCGCTTCCACAGGGTAGTCTAAAGAGGGCAAACATTTGATGGTAGCAGCTTCCCTACGGGAGATACTCTCTTTGCCAAAATCGTATTATTAGGCGAAAGTAAGTTACAATTCAGTACCCTATCCTAAAGATTGCTGTTAGGAGGGAATCTGCAGCTTGCAGTGAAAGCGCTTCCAGAGGGGAGTCTAATGAGGGCAAACATTTGATGGTAGCAGCTTCCCTGCGGGAGATATTCTCTTTGTCATAATCGCCTTATTAGCCGCAGTTAAGTTACAATTCAGTACCCTATTCTAAAGCTTGCTGTTAGGAGGGAATCTGCAGCTTGCAGTGAAAGCGCTTCCAGAGGGGAGTCTAATGAGGACAAACATTTGATGGTAGCAGCTTCCCTGCGGGAGATACTCTCTTCGCCAAAATCGCATTATTAGGCGAAAGTAAGTTACAATTCAGTACACTATCCTAAATCTTGCTGTTAGGAGGGAATCTGCAGCTTGCAGTGAAAGCGCTTCCAGAGGGGAGTCTAATGAGGGCAAACATTTGATGGTAGCAGCTTCCCTGCGGGAGATACTCTCTTTGCCAAAATTGCCTTATTAGCCGCAGTTAAGTTACAATTCAGTACCCTATCCTAAAGCTTGCTGTTAGGAGGGAATCTGCAGCTTGCAGTGAAAGCGCTTCCAGAGGGGAGTCTATCGAGGACAAACATTTGATGGTAGCAGCTTCCCTGCGGGAGATACTCTCTTTGCCAAAATCGCATTATTAGGCGAAAGTAAGTTACAATTCAGTACCCTATCCTAAAGCTTGCTGTTAGGAGGGAATCTGCAGCTTGCAGTGAAAGCGCTTCCAGAGGGGAGTCTAATGAGGGCAAACACTTGGTGGCAGCACCTTCCTTGCGTGTTATAGTCTCTTTGCCAAAATCGCCTTATTAGCCGCAGTTAAGTTACAATTCAGTACCCTATCCTAAAGCTTGCTGTTAGGAGGGAATCTGCAGCTTGCAGTGAAAGCGCTTCCAGAGGGGAGTCTAATGAGGGCAAACATTTGATGGTAGCAGCTTCCCTGTGGGAGATACTCTCTTTGCCAAAATCGCATTATTAGGCGAAAGTAAGTTACAATTCAGTACCCTATCCTAAAGCTTGCTGTTAGGAGGGAATCTGCAGCTTGCAGTGAAAGCGCTTCCAGAGGGGAGTCTAATGAGGGCAAACATTTGACGGTAGCAGCTTCCCTGCGGGAGATACTCTCTTTGCCAAAATCGCATTATTAGGCGAAAGTAAGTTACAATTCAGTACCCTATTCTAAAGCTTGCTGTTAGGAGGGAATCTGCAGCTTGCAGTGAAAGCGCTTCCAGAGGGGAGTCTAATGAGGGCAAACATTTGATGGTAGCAGCTTCCCTGCGGGAGATACTCTCTTTGCCAAAATCGCATTATTAGGCGAAAGTAAGTTACAATTCAGTACCCTATCCTAAAGCTTGCTGTTAGGAGGGAATCTGCAGCTTGCAGTGAAAGCGCTTCCACAGGGTAGTCTAATGAGGGCAAGCATTTGATGGTAGCAGCTTCCCTGCGGGAGATATTCTCTTTGCCACAATCGCCTTATTAGCCGCAGTTAAGTTACAATTCAGTACACTGTCCTACATCTTGCTGTTAGGAGGGAATCTGCAGCTTGCAGTGAAAGCGCTTCCAGACGGGAGTCTAATGAGGGCAAACATTTGATGGTAGCAGCTTCCCTGCGGGTGATACTCTCTTTGCCAAATTCGCATTATTAGGCGAAAGTAAGTTACAATTCAGTACCCTATCCTAAAGCTTGCTGTTAGGAGGGAATCTGCAGCTTGCAGTGAAAGCGCTTCCAGAGGGGATTCTAATGAGGGCAAACACTTGGTGGCAGCAGCTTCCTTGCGAGTTATAGTCTCTTTGCCAATATCGCATTATTAGGCGAAAGTAAGTTACAATTCAGTACCCTATCCTAAAGCTTGCTGTTAGGAGGGAATCTGCAGCTTGCAGTGAAAGCGCTTCCACAGGGTAGTCTAATGAGGGCAAACATTTGATGGTAGCAGCTTCCCTACGGGAGATACTCTCTTTGCCAAAATCGTATTATTAGGCGAAAGTAAGTTACAATTCAGTACCCTATCCTAAAGCTTGCTGTTAGGAGGGAATCTGCAGCTTGCAGTGAAAGCGCTTCCAGAGGGGATTCTAATGAGGGCAAACACTTGGTGGCAGCAGCTTCCTTGCGAGTTATAGTCTCTTTGCCAAAATCGCATTATTAGGCGAAAGTAAGTTACAATTCAGTACCCTATCCTAAAGCTTGCTGTTAGGAGGGAATCTGCAGCTTGCAGTGAAAGCGCTTCCACAGGGTAGTCTAATGAGGGCAAACATTTGATGGTAGCAGCTTCCCTACGGGAGATACTCTCTTTGCCAAAATCGTATTATTAGGCGAAAGTAAGTTACAATTCAGTACCCTATCCTAAAGATTGCTGTTAGGAGGGAATCTGCAGCTTGCAGTGAAAGCGCTTCCAGAGGGGAGTCTAATGAGGGCAAACATTTGATGGTAGCAGCTTCCCTGCGGGAGATATTCTCTTTGTCATAATCGCCTTATTAGACGCAGTTAAGTTACAATTCAGTACCCTATCCTAAAGCTTGCTGTTAGGAGGGAATCTGCAGCTTGCAGTGAAAGCGCTTCCAGAGGGGAGTCTAACGAGGGCAAACATTTGATGGTAGCAGCTTCCCTGCGGGAGATACTCTCTTTGCCAAAATCGCATTATTAGGCGAAAGTAAGTTACAATTCAGTACCCTATCCTAAAGCTTGCTGTTAGGAGGGAATCTGCAGCTTGCAGTGAAAGCGCTTCCAGAGGGGAGTCTAATGAGGGCAAACATTTGATGGTAGCAGCTTCCCTGCGGGAGATATTCTCTTTTCCAAAATCGCATTATTAGGCGAAAATAAGTTACAATTCAGGACCCTATCCTAAAGCTTGCTGTTAGGAGGGAATCTGCAGCTTGCAGTGAAAGCGCTTCCACAGGGTAGTCTAATGAGGGCAAACATTTGATGGTAGCAGCTTCCCTACGGGAGATACTCTCTTTGCCAAAATCGTATTATTAGGCGAAAATAAGTTACAATTCAGTACCCTATCCTAAAGCTTGCTGTTAGGAGGGAATCTGAAGCTTGCAGTGAAAGCGCTTCCAGAGGGGAGTCTAATGAGGGCAAACATTTGATGGTAGCAGCTTCCCTGCGGGAGATACTCTCTTTGCCAAAATCGCATTATTAGCCGCAGTTAAGTTACAATTCAGTACCCTATCCTAAAGCTTGCTGTTAGGAGGGAATCTGCAGCTTGCAGTGAAAGCGCTTCCAGAGGGGAGTCTATCGAGGACAAACATTTGATGGTAGCAGCTTCCCTGCGGGAGATAGTCTCTTTGCCAAAATCGCATTATTAGGCGAAAGTAAGTTACAATTCAGTACCCTATCCTAAAGCTTGCTGTTAGGAGGGAATCTGCAGCTTGCAGTGAAAGCGCTTCCAGAGGGGAGTCTAATGAGGGCAAACATTTGACGGTAGCAGCTTCCCTGCGGGAGATACTCTCTTTGCCAAAATCGCATTATTAGGCGAAAGTAAGTTACAATTCAGTACCCTATCCTAAAGCTTGCTGTTAGGAGGGAATCTGCAGCTTGCAGTGAAAGCGCTTCCAGAGGGGAGTCTAATGAGGGCAAACATTTGATGGTAGCAGCTTCCCTGCGGGAGATACTCTCTTTGCCAAAATCGCATTATTAGGCGAAAGTAAGTTACAATTCAGTACCCTATCCTAAAGCTTGCTGTTAGGAGGGAATCTTTAGCTTGCAGTGAAAGCGCTTCCACAGGGTAGTCTAATGAGGGCAAGCATTTGATGGTAGCAGCTTCCCTGCGGGAGATATTCTCTTTGCCACAATCGCCTTATTAGCCGCAGTTAAGTTACAATTCAGTACACTGTCCTACATCTTGCTGTTAGGAGGGAATCTGCAGCTTGCAGTGAAAGCGCTTCCAGACGGGAGTCTAATGAGGGCAAACATTTGATGGTAGCAGCTTCCCTGCGGGTGATACTCTCTTTGCCAAAATCGCATTATTAGGCGAAAGTAAGTTACAATTCAGTACCCTATCCTAAAGCTTGCTGTTAGGAGGGAATCTGCAGCTTGCAGTGAAAGCGCTTCCAGAGGGGAGTCTAATGAGGGCAAACATTTGATGGTAGCAGCTTCTCTGCGGGAGATATTCTCTTTGCCAAATTCTCCTTATTAGCCGCAGTTAAGTTACAATTCAGTACCCTATCCTAAAGCTTGCTGTTAGGAGGGAATCTGCAGCTTGCAGTGAAAGCGCTTCCAGAGGGGAGTGTAATGAGGGCAAACGTTTGATTGTAACAGCTTCCCTGCAGGAGATAGTCTCTTTGCCAAAATCGCATTATTAGGCGAAATTAAGTTACAATTCAGTACCCTATCCTAAAGCTTGCTGTTAGGAGGGAATCTGCAGCTTGCAGTGAAAGCGCTTCCAGAGGGGAGTCTAATGAGGGCAAATATTTGATGGTAGCAGCTTCCCTGCGGTAGATAGTCTCTTTTCCAAAATCGCATTATTAGGCGAAAGTAAGTTACAATTCAGTACACAATCCTAAAGCTTGCTGTAAGGAGGGAATCTGCAGCTTGCAGTGAAAGCGCTTCCAGAGGTGAGTCTAATGAGGGCAAACATTTGATGGTAGCAGCTTCCCTGCGGGAGATATTCTCTTTTCCATAATCGCATTATTAGGCGAAAATAAGTTACAATTCAGGACACTATCCTAAAGCTTGCTGTTAGGAGGGAATCTTTAGCTTGCAGTGAAAGCGCTTCCACAGGGTAGTCTAATGAGGGCAAGCATTTGATGGTAGCAGCTTCCCTGCGGGAGATATTCTCTTTGCCACAATCGCCTTATTAGCCGCAGTTAAGTTACAATTCAGTACACTGTCCTACATCTTGCTGTTAGGAGGGAATCTGCAGCTTGCAGTGAAAGCGCTTCCAGAGGGGAGTCTAATGAGGGCAAACATTTGATGGTAGCAGCTTCCCTGCGGGAGATACTCTCTTTGCCAAAATCGCATTATTAGGCGAAAGTAAGCTACAATTCAGTACCCTATCCTAAAGCTTGCTGTTAGGAGGGAATCTGCAGCTTGCAGTGAAAGCGCTTCCAGAGGGGAATATAATGAGGGCAAACATTTGATGGTAGCAGCTTCCCTGCGGGAGATACTCTCTTTTCCAAAATCGCATTATTAGGAGAAAGTAAGTTACAATTCAGTACCATATCCTAAAGCTTGCTGTTAGGAGGGAATCTGCAGCTTGCAGGGAAAGCGCTTCAAGAGGGGAGTCTAATGAGGGCAAAGATTTGATGGTAGAAGCTTCCCTGCGGGAGATACTCTCTTTGGAAAAATCTCATTATTAGGCGGAAGTAAGTTACAATTCAGGAACCTATCCTAAAGCTTGCTGTTAGGAGGGAATCTGCAGCTTGCAGTGAAAGCGCTTCCAGACGGGAGTCTAATGAGGGCAAATATTTGATGGTAGCAACTTCCCTGCGGGAGATATTCTCTTTGCCATAATCGCCTTATTAGCCGCAGTTAAGTTACAATTCAGTACACTATCCTAAAGCTTGCTGTTAGGAGGGAATCTGCAGCTTGCAGTGAATGCGCTTCCAGAGGGGAGTCTAATGAGGTCAAACATTTGATGGTAGCAGCTTCCCTGCGGGAGATATTCTCTTTGCCAAAATCGCATTATTAGGCGAAAGTAAGTTACAATTCAGGACCCTATCCTAAAGCTTGCTGTTAGGAGGGAATCTGCAGCTTGCAGTGAAAGCGCTTCCAGAGGGTAGTCTAATGAGGGCAAACATTTGATGGTAGCAGCTTCCCTGCGGGAGATACTCTCTTTGCCATAATCGCATTATTAGGCGAAAGTAAGTTACAATTCAGTACCCTATCCTAAAGCTTGCTGTTAGGAGGGAATCTGCAGCTTGCAGTGAAAGCGCTTCCAGAGGGGAGTCTAATGAGGGCAAACATTTGATGGTAGCAGCTTCAATGCGGGAGATAGTCTCTTTGCCAAAATCGCATTATTAGGCGAAAGTAAGATACAATACAGTACCCTATCCTAAAGCTTGCTGTTAGAAGGGAATCTGCAGCTTGCAGTGAAAGCGCTTCCAGAGGGGAGTCTAATGAAGGCAAACATTTGATGGTAGCAGCTTCCCTGCGGGAGATATTCTCTTTGCCAAATTCTCCTTATTAGCCGCAGTTAAGTTACATTCAGTACCCTATCCTAAAGCTTGCTGTTAGGAGGGAATCTGCAGCTTGCAGTGAAAGCGCTTCCAGAGGAGAGTCTAATGAGGGCAAATATTTGATGGGAGCAGCTTCCCTTCGGGAGATACTCTCTTTTCCAATTTCGCCTTATTATCCGCAGTTAAGTTACAATTCAGTACCCTATCCTAAAGCTTGCTGTTAGGAGGGAATCTGCAGCTTGCAGTGAAAGCGCTTCCAGAGGGGAGTCTAATGAGGGCAAACATTTGATGGTAGCAGCTTCCCTGCGGGAGATACTCTCTTTGCCACAATCGCATTATTAGGCGAAAGTAAGTTACAATTCAGTACCCTATCCTAAAGCTTGCTGTTAGGAGGGAATCTGCAGTTTGCAGTGAAAGCGCTTCCAGAGGGGAGTCTAATGAGGGCAAACATTTGATGGTAGCAGCTTCCCTGCGGGAGATATTCTCTTTGCCAAATTCGACTTCTCAGCCGCAGTTAAGATACAATTCAGTACCCTATCCTATAGCTTGCTGTTAGGAGAGAATCTGCAGCTTGCAGTGAAAGCGCTTCCAGAGGGGAGTCTAATGAGGGCAAACATTTGATGGTAGCAGCTTCCCTGCGGGAGATACTCTCTTTGCCAAAATCGCATTATTAGGCGAAAGTAAGTTAAAATTCAGTACCCTATCCTAAAGCCTGCTGTTAGGAGGGAATCTGCAGCTTGCAGTGAAAGCGCTTCCAGAGGGGAGTCTAATGAGGGCAAGCATTTGATGGTAGCAGCTTCCCTGCGGGAGATATTCTCATTGCCACAATCGCCTTATTAGCTGCAGTTAATTTACAATTCAGTACACTGTCCTACATCTTGCTGTTAGGAGGGAATCTGCAGCTTGCAGTGAAAGCGCTTCCAGAGGGGAGTCTAATGAGGGCAAACATTTGATCGTAGCAGCTTCACTGCGGGAGATACTCTCTTTGCCAAAATCGCATTTTTAGGCGAAAGTAAGTTACAATTCAGTACCCTATCCTAAAGCTTGCTGTTAGGAGGGAATCTGCAGCTTGCAGTGAAAGCGCTTCCAGAGGGGAGTCTAATGAGGGCAAGCATTTGATGGTAGCAGCTTCCCTGCGGGAGATATTCTCTTTGCCAAATTCTCCTTATTAGCCACAGTTAAGTTACAATTCAGTACCCTATCCTAAAGCTTGCTGTTAGGAGGGAATCTGCAGCTTGCAGTGAAAGCGCTTCCAGAGGGGAGTCTAATGAGGGAAAACATTTGATGGTAGCAGCTTCCCTGCGGTAGATAGTCTCTTTGCCAAAATCTCATTATTAGGCGAAAGTAAGTTACAATTCAGGACCCTATCCTAAAGCTTGCTGTTAGGAGGGAATCTGCAGCTTGCAGTGAAAGCGCTTCCAGAGGGGAGTATAATGAGGGCAAATATTTGATGGTAGCAGCTTCCCTGCGGGAGATATTCTCTTTGCCATAATCGCCTTATTAGCCGCAGTTAAGTTAGAATTCAGTACACTATCCTAAAGCTTGCTGTTAGGAGGGAATCTGCAGCTTGCAGTGAATGCGCTTCCAGAGGGGAGTCTAATGAGGTCAAACATTTGATGGTAGCAGCTTCCCTGCGGGAGATATTCTCTTTGCCAAAATAGCATTATTAGGCGAAAGTAAGTTACAATTCAGGACCCTATCCTAAAGCTTGCTGTTAGGAGGGAATCTGCAGCTTGCAGTGAAAGCGCTTCCAGAGGGTAGTCTAACGAGGGCAAACATTTGATGGTAACAGCTTCCCTGCGGGAGATACTCTCTTTGCCAAAATCGCATTATTAGGCGAAAGTAAGTTACAATTCAGTACCCTATCCTAAAGCTTGCTGTTAGGAGGGAATCTGCAGCTTGCAGTGAAAGCGCTTCCAGAGGGGAGTGTAATGAGGGCAAACATTTGATGGTAGCAGCTTCAATGCGGGAGATAGTCTCTTTGCCAAATTCTCCTTATTATCCGCAGTTAAGTTACATTCAGTACCCTATCCTAAAGCTTGCTGTTAGGAGGGAATCTGCAGCTTGCAGTGAAAGCGCTTCCAGAGGGGAGTCTAATGAGGGCAAACATATGATGGTAGCAGCTTCCCTGTGGGAGATATCCTCTTTGACAAAATCGCCTTATTAACCCGCAGTTAAGTTACAATTCAGTGCCCTATCCTACATCTTGCTGTTAGGAGGGAATCTGCAGCTTGCAGTGAAAGCGCTTCCAGAGGGGAGTCTAATGAGGGCAAACATTTGATGGTAGCAGCTTCCCTGCGGGAGATATTCTCCTTTCCAAAATCGCCCTATTATCCGCAGGTAAGTTACGATTCAGTACCCTATCCTAAAGCTTGCTGTTAGGAGGGAATCTGCAGCTTGCAGTGAAAGCGCTTCCAGAGGGGAGTCTAATGAGGGAAAACATTTGATGGTAGCAGCTTCCCTGCGGTAGATAGTCTCTTTGCCAAAATCTCATTATTAGGCGAAAGTAAGTTACAATTCAGGACCCTATCCTAAAGCTTGCTGTTAGGAGGGAATCTGCAGCTTGCAGTGAAAGCGCTTCCAGAGGGGAGTATAATGAGGGCAAATATTTGATGGTAGCAGCTTCCCTGCGGGAGATATTCTCTTTGCCATAATCGCCTTATTAGCCGCAGTTAAGTTACAATTCAGTACACTATCCTAAAGCTTGCTGTTAGGAGGGAATCTGCAGCTTGCAGTGAATGCGCTTCCAGAGGGGAGTCTAATGAGGTCAAACATTTGATGGTAGCAGCTTCCCTGCGGGAGATATTCTCTTTGCCAAAATAGCATTATTAGGCGAAAGTAAGTTACAATTCAGGACCCTATCCTAAAGCTTGCTGTTAGGAGGGAATCTGCAGCTTGCAGTGAAAGCGCTTCCAGAGGGTAGTCTAACGAGGGCAAACATTTGATGGTAACAGCTTCCCTGCGGGAGATACTCTCTTTGCCAAAATCGCATTATTAGGCGAAAGTAAGTTACAATTCAGTACCCTATCCTAAAGCTTGCTGTTAGGAGGGAATCTGCAGCTTGCAGTGAAAGCGCTTCCAGAGGGGAGTGTAATGAGGGCAAACATTTGATGGTAGCAGCTTCAATGCGGGAGATAGTCTCTTTGCCAAATTCTCCTTATTATCCGCAGTTAAGTTACATTCAGTACCCTATCCTAAAGCTTGCTGTTAGGAGGGAATCTGCAGCTTGCAGTGAAAGCACTTCCAGAGGGGAGTCTAATGAGGGCAAACATATGATGGTAGCAGCTTCCCTGTGGGAGATATCCTCTTTGACAAAATCGCCTTATTAACCGCAGTTAAGTTACAATTCAGTACACTGTCCTACACCTTGCTGTTAGGAGGGAATCTGCAGCTTGCAGTGAAAGCGCTTCCAGAGGGGAGTCTAATGAGGGCAAATATTTGATGGTAGCAGCTTCCCTGCGGGAGATACTCTCTTTGCCATAATCGCATTATTAGCCGTAGTTAAGTTACAATTCAGTACCCTATCCTAAAGCTTGCTGTTAGGAGGGAATCTGCAGCTTGCAGTGAAAGCGCTTCCAGAGGGGAGTCTAATGAGGGCAAAGATTTGATGGTAGCAGCTTCCCTGCGGGAGATACTCTCTTTTCCAAAATCGCATTATTAGGCGAAAATAAGATACAATTCAGTACACTATCCTAAAACTTGCTGTTAGGAGGGAATCTGCAGCTTGAAGTGAATGCGCTTCCAGAGGGGAGTCTAATGAGGGCAAACATTTGATGGTAGCAGCTTCCCTGCGGGAGATACTCTCTTTGCCAAAATCGCATTATTAGGCGAAAGTAAGTTACAATTCAGTACCCTATCCTAAAGCTTGCTGTTAGGAGGGAATCTGCAGCTTGCAGTGAAAGCACTTCCAGAGGGGAGTCTAATGAGGGCAAATATTTGATGGTAGCAGCTCCCCTGCGGGAGATACTCTCTTTGCCAAAATCGCATTATTAGGCGAAAGTAAGTTACAATTCAGTACCCTATCCTAAAGCTTGATGTTAGGAGGGAATCTGCAGCTTGCAGTGAAAGCGCTTCCAGAGGGGAGTCTAACGAGGGCAAACATTTGATGGTAGCAGCTTCCCTGCGGGAGATATTCTCTTTGCCAAAATCCCCTTATTAGCCGCAGTTAAGTTACAATTCAGTGCCCTATCCTACATCTTGCTGTTAGGAGGGAATCTGCAGCTTGCAGTGAAAGCGCTTCCAGAGGGGAGTCTAATGAGGGCAAACATTTGATGGTAGCAGCTTCCCTGCGGGAGATATTCTCCTTTCCAAAATCGCCCTATTATCCGCAGGTAAGTTACGATTCAGTACCCTATCCTAAAGCTTGCTGTTAGGAGAGAATCTGCAGCTTACAGTGAAAGCGCTTCCGGAGGGGAGTCTAATGAGGGCAAACATTTGATGGTAGCAGCTTCCCTGCGGGAGATACTCTCTTTTCCAAAATCGCATTATTAGGCGAAAGTAAGTTACAATTCAGTACCCTATCCTAAAGCTTGCTGTTAGGAGGGAATCTGCAGCTTGCAGTGAAAGCGCTTCCAGAGGGGAGTGTAAGGAGGGCAAACATTTGATGGTAGCAGCTTCCCTGCGGGAGATACTCTCTTTGCCAAAATCGCATTATTAGGCGAAAGCAAATTACAATTTAGTACCCTATCCTAAAGCTTGCTGTTAGGAGGGAATCTGCAGCTTGCAGTGAAAGCACTTCCAGAGGGGAGTCTAATGAGGGCAAACATTTGATGGTAGCAGCTTCCCTGCGGGAGATACTCTCTTTGCCAAAATCGCATTATTAGGCAAAAGTAAGTTACAATTCAGTACCTTATCCTAAAGCTTGCTGTTAGGAGGGAATCTGCAGCTTGCAGTGAAAGCGCTTCCAGAGGGGAGTCTAATGAGGGCAAACATTTGATGGTAGCAGCTTCCCTGCGGGAGATATTCTCTTTTCCAAAATCGCATTATTAGTCGAAAATAATTTACAATTCAGGACCCTATCCTAAAGCTTGCTGTTAGGAGGGAATCTGCAGCTTGCAGTGAAAGCGCTTCCACAGGGTAGTCTAATGAGGGCAAACATTTGATGGTGGCAGCTTCCCTACGGGAGATACTCTCTTTGCCAAAATCGCATTATTAGGCGAAAGTAAGTTACAATTCAGTACCCTATCCTAAAGATTGCTGTTAGGAGGGAATCTGCAGCTTGCAGTGAAAGCGCTTCCACAGTGGAGTCTAATGAGGGCAAATATTTGATGGTAGCAGCTTCCCTGCGGGAGATAGTCGCTTTGCCAAAATCGGCTTATTAGCCGCAGTTAAGTTACAATTCAGTACCCTATCCTAAAGCTTGCTGTTAGGAGGGAATCTGCAGCTTGCAGTGAAAGCGCTTCCAGAGGGGAGTCTAATGAGGGCAAACATTTGATGGTAGCAGCTTCCCTGCGGGAGATACTCTCTTTGCCAAAATCGCCTTATTAGCCGCAGTTAAGTTACAATTCAGTACCCTATCCTAAAGCTTGCTGTTAGGAGGGAATCTGCAGCTTGCAGTGAAAGCGCTTCCAGAGGGGAGTCTAATGAGGGCAAACATTTGATGGTAGCAGCTTCCCTGCGGGAGATATTCTCTTTGCCAAAATCGCCTTATGAGCCGCAGTTAAGGTACAATTCAGTACACTGTCCTACAGCTTGCTGTTAGGAGGGAATCTGCAGCTTGCAGTGAAAGCGCTTCCAGAGGGGAGTCTAATGAGGGCAAACATTTGATGGTAGCAGCTTCCCTGCGGGAGATACTCTCTTTGCCAAAATCGCATTATTAGGCGAAAGTAAGTTACAATTCAGTACCCTATCCTAAAGCTTGCTGTTAGGAGGGAATCTGCAGCTTGCAGTGAAAGCGCTTCCAGAGGAGAGTCTAATGAGGGCAAACATTTGATGGTAGCAGCTTCCCTGCGGGAGATACTCTCTTTGCCAAAATCGCATTATTATGCGAAAATAAGTTACAATTCAGGACCCTATCCTAAAGCTTGCTGTTAGGAGGGAATATGCTGCTTGCAGTGAAAGCGCTTCCAGAGGGGAGTCTAATGAGGGCAAACATTTGATGGTAGCAGCTTCCCTGCGGGAGATACTCTCTTTGCCAAAATCGCATTATTAGGCGAAAGTAAGTTACAATTCAGTACCCTATCCTAAAGCTTGCTGTTAGGAGGGAATCTGCAGCTTGCAGTGAAAGCGCTTCCAGAGGGGAGTCTAATGAGGGCAAACATTTGATGGTAGCAGCTTCCCTGTGGGAGATACTCTCTTTGCCAAAATCGCATTATTATCCGCAGTTAAGATACAATTCAGTACCCTATCCTAAAGCTTGCTGTTAGGAGGGAATCTGCAGCTTGCAGTGAAAGCGCTTCCAGAGGAGAGTCTAATGAGGGCAAATATTTGATGGTAGCAGCTTCCCTGCTGTAGATAGTCTCTTTTCCAAAATCGCATTATTAGGCGAAAGTAAGTTACAATTCAGTACCCTATCCTAAAGCTTGCTGTTAGGAGGGAATCTGCAGCTTGCAGTGAAAGCGCTTCCAGAGGGGAGTCTAACGAGGGCAAACATTTGATGGTAGCAGCTTCCCTGTGGGAGATACTCTCTTTTCCATAATCGCATTATTAGGCGAAAGTAAGTTACAATTCAGTACACTATCCTAAAGCTTGCTGTAAGGAAGGAATCTGCAGCTTGCAGTGAAAGCACTTCCAGAGGGGAGTCTAATGAGGGCAAACATTTGATGGTAGCAGCTTCCCTGCGGGAGATATTCTCTTTTCCATAATCGCATTATTAGGCGAAAATAAGTTACAATTCAGGACCCTATCCTAAAGCTTGCTGTTAGGAGGGAATCTGCAGCTTGCAGTGAAAGCGCTTCCACAGTGTAGTCTAATGAGGGCAAACATTTGATGGTAGCAGCTTCCCTACGGGAGATACTCTCTTTGCCAAAATCGCATTATTATGTGAAAGTAAGTTACAATTCAGTACCCTATCCTAAAGCTTGCTGTTAGGAGGGAATCTGCAGCTTGCAGTGAAAGCGCTTCCACAGTGGAGTCTAATGAGGGCAAACATTTGATGGTAGCAGCTTCCCTGCGGGAGATACTCTCTTTGCCAAAATCGCATTATTAGGCGAAAGTAAGTTACAATTCAGTACCCTATCCTAAAGCTTGCTGTTAGGAGGGAATCTGCAGCTTGCAGTGAAAGCGCTTCCAGAGGGGAGTCTAATAAGGGCAAATATTTGATGGTAGCAGCTTCCCTGCGGGAGATATTCTTTTTGCCATAATCGTCTTATTAGCCGCAGTTAAGTTACAATTCAGTACCCTATCCTAAAGCTTGCTGTTAGGAGGGAATCTGCAGCTTGCAGTGAAAGCGCTTCCAGAGGGGAGTCTAAGGAGGGCAAACATTTGATGGTAGCAGCTTCCCTGCGGGAGATACTCTCTTTGCCAAAATCGCATTATTAGGCGAAAGCAAATTACAATTTAGTACCCTATCCTAAAGCTTGCTGTTAGGAGGGAATCTGCAGTTTGCAGTGAAAGCACTTCCAGAGGGGAGTCTAATGAGGGCAAACATTTGATGGTAGCAGCTTCCCTGCGGGAGATACTCTCTTTGCCACAATCGCATTATTAGGCAAAAGTAAGTTACAATTCAGTACCTTATCCTAAAGCTTGCTGTTAGGAGGGAATCTGCAGCTTGCAGTGAAAGCGCTTCCAGAGGGGAGTCTAATGAGGGCAAACATTTGATGGTAGCAGCTTCCCTGCGGGAGATATTCTCTTTTCCAAAATCGCATTATTAGTCGAAAATAAGTTAAAATTCAGGACCCTATCCTAAAGCTTGCTGTTAGGAGGGAATCTGCAGCTTGCAGTGAAAGCGCTTCCACAGGGTAGTCTAATGAGGGCAAACATTTGATGGTGGCAGCTTCCCTACGGGAGATACTCTCTTTGCCAAAATCGCATTATTAGGCGAAAGTAAGTTACAATTCAGTACCCTATCCTAAAGATTGCTGTTAGGAGGGAATCTGCAGCTTGCAGTGAAAGCGCTTCCACAGTGGAGTCTAATGAGGGCAAATATTTGATGGTAGCAGCTTCCCTGCGGGAGATAGTCGCTTTGCCAAAATCGGCTTATTAGCCGCAGTTAAGTTACAATTCAGTACCATATCCTAAAGCTTGCTGTTAGGAGGGAATCTGCAGCTTGCAGTGAAAGCGCTTCCAGAGGGGAGTCTAATGAGGGCAAACATTTGATGGTAGCAGCTTCCCTGCGGGAGATACTCTCTTTGCCAAAATCGCCTTATTAGCCGCAGTTAAGTTACAATTCAGTACCCTATCCTAAAGCTTGCTGTTAGGAGGGAATCTGCAGCTTGCAGTGAAAGCGCTTCCAGAGGGGAGTCTAATGAGGGCAAACATTTGATGGTAGCAGCTTCCCTGCGGGAGATACTCTCTTTGCCAAAATCGCATTATTAGGCGAAAGTAAGTTACAATTCAGTACCCTATCCTAAAGCTTGCTGTTAGGAGGGAATCTGCAGCTTGCAGTGAAAGCGCTTCCAGAGGAGAGTCTAATGAGGGCAAACATTTGATGGTAGCAGCTTCCCTGCGGGAGATACTCTCTTTGCCAAAATCGCATTATTATGCGAAAATAAGTTACAATTCAGGACCCTATCCTAAAGCTTGCTGTTAGGAGGGAATATGCTGCTTGCAGTGAAAGCGCTTCCAGAGGGGAGTCTAATGAGGGCAAACATTTGATGGTAGCAGCTTCCCTGCGGGAGATACTCTCTTTGCCAAAATCGCATTATTATGCGAAAGTAAGTTACAATTCAGTACCCTATCCTAAAGCTTGCTGTTAGGAGGGAATCTGCAGCTTGCAGTGAAAGCGCTTCCAGAGGGGAGTCTAATGAGGGCAAACATTTGATGGTAGCAGCTTCCCTGTGGGAGATACTCTCTTTGCCAAAATCGCATTATTATCCGCAGTTAAGATACAATTCAGTACACTATCCTAAAGCTTGCTGTTAGGAGGGAATCTGCAGCTTGCAGTGAAAGCGCTTCCAGAGGAGAGTCTAATGAGGGCAAATATTTGATGGTAGCAGCTTCCCTGCTGTAGATAGTCTCTTTTCCAAAATCGCATTATTAGGCGAAAGTAAGTTACAATTCAGTACCCTATCCTAAAGCTTGCTGTTAGGAGGGAATCTGCAGCTTGCAGTGAAAGCGCTTCCAGAGGGGAGTCTAACGAGGGCAAACATTTGATGGTAGCAGCTTCCCTGTGGGAGATACTCTCTTTTCCATAATCGCATTATTAGGCGAAAGTAAGTTTCAATTCAGTACACTATCCTAAAGCTTGCTGTAAGGAAGGAATCTGCAGCTTGCAGTGAAAGCGCTTCCAGAGGGGAGTCTAATGAGGGCAAACATTTGATGGTAGCAGCTTCCCTGCGGGAGATATTCTCTTTTCCATAATCGCATTATTAGGCGAAAATAAGTTACAATTCAGGACCCTATCCTAAAGCTTGCTGTTAGGAGGGAATCTGCAGCTTGCAGTGAAAGCGCTTCCACAGTGTAGTCTAATGAGGGCAAACATTTGATGGTAGCAGCTTCCCTACGGGAGATACTCTCTTTGCCAAAATCGTATTATTATGCGAAAGTAAGTTACAATTCAGTACCCTATCCTAAAGCTTGCTGTTAGGAGGGAATCTGCAGCTTGCAGTGAAAGCGCTTCCACAGTGGAGTCTAATGAGGGCAAACATTTGATGGTAGCAGCTTCCCTGCGGGAGATACTCTCTTTGCCAAAATCGCATTATTAGGCGAAAGTAAGTTACAATTCAGTACCCTATCCTAAAGCTTGCTGTTAGGAGGGAATCTGCAGCTTACAGTGAAAGCGCTTCCAGAGGGGAGTCTAATGAGGGCAAATATTTGATGGTAGCAGCTTCCCTGCGGGAGATATTCTCTTTGCCATAATCGTCTTATTAGCCGCAGTTAAGTTACAATTCAGTACCCTATCCTAAAGCTTGCTGTTAGGAGGGAATCTGCAGCTTGCAGTGAAAGCGCTTCCAGAGGGGAGTCTAAGAAGGGCAAACATTTGATGGTAGCAGTTTCCCTGCGGGAGATACTCTCTTTGCCAAAATCGCATTATTAGGCGAAAGCAAATTACAATTTAGTACCCTATCCTAAAGCTTGCTGTTAGGAGGGAATCTGCAGCTTGCAGTGAAAGTACTTCCAGAGGGGAGTCTAATGAGGGCAAACATTTGATGGTAGCAGCTTCCCTGCGGGAGATACTCTCTTTGCCAAAATCGCATTATTAGGCAAAAGTAAGTTACAATTCAGTACCTTATCCTAAAGCTTGCTGTTAGGAGGGAATCTGCAGCTTGCAGTGAAAGCGCTTCCAGAGGGGAGTCTAATGAGGGCAAACATTTGATGGTAGCAGCTTCCCTGCGGGAGATATTCTCTTTTCCAAAATCGCATTATAAGTCGAAAAAAAGTTACAATTCAGGACCCTATCCTAAAGCTTGCTGTTAGGAGGGAATCTGCAGCTTGCAGTGAAAGCGCTTCCACAGGGTAGTCTAATGAGGGCAAACATTTGATGGTAGCAGCTTCCCTACGGGAGATACTCTCTTTGCCAAAATCGCATTATTAGGCGAAAGTAAGTTACAATTCAGTACCCTATCCTAAAGATTGCTGTTAGGAGGGAATCTGCAGCTTGCAGTGAAAGCGCTTCCACAGTGGAGTCTAATGAGGGCAAACATTTGATGGTAGCAGCTTCCCTGCGGGAGATATTCTCTTTGTCATAATCGCCTTATTAGCCGCAGTTAAGTTACAATTCAGTACCCTATCCTAAAGCTTGCTGTTAGGAGGGAATCTGCAGCTTGCAGTGAAAGCGCTTCCAGAGGGGAGTCTAATGAGGGCAAACACTTGGTGGCAGCACCTTCCTTGCGAGTTATAGTCTCTTTGCCAAAATCGCATTATTAGGCGAAAGTAAGATACAATTCAGTACCCTATCCTAAAGCTTGCTGTTAGGAGGGAATCTGCAGCTTGCAGTGAAAGCGCTTCCAGAGGGGAGTCTAACGAGGGCAAACATTTGATGGTAGCAGCTTCCCTGTGGGAGATACTCTCTTTGCCAAAATCGCATTATTAGGCGAAAGTAAGTTACAATTCAGTACCCTATCCTAAAGCTTGCTGTTAGGAGGGAATCTGCAGCTTGCAGTGAAAGCACTTCCAGAGGGGAGTCTAATGAGGGCAAATATTTGATGGTAGCAGCTTCCCTGCGGGATATATTCTCTTTGCCAAAATCGCCTTATTAGCCGCAGTTAAGTTACAATTCAGTACCCTATCCTAAAGCTTGCTGTTAGGAGGGAATCTGCAGCTTGCAGTGAAAGCGCTTCCAGAGGGGAGTCTAATGAGGGCAAACATTTGATGGTAGCAGCTTCCCTGCGGGAGATACTCTCTTTGCCAAAATCGCATTATTAGGCGAAAGTAAGATACAATTCAGTACCCTATCCTAAAGCTTGCTGTTAGGAGGGAATCTGCAGCTTGCAGTGAAAGCGCTTCCAGAGGGGAGTCTAATGAGGGCAAACATTTGATGGTAGCAGCTTCCCTGCGGGAGATACTCTCTTTGCCAAAATCGCATTATTAGGCGAAAGTAAGTTACAATTCAGTACCCTATCCTAAAGCTTGCTGTTAGGAGGGAATCTGCAGCTTGCAGTGAAAGCGCTTCCAGAGGGGAGTCTAATGAGGGCAAACATTTGATGGTAGCAGCTTCCCTGCGGGTGATACTCTCTTTGCCGAAAAACGCATTATTACGCGAAAGTAAGTTACAATTCAGTACCCTATCCTAAAGCTTGCTGTTAGGAGGGAATCTGCAGCTTGCAGTGAAAGCGCTTCCAGAGGAGAGTCTAATGAGGGCAAATATTTGATGGTAGCAGCTTCCCTGCGGTAGATAGTCTCTTTTCCAAAATCGCATTATTAGGCGAAAGTAAGTTACAAATCAGTACACAATCCTAAAGCTTGCTGTAAGGAGGGAATCTGCAGCTTGCAGTGAAAGCGCTTCCAGAGGTGAGTCTAATGAGGGCAAGCATTTGATGGTAGCAGCTTCCCTGCGGGAGATATTCTCTTTTCCATAATCGCATTATTAGGCGAAAATAAGTTACAATTCAGTACCCTATCCTAAAGCTTGCTGTTAGGAGGGAATCTGCAGCTTGCAGTGAAAGCGCTTCCAGAGGAGAGTCTAATGAGGGCAAATATTTGATGGGAGCAGCTTCCCTTCTGGAGATACTCTCTTTTCCAATTTCGCCTTATTATCCGCAGTTAAGTTACAATTCAGTACCCTATCCTAAAGCTTGCTGTTAGGAGGGAATCTGCAGCTTGCAGTGAAAGCGCTTCCAGAGGGGAGTCTAATGAGGGCAAACATTTGATGGTAGCAGCTTCCCTGCGGGAGATACTCTCTTTGCCACAATCGCATTATTAGGCGAAAGTAAGTTACAATTCAGTACCCTATCCTAAAGCTTGCTGTTAGGAGGGAATCTGCAGTTTGCAGTGAAAGCGCTTCCAGAGGGGAGTCTAATGAGGGCAAACATTTGATGGTAGCAGCTTCCCTGCGGGAGATATTCTCTTTGCCAAATTCGACTTCTCAGCCGCAGTTAAGATACAATTCAGTACCCTATCCTATAGCTTGCTGTTAGGAGAGAATCTGCAGCTTGCAGTGAAAGCGCTTCCAGAGGGGAGTCTAATGAGGGCAAACATTTGATGGTAGCAGCTTCCCTGCGGGAGATACTCTCTTTGCCAAAATCGCATTATTAGGCGAAAGTAAGTTAAAATTCAGTACCCTATCCTAAAGCCTGCTGTTAGGAGGGAATCTGCAGCTTGCAGTGAAAGCGCTTCCAGAGGGGAGTCTAATGAGGGCAAGCATTTGATGGTAGCAGCTTCCCTGCGGGAGATATTCTCATTGCCACAATCGCCTTATTAGCTGCAGTTAATTTACAATTCAGTACACTGTCCTACATCTTGCTGTTAGGAGGGAATCTGCAGCTTGCAGTGAAAGCGCTTCCAGAGGGGAGTCTAATGAGGGCAAACATTTGATCGTAGCAGCTTCACTGCGGGAGATACTCTCTTTGCCAAAATCGCATTTTTAGGCGAAAGTAAGTTACAATTCAGTACCCTATCCTAAAGCTTGCTGTTAGGAGGGAATCTGCAGCTTGCAGTGAAAGCGCTTCCAGAGGGGAGTCTAATGAGGGCAAGCATTTGATGGTAGCAGCTTCCCTGCGGGAGATATTCTCTTTGCCAAATTCTCCTTATTAGCCACAGTTAAGTTACAATTCAGTACCCTATCCTAAAGCTTGCTGTTAGGAGGGAATCTGCAGCTTGCAGTGAAAGCGCTTCCAGAGGGGAGTCTAATGAGGGAAAACATTTGATGGTAGCAGCTTCCCTGCGGTAGATAGTCTCTTTGCCAAAATCTCATTATTAGGCGAAAGTAAGTTACAATTCAGGACCCTATCCTAAAGCTTGCTGTTAGGAGGGAATCTGCAGCTTGCAGTGAAAGCGCTTCCAGAGGGGAGTATAATGAGGGCAAATATTTGATGGTAGCAGCTTCCCTGCGGGAGATATTCTCTTTGCCATAATCGCCTTATTAGCCGCAGTTAAGTTAGAATTCAGTACACTATCCTAAAGCTTGCTGTTAGGAGGGAATCTGCAGCTTGCAGTGAATGCGCTTCCAGAGGGGAGTCTAATGAGGTCAAACATTTGATGGTAGCAGCTTCCCTGCGGGAGATATTCTCTTTGCCAAAATAGCATTATTAGGCGAAAGTAAGTTACAATTCAGGACCCTATCCTAAAGCTTGCTGTTAGGAGGGAATCTGCAGCTTGCAGTGAAAGCGCTTCCAGAGGGTAGTCTAACGAGGGCAAACATTTGATGGTAACAGCTTCCCTGCGGGAGATACTCTCTTTGCCAAAATCGCATTATTAGGCGAAAGTAAGTTACAATTCAGTACCCTATCCTAAAGCTTGCTGTTAGGAGGGAATCTGCAGCTTGCAGTGAAAGCGCTTCCAGAGGGGAGTCTAATGAGGGCAAACATTTGATGGTAGCAGCTTCCCTGCGGGAGATATTCTCCTTTCCAAAATCGCCCTATTATCCGCAGGTAAGTTACGATTCAGTACCCTATCCTAAAGCTTGCTGTTAGGAGGGAATCTGCAGCTTGCAGTGAAAGCGCTTCCAGAGGGGAGTCTAATGAGGGAAAACATTTGATGGTAGCAGCTTCCCTGCGGTAGATAGTCTCTTTGCCAAAATCTCATTATTAGGCGAAAGTAAGTTACAATTCAGGACCCTATCCTAAAGCTTGCTGTTAGGAGGGAATCTGCAGCTTGCAGTGAAAGCGCTTCCAGAGGGGAGTATAATGAGGGCAAATATTTGATGGTAGCAGCTTCCCTGCGGGAGATATTCTCTTTGCCATAATCGCCTTATTAGCCGCAGTTAAGTTACAATTCAGTACACTATCCTAAAGCTTGCTGTTAGGAGGGAATCTGCAGCTTGCAGTGAATGCGCTTCCAGAGGGGAGTCTAATGAGGTCAAACATTTGATGGTAGCAGCTTCCCTGCGGGAGATATTCTCTTTGCCAAAATAGCATTATTAGGCGAAAGTAAGTTACAATTCAGTACCCTATCCTAAAGCTTGCTGTTAGGAGGGAATCTGCAGCTTGCAGTGAAAGCGCTTCCAGAGGGGAGTGTAATGAGGGCAAACATTTGATGGTAGCAGCTTCAATGCGGGAGATAGTCTCTTTGCCAAATTCTCCTTATTATCCGCAGTTAAGTTACATTCAGTACCCTATCCTAAAGCTTGCTGTTAGGAGGGAATCTGCAGCTTGCAGTGAAAGCACTTCCAGAGGGGAGTCTAATGAGGGCAAACATATGATGGTAGCAGCTTCCCTGTGGGAGATATCCTCTTTGACAAAATCGCCTTATTAACCGCAGTTAAGTTACAATTCAGTACACTGTCCTACACCTTGCTGTTAGGAGGGAATCTGCAGCTTGCAGTGAAAGCGCTTCCAGAGGGGAGTCTAATGAGGGCAAATATTTGATGGTAGCAGCTTCCCTGCGGGAGATACTCTCTTTGCCATAATCGCATTATTAGCCGTAGTTAAGTTACAATTCAGTACCCTATCCTAAAGCTTGCTGTTAGGAGGGAATCTGCAGCTTGCAGTGAAAGCGCTTCCAGAGGGGAGTCTAATGAGGGCAAAGATTTGATGGTAGCAGCTTCCCTGCGGGAGATACTCTCTTTTCCAAAATCGCATTATTAGGCGAAAATAAGATACAATTCAGTACACTATCCTAAAACTTGCTGTTAGGAGGGAATCTGCAGCTTGAAGTGAATGCGCTTCCAGAGGGGAGTCTAATGAGGGCAAACATTTGATGGTAGCAGCTTCCCTGCGGGAGATACTCTCTTTGCCAAAATCGCATTATTAGGCGAAAGTAAGTTACAATTCAGTACCCTATCCTAAAGCTTGCTGTTAGGAGGGAATCTGCAGCTTGCAGTGAAAGCACTTCCAGAGGGGAGTCTAATGAGGGCAAATATTTGATGGTAGCAGCTCCCCTGCGGGAGATACTCTCTTTGCCAAAATCGCATTATTAGGCGAAAGTAAGTTACAATTCAGTACCCTATCCTAAAGCTTGATGTTAGGAGGGAATCTGCAGCTTGCAGTGAAAGCGCTTCCAGAGGGGAGTCTAACGAGGGCAAACATTTGATGGTAGCAGCTTCCCTGCGGGAGATATTCTCTTTGCCAAAATCCCCTTATTAGCCGCAGTTAAGTTACAATTCAGTGCCCTATCCTACATCTTGCTGTTAGGAGGGAATCTGCAGCTTGCAGTGAAAGCGCTTCCAGAGGGGAGTCTAATGAGGGCAAACATTTGATGGTAGCAGCTTCCCTGCGGGAGATATTCTCCTTTCCAAAATCGCCCTATTATCCGCAGGTAAGTTACGATTCAGTACCCTATCCTAAAGCTTGCTGTTAGGAGAGAATCTGCAGCTTACAGTGAAAGCGCTTCCGGAGGGGAGTCTAATGAGGGCAAACATTTGATGGTAGCAGCTTCCCTGCGGGAGATACTCTCTTTTCCAAAATCGCATTATTAGGCGAAAGTAAGTTACAATTCAGTACCCTATCCTAAAGCTTGCTGTTAGGAGGGAATCTGCAGCTTGCAGTGAAAGCGCTTCCAGAGGGGAGTCTAAGGAGGGCAAACATTTGATGGTAGCAGCTTCCCTGCGGGAGATACTCTCTTTGCCAAAATCGCATTATTAGGCGAAAGCAAATTACAATTTAGTACCCTATCCTAAAGCTTGCTGTTAGGAGGGAATCTGCAGCTTGCAGTGAAAGCACTTCCAGAGGGGAGTCTAATGAGGGCAAACATTTGATGGTAGCAGCTTCCCTGCGGGAGATACTCTCTTTGCCAAAATCGCATTATTAGGCAAAAGTAAGTTACAATTCAGTACCTTATCCTAAAGCTTGCTGTTAGGAGGGAATCTGCAGCTTGCAGTGAAAGCGCTTCCAGAGGGGAGTCTAATGAGGGCAAACATTTGATGGTAGCAGCTTCCCTGCGGGAGATATTCTCTTTTCCAAAATCGCATTATTAGTCGAAAATAATTTACAATTCAGGACCCTATCCTAAAGCTTGCTGTTAGGAGGGAATCTGCAGCTTGCAGTGAAAGCGCTTCCACAGGGTAGTCTAATGAGGGCAAACATTTGATGGTGGCAGCTTCCCTACGGGAGATACTCTCTTTGCCAAAATCGCATTATTAGGCGAAAGTAAGTTACAATTCAGTACCCTATCCTAAAGATTGCTGTTAGGAGGGAATCTGCAGCTTGCAGTGAAAGCGCTTCCACAGTGGAGTCTAATGAGGGCAAATATTTGATGGTAGCAGCTTCCCTGCGGGAGATAGTCGCTTTGCAAAAATCGGCTTATTAGCCGCAGTTAAGTTACAATTCAGTACCCTATCCTAAAGCTTGCTGTTAGGAGGGAATCTGCAGCTTGCAGTGAAAGCGCTTCCAGAGGGGAGTCTAATGAGGGCAAACATTTGATGGTAGCAGCTTCCCTGCGGGAGATACTCTCTTTGCCAAAATCGCCTTATTAGCCGCAGTTAAGTTACAATTCAGTACCCTATCCTAAAGCTTGCTGTTAGGAGGGAATCTGCAGCTTGCAGTGAAAGCGCTTCCAGAGGGGAGTCTAATGAGGGCAAACATTTGATGGTAGCAGCTTCCCTGCGGGAGATATTCTCTTTGCCAAAATCGCCTTATGAGCCGCAGTTAAGGTACAATTCAGTACACTGTCCTACAGCTTGCTGTTAGGAGGGAATCTGCAGCTTGCAGTGAAAGCGCTTCCAGAGGGGAGTCTAATGAGGGCAAACATTTGATGGTAGCAGCTTCCCTGCGGGAGATACTCTCTTTGCCAAAATCGCATTATTAGGCGAAAGTAAGTTACAATTCAGTACCCTATCCTAAAGCTTGCTGTTAGGAGGGAATCTGCAGCTTGCAGTGAAAGCGCTTCCAGAGGGGAGTCTAATGAGGGCAAACATTTGATGGTAGCAGCTTCCCTGTGGGAGATACTCTCTTTGCCAAAATCGCATTATTATCCGCAGTTAAGATACAATTCAGTACCCTATCCTAAAGCTTGCTGTTAGGAGGGAATCTGCAGCTTGCAGTGAAAGCGCTTCCAGAGGAGAGTCTAATGAGGGCAAATATTTGATGGTAGCAGCTTCCCTGCTGTAGATAGTCTCTTTTCCAAAATCGCATTATTAGGCGAAAGTAAGTTACAATTCAGTACCCTATCCTAAAGCTTGCTGTTAGGAGGGAATCTGCAGCTTGCAGTGAAAGCGCTTCCAGAGGGGAGTCTAACGAGGGCAAACATTTGATGGTAGCAGCTTCCCTGTGGGAGATACTCTCTTTTCCATAATCGCATTATTAGGCGAAAGTAAGTTACAATTCAGTACACTATCCTAAAGCTTGCTGTAAGGAAGGAATCTGCAGCTTGCAGTGAAAGCACTTCCAGAGGGGAGTCTAATGAGGGCAAACATTTGATGGTAGCAGCTTCCCTGCGGGAGATATTCTCTTTTCCATAATCGCATTATTAGGCGAAAATAAGTTACAATTCAGGACCCTATCCTAAAGCTTGCTGTTAGGAGGGAATCTGCAGCTTGCAGTGAAAGCGCTTCCACAGTGTAGTCTAATGAGGGCAAACATTTGATGGTAGCAGCTTCCCTACGGGAGATACTCTCTTTGCCAAAATCGCATTATTATGTGAAAGTAAGTTACAATTCAGTACCCTATCCTAAAGCTTGCTGTTAGGAGGGAATCTGCAGCTTGCAGTGAAAGCGCTTCCACAGTGGAGTCTAATGAGGGCAAACATTTGATGGTAGCAGCTTCCCTGCGGGAGATACTCTCTTTGCCAAAATCGCATTATTAGGCGAAAGTAAGTTACAATTCAGTACCCTATCCTAAAGCTTGCTGTTAGGAGGGAATCTGCAGCTTGCAGTGAAAGCGCTTCCAGAGGGGAGTCTAATAAGGGCAAATATTTGATGGTAGCAGCTTCCCTGCGGGAGATATTCTTTTTGCCATAATCGTCTTATTAGCCGCAGTTAAGTTACAATTCAGTACCCTATCCTAAAGCTTGCTGTTAGGAGGGAATCTGCAGCTTGCAGTGAAAGCGCTTCCAGAGGGGAGTCTAAGGAGGGCAAACATTTGATGGTAGCAGCTTCCCTGCGGGAGATACTCTCTTTGCCAAAATCGCATTATTAGGCGAAAGCAAATTACAATTTAGTACCCTATCCTAAAGCTTGCTGTTAGGAGGGAATCTGCAGCTTGCAGTGAAAGCACTTCCAGAGGGGAGTCTAATGAGGGCAAACATTTGATGGTAGCAGCTTCCCTGCGGGAGATACTCTCTTTGCCACAATCGCATTATTAGGCAAAAGTAAGTTACAATTCAGTACCTTATCCTAAAGCTTGCTGTTAGGAGGGAATCTGCAGCTTGCAGTGAAAGCGCTTCCAGAGGGGAGTCTAATGAGGGCAAACATTTGATGGTAGCAGCTTCCCTGCGGGAGATATTCTCTTTTCCAAAATCGCATTATTAGTCGAAAATAAGTTAAAATTCAGGACCCTATCCTAAAGCTTGCTGTTAGGAGGGAATCTGCAGCTTGCAGTGAAAGCGCTTCCACAGGGTAGTCTAATGAGGGCAAACATTTGATGGTGGCAGCTTCCCTACGGGAGATACTCTCTTTGCCAAAATCGCATTATTAGGCGAAAGTAAGTTACAATTCAGTACCCTATCCTAAAGATTGCTGTTAGGAGGGAATCTGCAGCTTGCAGTGAAAGCGCTTCCACAGTGGAGTCTAATGAGGGCAAATATTTGATGGTAGCAGCTTCCCTGCGGGAGATAGTCGCTTTGCCAAAATCGGCTTATTAGCCGCAGTTAAGTTACAATTCAGTACCCTATCCTAAAGCTTGCTGTTAGGAGGGAATCTGCAGCTTGCAGTGAAAGCGCTTCCAGAGGGGAGTCTAATGAGGGCAAACATTTGATGGTAGCAGCTTCCCTGCGGGAGATACTCTCTTTGCCAAAATCGCCTTATTAGCCGCAGTTAAGTTACAATTCAGTACCCTATCCTAAAGCTTGCTGTTAGGAGGGAATCTGCAGCTTGCAGTGAAAGCGCTTCCAGAGGGGAGTCTAATGAGGGCAAACACTTGGTGGCAGCACCTTCCTTGCGAGTTATAGTCTCTTTGCCAAAATCGCATTATTAGGCGAAAGTAAGATACAATTCAGTACCCTATCCTAAAGCTTGCTGTTAGGAGGGAATCTGCAGCTTGCAGTGAAAGCGCTTCCAGAGGGGAGTCTAACGAGGGCAAACATTTGATGGTAGCAGCTTCCCTGTGGGAGATACTCTCTTTGCCAAAATCGCATTATTAGGCGAAAGTAAGTTACAATTCAGTACCCTATCCTAAAGCTTGCTGTTAGGAGGGAATCTGCAGCTTGCAGTGAAAGCACTTCCAGAGGGGAGTCTAATGAGGGCAAATATTTGATGGTAGCAGCTTCCCTGCGGGATATATTCTCTTTGCCAAAATCGCCTTATTAGGCGCAGTTAAGTTACAATTCAGTACCCTATCCTAAAGCTTGCTGTTAGGAGGGAATCTGCAGCTTGCAGTGAAAGCGCTTCCAGAGGGGAGTCTAATGAGGGCAAACATTTGATGGTAGCAGCTTCCCTGCGGGAGATACTCTCTTTGCCAAAATCGCATTATTAGGCGAAAGTAAGATACAATTCAGTACCCTATCCTAAAGCTTGCTGTTAGGAGGGAATCTGCAGCTTGCAGTGAAAGCGCTTCCAGAGGGGAGTCTAATGAGGGCAAACATTTGATGGTAGCAGCTTCCCTGCGGGAGATACTCTCTTTGCCAAAATCGCATTATTAGGCGAAAGTAAGTTACAATTCAGTACCCTATCCTAAAGCTTGCTGTTAGGAGGGAATCTGCAGCTTGCAGTGAAAGCGCTTCCAGAGGGGAGTCTAATGAGGGCAAACATTTGATGGTAGCAGCTTCCCTGCGGGTGATACTCTCTTTGCCGAAAAACGCATTATTACGCGAAAGTAAGTTACAATTCAGTACCCTATCCTAAAGCTTGCTGTTAGGAGGGAATCTGCAGCTTGCAGTGAAAGCGCTTCCAGAGGAGAGTCTAATGAGGGCAAATATTTGATGGTAGCAGCTTCCCTGCGGTAGATAGTCTCTTTTCCAAAATCGCATTATTAGGCGAAAGTAAGTTACAAATCAGTACACAATCCTAAAGCTTGCTGTAAGGAGGGAATCTGCAGCTTGCAGTGAAAGCGCTTCCAGAGGTGAGTCTAATGAGGGCAAGCATTTGATGGTAGCAGCTTCCCTGCGGGAGATATTCTCTTTTCCATAATCGCATTATTAGGCGAAAATAAGTTACAATTCAGTACCCTATCCTAAAGCTTGCTGTTAGGAGGGAATCTTTAGCTTGCAGTGAAAGCGCTTCCACAGGGTAGTCTAATGAGGGCAAGCATTTGATGGTAGCAGCTTCCCTGCGGGAGATATTCTCTTTGCCACAATCGCCTTATTAGCCGCAGTTAAGATACAATTCAGTACCCTATCCTAAAGCTTGCTGTTAGGAGGGAATCTGCAGCTTGCAGTGAAAGCGCTTCCACAGGGTAGTCTAATGAGGGCAAACATTTGATGGTAGCAGCTTCCCTAAGGGAGATACTCTCTTTGCCAAAATCGTATTATTAGGCGAAAGTAAGTTACAATTCAGTACCCTATCCTAAAGCTTGCTGTTAGGAGGGAATCTGCAGCTTGCAGTGAAAGCGCTTCCACAGGGTAGTCTAATGAGGGCAAACATTTGATGGTAGCAGCTTCCCTACGGGAGATACTCTCTTTGCCAAAATCGTATTATTAGGCGAAAGTAAGTTACAATTCAGTACCCTATCCTAAAGATTGCTGTTAGGAGGGAATCTGCAGCTTGCAGTGAAAGCGCTTCCAGAGGGGAGTCTAATGAGGGCAAACATTTGATGGTAGCAGCTTCCCTGCGGGAGATATTCTCTTTGTCATAATCGCCTTATTTGCCGCAGTTAAGTTACAATTCAGTACCCTATCCTAAAGCTTGCTGTTAGGAGGGAATCTGCAGCTTGCAGTGAAAGCGCTTCCAGAGGGGAGTCTAATGAGGGCAAACATTTGATGGTAGCAGCTTCCCTGCGGGAGATACTCTCTTTGCCAAAATCGCATTATTAGGCGAAAGTAAGTTACAATTCAGTACCCTATCCTAAAGCTTGCTGTTAGGAGGGAATCTGCAGCTTGCAGTGAAAGCGCTTCCAGAGGGGAGTCTAATGAGGACAAACATTTGATGGTAGCAGCTTCCCTGCGGGAGATACTCTCTTTGCCAAAATCGCATTATTAGGCGAAAGTAAGTTACAATTCAGTACCCTATCCTAAAGCTTGCTGTTAGGAGGGAATCTGCAGCTTGCAGTGAAAGCGCTTCCAGAGGGGAGTCTAATGAGGGCAAACATTTTATGGTAGCAGCTTCCCTGCGGGAGATAGTCTCTTTGCCAAAATCGCATTATTAGCCGCAGTTAAGTTACAATTCAGTACCCTATCCTAAAGCTTGCTGTTAGGAGGGAATCTGCAGCTTGCAGTGAAAGCGCTTCCAGAGGGGAGTCTAATGAGGGCAAATATTTGATGGTAGCAGATTCCCTGCGGGATATATTCTCTTTGCCACAATCGCCTTATTAGCCGCAGTTAAGTTACAATTCAGTACCCTATCCTAAAGCTTGCTGTTAGGAGGGAATCTGCAGCTTGCAGTGAAAGCGCTTCCAGAGGGGAGTCTAATGAGGGCAAACACTTGGTGGCAGCACCTTCCTTGCGAGTTATAGTCTCTTTGCCAAAATCGCATTATTAGGCGAAAGTAAGTTACAATTCAGTACCCTATCCTAAAGCTTGCTGTTAGGAGGGAATCTGCAGCTTGCAGTGAAAGCGCTTCCAGAGGGGAGTCTAATGAGGGCAAACACTTGGTGGCAGCAGCTTCCTTTCGAGTTATAGTCTCTTTGCCAAAATCGCATTATTAGGCGAAAGTAAGTTACAATTCAGTACCCTATCCTAAAGCTTGCTGTTAGGAGGGAATCTGCAGCTTGCAGTGAAAGCGCTTCCAGAGGGGAGTCTAATGAGGGCAAACATTTGATGGTAGCAGCTTCCCTGCGGGAGATACTCTCTTTTCCAAAATCGCATTATTAGGAGAAAGTAAGTTACAATTCAGTACACTATCCTAAAGCTTGCTGTTAGGAGGGAATCTGCAGCTTGCAGTGAAAGCGCTTCCGGAGGGGAGTCTAATGAGGGCAAACATTTGATGGTAGCAGCTTCCCTGCGGGAGATATTATCTTTGCCATAATCGCCTTATTAGCCGCAGTTAAGTTACAATTCAGTAGCCTATCCTAAAGCTTGCTGTTAGGAGGGAATCTGCAGCTTGCAGTGAAAGCGCTTCCAGAGGGGAGTCTAAGGAGGGCAAACATTTGATGGTAGCAGCTTCCCTGCGGGAGATACTCTCTTTGCCAAAATCGTATTATTAGGCGAAAGTAAGTTACAATTCAGTACCCTATCCTAAAGCTTGCTGTTAGGAGGGAATCTGCAGCTTGCAGTGAAAGCGCTTCCAGAGGGGAGTCTAATGAGGGCAAACATTTGATGGTAGCAGCTTCCCTGCGGGAGATATTCTCTTTGCCAAAATCGCCTTATTAGCCGCAGTTAAGTTACAATTCAGTACCCTATCCTAAAGCTTGCTGTTAGGAGGGAATCTGCAGCTTGCAGTGAAAGCGCTTCCAGAGGGGAGTCTAATGAGGGCAAACATTTGATGGTAGCAGCTTCCCTGCGGGAGATACTCTCTTTGTCAAAATCGCATTATTAGGCGAAAGTAAGTTACAATTCAGTACACTATCCTAAAGCTTGCTGTTAGGAGGGAATCTGCAGCTTGCAGTGAAAGCGCTTCCGGAGGGGAGTCTAACGAGGGCAAACGTTTGATGGTAGCAGCTTCCCTGCGGGAGATACTCTCTTTGACAAAATCGCATTATTAGGCGAAATTAAGTTACAATTCAGTACCCTATCCTAAAGCTTGCTGTTAGGAGGGAATCTGCAGCTTGCAGTGAAAGCGCTTCCAGAGGGGAGTCTAACGAGGGCAAACATTTGATGGTAGCAGCTTCCATGCGGGATAAAATCTCTTTTCCAATTTTGCCTTATTAGCCGCAGTTAAGATACAATTCAGTACCCTATCCTAAAGCTTGCTGTTAGGAGGGAATCTGCAGCTTGCAGTGAAAGCGCTTCCAGAGGGGAGTCTAATGAGGGCAAACATTTGATGGTAGCAGCTTCCCTGCGGGAGATACTCTCTTTGCCAAAATCGCATTATTAGGTGAAAGTAAGTTACAATTCAGTACCCTATCCTAAAGCTTGCTGTTAGGAGGGAATCTGCAGCTTGCAGTGAAAGCACTTCCAGAGGGGAGTCTAACGAGGGCAAACATTTGATGGTAGCAGCTTCCCTGCGGGAGATACTCTCTTTGCCAAAATCGCATTATTATGCGAAAGTAAGATACAATTCAGTACCCTATCCTAAACTTGCTGTTAGGAGGGAATCTGCAGCTTGCAGTGAAAGCGCTTCCAGAGGGGAGTCTAACGAGGGCAAACATTTGATGGTAGCAGCTTCCCTGCGGGAGATACTCTCTTTGCCAAAATCGCATTATTAGGCGAAAGTAAGCTACAATTCAGTACCCTATCCTAAAGCTTGCTGTTAGGAGGGAATCTGCAGCTTGCAGTGAAAGCGCTTCCAGAGGGGAGTCTAATGAGGGCAAACATTTGATGGTAGCAGCTTCCCTGCGGGAGATACTCTCTTTGCCAAAATCGCATTATTAGGCGAAAGTAAGTTACAATTCAGTACCCTATCCTAAAGCTTGCTGTTAGGAGGGAATCTGCAGCTTGCAGTGAAAGCGCTTCCGGAGGGGAGTCTAACGAGGGCAAACGTTTGATGGTAGCAGCTTCCCTGCGGGAGATAATCTCTTTTCCACTTTTGCCGTATTAGACGCAGTTAAGTTACAATTCAGTACCCTATCCTAAAACTTGCTGTTAGGAGGGAATCTGCAGCTTGCAGTGAAAGCGCTTCCAGAGGGGAGTCTAACGAGGGCAAACGTTTGATGGTAGCAGCTTCCCTGCGGGAGATAATCTCTTTGCCAAAATCTCATTATTAGGCGAAAGTAAGTTACAATTCAGTACCCTATCCTAAAGCTTGCTGTTAGGAGGGAATCTGCAGCTTGCAGTGAAAGCGCTTCCAGAGGGGAGTCTAATGAGGGCAAACATTTGATGGTAGCAGCTTCCCTACGGGAGATACTCTCTTTGCCAAAATCGCATTATTCGGCGAAAGTAAGTTACAATTCAGTACCCTATCCTAAAGCTTGCTGTTAGGAGGGAATCTGCAGCTTGCAGTGAAAGCGCTTCCAGAGGGGAGTCTAATGAGGGCAAACATTTGATGGTAGCAGCTTCCCTGCGGGAGATATTCTCTTTCCCATAATTGCCTTATTAGCCGCAGATAAGATTCAATTCAGTACCCTATGCTAAAGCTTGCTGTTAGGAGGGAATCTGCAGCTTGCAGTGAAAGCGCTTCCAGAGGGGAGTCTAACGAGGGCAAACATTTGATGGTAGCAGCTTCCCTGCGGGAGATACTCTCTTTGCCAAAATCGCATTATTAGGCGAAAGTAAGTTTCAATTCAGTACCCTATCCTAAAGCTTGCTGTTAGGAGGGAATCTGCAGCTTGCAGTGAAAGCACTTCCAGAGGAGAGTATAACGAGGGCAAACATTTGATGGTAGCAGCTTCCCTGCGGTATAAAATCTCTTTTCCACTTTTGCCTTATTAGCCTCAGTTAAGATACAATTCAGTACCCTATCCTAAAACTTGCTGTTAGGAGGGAATCTGCAGCTTGCAGTGAAAGCGCTTCCAGAGGGGAGTCTAATGAGGGCAAACATTTGATGGTAGCAGCTTCCCTGCGGGAGATATTCTCTTTCCCAAAAACGCCTTATTAGCCGCAGATAAGTTACAATTCAGTACCCTATGCTAAAGCTTGCTGTTAGGAGGGAATCTGCAGCTTGCAGTGAAAGCGCTTCCGGAGGGGAGTCTAATGAGGGCAAACATTTGATGGTAGCAGCTTCCCTGCGGGAGATACTCTCTTTTCCAAAATCGCATTATTAGGCGAAAGTAAGTTTCAATTCAGTACCCTATCCTAAAGCTTGCTGTTAAGAGGGAATCTGCAGCTTGCAGTGAAAGCGCTTCCAGAGGGGAGTCTAATGAGGGCAAACATTTGATGGTAGCAGCTTCCCTGCGGGAGATACTCTCATTGCCAAAATCGCCTTATTAGCCGCAGTTAAGTTACAATTCAGCACCCTATCCTAAAGCTTGCTGTTAGGAGGGAATCTGCAGCTTGCAGTGAAAGCGCTTCCAGAGGGGAGTCTAATGAGGGCAAACATTTGATGGTAGCAGCTTCCCTGCGGGAGATACTCTCTTTGCCAAAATCGCATTATTAGGCGAAAGTAAGTTACAATTCAGTACCCTATTCTAAAGCTTGCTGTTAGGAGGGAATCTGCAGCTTGCAGTGAAAGCGCTTCCAGAGGGGAGTCTAATGAGGGCAAACATTTGATGGTAGCAGCTTCCCTGCGGGAGATACTCTCTTTGCCAAAATCGCATTATTAGGCGAAAGTAAGTTGCAATTCAGTACCCCATCCTAAATCTTGCTGTTAGGAGGGAATCTGCAGCTTGCAGTGAAAGCCCTTCCGGAGGGGAGTCTAACGAGGGCAAACGTTTGATGGTAGCAGCTTCCCTGCGGGAGATACTCTCTTTGCCAAAATCGCATTATTAGGCGAAAGTAAGTTACAATTCAGTACCCTATCCTAAAGCTTGCTGTTAGGAGGGAATCTGCAGCTTGCAGTGAAAGCGCTTCCAGAGGGGAGTCTAATGAGGGCAAACATTTGATGGTAACAGCTTCCCTGCGGGAGATATTCTCTTTGCCAAAATCGCCTTATTAGCCGCAGTTAAATTACAATTCAGTACCCTATGCTAAAGCTTGCTGTTAGGAGGGAATCTGCAGCTTGCAGTGAAAGCGCTTCCGGAGGGGAGTCTAACGAGTGCAAACGTTTGATGGTAGAAGCTTCCCTGCGGGAGATACTCTCTTTGCCAAAATCGCATTATTAGGCGAAAGTAAGTTACAATTCAGTACCCTATCCTAAAGCTTGCTGTTAGGAGGGAATCTGCAGCTTGCAGTGAAAGCGCTTCCAGAGGGGAGTCTAATGAGGGCAAACATTTGATGGTAGCAGCTTCCCTGCGGGAGATACTCTCTTTGCCAAAATCGCATTATTAGGCGAAAGTAAGTTACAATTCAGTACCCCATCCTAAAGCTTGCTGTTAGGAGGGAATCTGCAGCTTGCAGTGAAAGCTCTTCCGGAGGGGAGTCTAATGAGGGCAAACGTTTGATGGTAGCAGCTTCCCTGCGGGAGATACTCTCTTTGCCAAAATCGCATTATTAGGCGCAAGTAAGATACAATTCAGTACCCTTTCCTAAAGCTTGCTGTTAGGAGGGAATCTGCAGCTTGCAGTGAAAGCGCTTCCAGAGGGGAGTCTAATGAGGGCAAATATTTGATGGTAGCAGCTTCCCTGCGGGAGATACTCTCTTTGCCAAAATCGCATTATTAGGTGAAAGTAAGTTACAATTCAGTACCCTATCCTAAAGCTTGCTGTTAGGAGGGAATCTGCAGCTTGCAGTGAAAGCGCTTCCAGAGGGGAGTCTAATGAGGGCAAACATTTGATGGTAGCAGCTTCCCTGCGGGAGATACTCTCTTTTCCAAAATCGCATTATTAGGCGAAAGTAAGTTACAATTCAGTACACTATCCTAAAGCTTGCTGTTAGGAGGGAATCTGCAGCTTGCAGTGAAAGCGCTTCCAGAGGGGAGTCTAATGAGGGCAAACATTTGATGGTAGCAGCTTCCCTGCGGGAGATATTCTCTTTGCCAAAATCGCCTTATTAGCCGCAGTTAAGTTAAAATTCAGTACCCTATCCTAAAGCTTGCTGTTAGGAGGGAATCTGCAGCTTGCAGTGAAAGCGCTTCCAGAGGGGAGTCTAATGAGAGCCAGCATTTGATGTTAGCAGCTTCCCTGCGGGAGATACTATCTTTGCCAAAATCGCATTATTAGGCGAAAGTAAGTTACAATTCAGTACCCTATCCTAAAGCTTGCTGTTAGGAGGGAATCTGCAGCTTGCAGTGAAAGCGCCTCCAGAGGGGAGTCTAATGAGGGCAAAGATTTGATGGTAGCAGCTTCCCTGCGGGAGATACTCTCTTTGCCAAAATCGCATTATTATGCGAAACTAAGTTACAATTAAGTACCCTATCCTAAAGCTTGCTGTTAGGAGGGAATCTGCAGCTTGCAGTGAAAGCGCTTCCAGAGGGGAGTCTAAGGAGGGCAAACATTTGATGGTAGCAGCTTCCCTGCGGGAGATACTCTCTTTGCCAAAATCGCATTATTAGGCGAAAGTAAGTTACAATTCAGTACCCTATCCTAAAGCTTGCTGTTAGGAGGGAATCTGCAGCTTGCAGTGAAAGCGCTTCCAGAGGGGAGTCTAATGAGGGCAAACATTTGATGGTAGCAGCTTCCCTGCGGGAGATACTCTCTTTGCCAAAATCGCATTATTAGGCGAAAGTAAGTTACAATTCCGTAACATATCCTAAAGCTTGCTGTTAGGAGGGAATCTGCAGCTTGCAGTGAAAGCGCTTCCAGAGGGGAGTCTAATGAGGGCAAACATTTGATGGTAGCAGCTTCCCTGCGGGAGATATTCTCTTTGCCAAAATCGCATTATTAAGCGAAAGTAAGTTACAATTCAGTACATTATCCTAAAACTTGCTGTTAGGAGGGAATCTGCAGCTTGCAGTGAAAGCGCTTCCAGAGGGGAGTCTAATGAGGGCAAACATTTGATGGTAGCAGCTTCCCTGTGGGAGATACTCTCTTAGCCAAAATCTCCTTATTAGCCGCAGTTAAGTTACAATTCAGTACCATATCCTAAAGCTTGCTGTTAGGAGGGAATCTGCAGCTTGCAGTGAAAGCGCTTCCAGAGGGGAGTCTAACGAGGGCAAACATTTGATGGTAGCAGCTTCCCTGCGGGAGATACTCTCTTTGCCAAAATCGCATTATTAGTCGAAAGTAAGTTACAGTTCAGTACCCTATCCTAAAGCTTGCTGTTAGGAGGGAATCTGCAGCTTGCAGTGAAAGCGCTTCCAGAGGGGAGTCTAATGAGGGCAAACATTTGATGGTAGCAGCTTCCCTGCGGGAGATACTCTCTTTGCCAAAATCGCATTATTAGGCGAAAGTAAGTTACAGTTCAGTACCCTATCCTAAAGCTTGCTGTTAGGAGGGAATCTGCAGCTTGCAGTGAAAGTGCTTCCAGAGGGGAGTCTAATGAGGGCAAACATTTGATGGTAGCAGCATCCCTGCGGGAGATATTCTCTTTGCCAAAATCGCATTATTAGGCGAAAGTAAACTACAATTCAATACCCTATCCTAAAGCTTGCTGTTAGGAGGGAATCTGCAGCTTGCAGTGAAAGCGCTTCCAGAGGGGAGTCTAAGGAGGGCAAACATTTGATGGTAGCAGCTTCCCTGCGGGAGATATTCTCTTTGCCAAAATCGCCTTATTAGCCGCAGTTAAGTTAAAATTCAGTACCCTATCCTAAAGCTTGCTGTTAGGAGGGAATCTGCAGCTTGCAGTGAAAGCGCTTCCAGAGGGGAGTCTAAGGAGAGCCAGCATTTGATGTTAGCAGCTTCCCTGCGGGAGATACTATCTTTGCCAAAATCGCATTATTAGGCGAAAGTAAGTTACAATTCAGTACCCTATCCTAAAGCTTGCTGTTAGGAGGGAATCTGCAGCTTGCAGTGAAAGCGCCTCCAGAGGGGAGTCTAATGAGGGCAAAGATTTGATGGTAGCAGCTTCCCTGCGGGAGATACTCTCTTTGCCAAAATCGCATTATTATGCGAAACTAAGTTACAATTAAGTACCCTATCCTAAAGCTTGCTGTTAGGAGGGAATCTGCACCTTGCAGTGAAAGCGCTTCCAGAGGGGAGTCTAACGAGGGCAAACATTTGATGGTAGCAGCTTCCCTGCGGGAGATACTCTCTTTGCCAAAATCGCATTATTAGGCGAAAGTAAGTTACAATTCAGTACCCTATCCTAAAGCTTGCTGTTAGGAGGGAATCTGCAGCTTGCAGTGAAAGCGCTTCCAGAGGGGAGTCTAATGAGGGCAAACATTTGATGGTAGCAGCTTCCCTGCGGGAGATATTCTCTTTGCCAAAATCGCATTATTAAGCGAAAGTAAGTTACAATTCAGTACCTTATCCTAAAGCTTGCTGTTAGGAGGGAATCTGCAGCTTGCAGTGAAAGCGCTTCCAGAGGGGAGTCTAATGAGGGCAAACATTTGATGGTAGCAGCTTCCCTGTGGGAGATACTCTCTTTGCCAAAATCTCCTTATTAGCCCCAGTTAAGTTACAATTCAGTACCCTATCCTAAAGCTTGCTGTTAGGAGGGAATCTGCAGCTTGCAGTGAAAGCGCTTCCAGAAGGGAGTCTAACGAGGGCAAACATTTGATGGTAGCAGCTTCCCTGCGGGAGATAATCTCTTTTCCAATTTTGCCTTTTTAGCCGCAGTTAAGTTACAATTCAGTACCCTATCCTAAAGCTTGCTGTTAGGAGGGAATCTGAAGCTTGCAGTCAAAGCGCTTCCCGAGGGGAGTCTAATGAGGGCAAACATTTGATGGTAGCAGCTTCCCTGCGGGAGATACTCTCTTTGCCAACATCGCATTATTATGCGAAAGTAAGATTCAATTCAGTACCCTATCCTGAAGCTTGCTGTTAGGAGGGAATCTGCAGCTTGCAGTGAAAGCGCTTTCAGAGGGGATTGTATTGAGGGCAAACATTTGATGGTAGTAGCTTCCCTGCGGGAGATATTCTCTTTGCCAAAATCGCATTATTAGGCGAAAGTAAGTTACAATTCAGTACACTATCCTAAAGCTTGCTGTTAGGAGGGAATCTGCAGCTTGCAGTGAAAGCGCTTCCAGAGGGGAGTCTAATGAGGGCAAACATTTGATGGTAGCAGCTTCCCTGCGGGAGATATTCTCTTTGCCAAAATCGCCTTATTATCCGCAGTTAAGTTACAATTCAGTACCCTATCCTAAAGCTTGCTGTTAGGAGGGAATCTGCAGCTTGCAGTGAAAGCGCTTCCAGAGGGGAGTCTAATGAGGGCAAACATTTGATGGTAGCAGCTTCCCTGCGGGAGATACTCTCTTTGCCAAAATCGCATTACTATGCGAAAGTAAGTTTCAATTCAGTACCCTATCCTAAAGCTTGCTGTTAGGAGGGAATCTGCAGCTTGCAGTGAAAGCGCTTCCAGAGGGGAGTCTAAGGAGGGCAAACATTTGATGGTAGCAGCTTCCCTGCGGGAGATATTCTCTTTGCCAAAATCGCCTTATTAGCCGCAGTTAAGTTACAATTCAGTACCCTATCCTAAAGCTTGCTGTTAGGAGGGAATCTGCAGCTTGCAGTGAAAGCGCTTCCAGAGGGGAGTCTAATGAGGGCAAACATTTGATGGTAGCAGCTTCCCTGCGGGAGATATTCTCTTTGCCAAAATCGCCTTATTAGCCGCAGTTAAGTTACAATTCAGTACCCTATCCTAAAGCTTGCTGTTAGGAGGGAATCTGCAGCTTGCAGTGAAAGCGCTTCCAGAGGGGAGTCTAATGAGGGCAAACATTTGATGGTAGCAGCTTCCCTGCGGGAGATATTCTCTTTGCCATAATCGCCTTATTAGGCGAAAGTAAATTACAATTCAATACCCTATCCTAAAGCTTGCTGTTAGGAGGGAATCTGCAGCTTGCAGTGAAAGCGCTTTCAGAGGGGATTGTATTGAGGGCAAACATTTGATGGTAGCAGCTTCCCTGCGGGAGATACTCTCTTTGCCAAAATCGCATTATTAGGCGAAAGTAAGTTACAATTCAGTACCCTATCCTAAAGCTTGCTGTTAGGAGGGAATCTGCAGCTTGCAGTGAAAGCGCTTTCAGAGGGAATTGTATTGAGGGCAAACATTTGATGGTAGCAGCTTCCCTGCGGGAGATACTCTCTTTGCCAAAATCGCATTATTATGCGAAAGTAAGTTTCAAGTCCGTACCCTATCCTAAAGCTTGCTGTTAGGAGGGAATCTGCAGCTTGCAGTGAAAGCGCTTCCAGAGGGGAGTCTAACGAGGGCAAACATTTGATGGTAGCAGCTTCCCTGCGGGAGATACTCTCTTTGCCAAAATCGCATTATTAGGCGAAAGTAAGTTACAATTCAGTACCCTATCCTAAAGCTTGCTGTTAGGAGGGAATCTGCAGCTTGCAGTGAAAGCGCTTCCAGAGGGGAGTCTAATGAGGGCAAACATTTGATGGTAGCAGCTTCCCTGCGGGAGATATTCTCTTTGCCAAAATCGCCTTATTATCCGCAGTTAAGTTACAATTCAGTACCCTATCCTAAAGCTTGCTGTTAGGAGGGAATCTGCAGCTTGCAGTGAAAGCGCTTCCAGAGGGGAGTCTAATGAGGGCAAACATTTGATGGTAGCAGCTTCCCTGCGGGAGATACTCTCTTTGCCAAAATCGCATTATTAGGCGAAAGTAAGTTTCAATTCAGTACTCTATCCTAAAGCTTGCTGTTAGGAGGGAATCTGCAGCTTGCAGTGAAAGCGCTTCCAGAGGGGAGTCTAATGAGGGCAAACATTTGATGGTAGCAGCTTCCCTGCGGGAGATATTCTCTTTGCCAAAATCGCCTTATTAGCCGCAGTTAAGTTACAATTCAGTACCCTATCCTAAAGCTTGCTGTTAGGAGGGAATCTGCAGCTTGCAGTGAAAGCGCTTCCAGAGGGGAGTCTAATGAGGGCAAACGTTTGATGGTAGCAGCTTCCCTGCCGGAGATACTCTCTTTTCCAAAATCGCATTATTATGCGAAAGTAAGTTACAATTCAGTACTCTATCCTAAAGCTTGCTGTTAGGAGGGAATCTGAAGCTTGCAGTCAAAGCGCTTCCAGAGGGTAGTCTAACGAGGGCAAACGTTTGATGGTAGCAGCTTCCCTGCGGGAGATACTCTCTTTGCCAAAATCGCATTATTAGGCGAAAGTAAGTTACAATTCAGGACCCTATCCTAAAGCTTGCTGTTAGGAGGGAATCTGCAGCTTGCAGTGAAAGCGCTTCCAGAGGGGAGTCTAATGAGGGCAAACATTTGATGGTAGCAGCTTCCCTGCGGGAGATATTCTCTTTGCCAAAATCGCCTTATTAGCCGCAGTTAAGTTACAATTCAGTACCCTATCCTAAAGCTTGCTGTTAGGAGGGAATCTGCAGCTTGCAGTGAAAGCGCTTCCAGAGGGGAGTCTAATGAGGGCAAACATTTGATGGTAGCAGCTTCCCTGCGGGAGATATTCTCTTTCCCAAAATCGCCTTATTAGCCGCAGATAAGTTACAATTCAGTACCCTATCCTAAAGCTTGCTGTTAGGAGGGAATCTGCAGCTTGCAGTGAAAGTGCTTCCAGAGGGGAGTCTAATGAGGGCAAACATTTGATGGTAGCAGCTTCCCTGCGGGAGATACTCTCTTTGCCAAAATCGCATTATTAGGCGAAAGTAAGTTACAATTCAGTACCCTATCCTAAAGCTTGCTGTTAGGAGGGAATCTGCAGCTTGCAGTGAAAGCGCTTCCAGAGGGGAGTCTAATGAGGGCAAAGATTTGATGGTAGCAGCTTCCCTGCGGGAGATACTCTCTTTGCCAAAATCGCATTATTATGCGAAAGTAAGTTACAATTCAGTACACTATCCTAAAGCTTGCTGTTAGGAGGGAATCTGCAGCTTGCAGTGAAAGCGCTTCCAGAGGGGAGTCTAACGAGGGCAAACATTTGATGGTAGCAGCTTCCCTGCGGGAGATACTCTCTTTGCCAAAATGGCATTATTAGGCGAAATTAAGCTACAATTCAGTACCCTATCCTAAAACTTGCTGTTAGGAGGGAATCTGCAGCTTGCAGTGAAAGCGCTACCAGAGGGGAGTCTAATGAGGGAAAACATTTGATGGTAGCAGCTTCCCTGCGGGAGATACTCTCTTTGCCAAAATCGCATTATTAGGCGAAAGTAAGTTACAATTCAGTACCCCATCCTAAAGCTTGCTGTTAGGAGGGAATCTGCAGCTTGCAGTGAAAGCGCTTCCAGAGGGGAGTCTAACGAGGGCAAACATTTGATGTTAGCAGCTTCCCTGCGGGAGATACTCTCTTTGCCAAAATCGCATTATTAGGCGAAAGTAAGTTACAATTCAGTACCCCATCCTAAAGCTTGCTGTTAGGAGGGAATCTGAAGCTTGCAGTGAAAGCGCTTCCAGAGGGGAGTCTAATGAGGGCAAACATTTGATGGTAGCAGCTTCCCTGCGGGAGATAGTCTCTTTTCCAATTTTGCCTTATTAGCCGCAGTTAAGTTACAATTCAGTACACTATGCTAAAGCTTGCTGTTAGGAGGGAATCTGCAGCTTGCAGTGAAAGCGCTTCCAGAGGGGAGTCTAATGAGGGCAAACATTTGATGGTAGCAGCTTCCCTGCGGGAGATATTCTCTTTGCCAAAATCGCCTTATTTGCCGCAGATAAGTTACAATTCAGTACCCTATCCTAAAGCTTGCTGTTAGGAGGGAATCTGCAGCTTGCAGTGAAAGCGCTTCCAGAGGGGAGTCTAATGAGGGCAAACATTTGATGGTAGCAGCTTCCCTGCGGGAGATACTCTCTTTGCCAAAATCGCATTATTATGCGAAAGTAAGTTTCAATTCAGTACCCTATCCTAAAGCTTGCTGTTAGGAGGGAATCTGCAGCTTGCAGTGAAAGCGCTTCCAGAGGGGAGTCTAATGAGGGAAAACATTTGATGGTAGCAGCTTCCCTGCGGGAGATATTCTCTTTGCCAAAATCGCCTTATTAGCCGTAGTTAAGTTACAATTCAGTACCCTATCCTAAAGCTTGCTGTTAGGAGGGAATCTGCAGCTTGCAGTGAAAGCGCTTCCAGAGGGGAGTCTAATGAGGGCAAACATTTGATGGTAGCAGCTTCCCTGCGGGAGATATTCTCTTTCCCAAAATCGCCTTATTAGCCGCAGTTAAGTTACAATTCAGTACCCTATCCTAAAGCTTGCTGTTAGGAGGGAATCTGCAGCTTGCAGTGAAAGCGCTTCCAGAGGGGAGTCTAATGAGGGCAAACATTTGATGGTAGCAGCTTCCCTGCGGGAGATAATCTCTTTGCAAAAATCGCAATATTAGGCGAAAGTAAGTTACAATTCAGTACCCTATCCTAAAGCTTGCTGTTAGGAGGGAATCTGCCGCTTGCAGTGAAAGCGCTTCCAGAGGGGAGTCTAATGAGGGCAAACATTTGATGGTAGCAGCTTCCCTGCGGGAGATACTCTCTTTGCCATAATCGCCTTATTAGCCCCAGTTAAGTTACAATTCAGTACCCTATCCTAAAGCTTGCTGTTAGGAGGGAATCTGCAGCTTGCAGTGAAAGCGCTTCCAGAGGGGAGTCTAATGAGGGCAAACATTTGATGGTAGCAGCTTCCCTGCGGGAGATACTCTCTTTGCCAAAATCGCATTATTATGCGAAAGTAATTTTCAATTCAGTACCCTATCCTAAAGCTTGCTGTTTGGAGGGAATCTGCAGCTTGCAGTGAAAGCGCTTCCAGAGGGGAGTCTAATGAGGGCAAACATTTGATGGTAGCAGCTTCCCTGCGGGAGATACTCTCTTTGCCAAAATCGCATTATTAGGCGAAAGTAAGTTACAATTCAGTACCCTATCCTAAAGCTTGCTGTTAGGAGGGAATCTGCAGCTTGCAGTGAAAGCGCTTCCAGAGGGGAGTCTAATGAGGGCAAACATTTGATGGTAGCAGCTTCCCTGCGGGAGATACTCTCTTTGCCAAAATCGCATTATTATGCGAAAGTAATTTTCAATTCAGTACCCTATCCTAAAGCTTGCTGTTAGGAGGGAATCTGCAGCTTGCAGTGAAAGCGCTTCCAGAGGGGAGTCTAATGAGGGCAAACATTTGATGGTAGCAGCTTCCCTGCGGGAGATAATCTCTTTGCAAAAATCGCAATATTAGGCGAAAGTAAGTTACAATTCAGTACCCTATCCTAAAGCTTGCTGTTAGGAGGGAATCTGCAGCTTGCAGTGAAAGCGCTTCCAGAGGGGAGTCTAATGAGGGCAAACATTTGATGTTAGCAGCTTCCCTGCGGGAGATATTCTCTTTCCCAAAATCGCCTTATTAGCCGCAGATAAGTTACAATTCAGTACCCTATCCTAAAGCTTGCTGTTAGGAGGGAATCTGCAGCTTGCAGTGAAAGCGCTTCCAGAGGGGAGTCTAAGGAGGGCAAACATTTGATGGTAGCAGCTTCCCTGCGGGAGATACTCTCTTTGCCAAAATCGCATTATTAGGCGAAAGTAAGTTACAATTCAGTACCCTATCCTAAAGCTTGCTGTTAGGAGGGAATCTGCAGCTTGCAGTGAAAGCGCTTCCAGAGGGGAGTCTAATGAGGGCAAACATTTGATGGTAGCAGCTTCCCTGCGGGAGATACTCTCTTTGCCAAAATCGCCTTATTAGCCCCAGTTAAGTTACAATTCAGTACCCTATCCTAAAGCTTGCTGTTAGGAGGGAATCTGCAGCTTGCAGTGAAAGCGCTTCCAGAGGGGAGTCTAACGAGGGCAAACGTTTGATGGTAGCAGCTTCTCTGCGGGAGATACTCTCTTTTCCAAAATCGCATTATTAGGCGAAAGTAAGTTACAATTCAGTACCCTATCCTAAAGCTTGCTGTTAGGAGGGAATCTGCAGCTTGCAGTGAAAGCGCTTCCAGAGGGGAGTCTAACGAGGGCAAACATTTGATGGTAGCAGCTTCCCTGCGGGAGATACTCTCTTTGCCAAAATCGCATTATTAGGCGAAAGTAAGTTACAATTCAGTACCCTATCCTAAAGCTTGCTGTTTAGAGGGAATCTGCAGCTTGCAGTGAAAGCGCTTCCAGAGGGGAGTCTAACGAGGGCAAACATTTGATGGTAGCAGCTTCCCTGCGGGAGATATTCTCTTTGCCAAAATCGCCTTATTAGCCGCAGTTAAGTTACAATTCAGTACCCTATCCTAAAGCTTGCTGTTAGGAGGGAATCTGCAGCTTGCAGTGAAAGCGCTTCCAGAGGGGAGTCTAATGAGGGCAAACATTTGATGGTAGCAGCTTCCCTGCGGGAGATACTCTCTTTGCCAAAATCGCATTATTAGGCGAAAGTAAGTTACAATTCAGTACCCTATCCTAAAGCTTGCTGTTAGGAGGGAATCTGCAGCTTGCAGTGAAAGCGCTTCCAGAGGGGAGTCTAATGAGGGCAAACATTTGATGGTAGCAGCTTCCCTGCGGGAGATACTCTCTTTGCCAAAATCGCATTATTAGGCGAAAGTAAGTTACAATTCAGTACCCTATCCTAAAGCTTGCTGTTAGGAGGGAATCTGCAGCTTGCAGTGAAAGCGCTTCCAGAGGGGAGTCTAACGAGGGCAAACATTTGATGGTAGCAGCTTCCCTGCGGGAGATATTCTCTTTGCCATAATCGCCTTATTAGGCGAAAGTAAATTACAATTCAATACCCTATCCTAAAGCTTGCTGTTAGGAGGGAATCTGCAGCTTGCAGTGAAAGCGCTTTCAGAGGGGATTGCATTGAGGGCAAACATTTGATGGTAGCAGCTTCCCTGCGGGAGATACTCTCTTTGCCAAAATCGCATTATTATGCGAAAGTAAGTTTCAATTCCGTACCCTATCCTAAAGCTTGCTGTTAGGAGGGAATCTGCAGCTTGCAGTGAAAGCGCTTCCAGAGGGGAGTCTAACGAGGGCAAACATTTGATGGTAGCAGCTTCCCTGCGGGAGATACTCTCTCTGCCAAAATCGCATTATTAGGCGAAAGTAAGTTACAATTCAGTACCCTATCCTAAAGCTTGCTGTTAGGAGGGAATCTGCAGCTTGCAGTGAAAGCACTTCCAGAGGGGAGTCTAATGAGGGCAAACATTTGATGGTAGCAGCTTCCCTGCGGGAGATATTCTCTTTGCCAAAATCGCCTTATTATCCGCAGTTAAGTTACAATTCAGTACCCTATCCTAAAGCTTGCTGTTAGGAGGGAATCTGCAGCTTGCAGTGAAAGCGCTTCCAGAGGGGAGTCTAATGAGGGCAAACATTTGATGGTAGCAGCTTCCCTGCGGGAGATACTCTCTTTGCCAAAATCGCATTATTATGCGAAAGTAAGTTTCAATTCAGTACTCTATCCTAAAGCTTGCTGTTAGGAGGGAATCTGCAGCTTGCAGTGAAAGCGCTTCCAGAGGGGAGTCTAATGAGGGCAAACATTTGATGGTAGCAGCTTCCCTGCGGGAGATATTCTCTTTCCCAAAATCGCCTTATTAGCCGCAGATAAGTTACAATTCAGTACCCTATCCTAAAGCTTGCTGTTAGGAGGGAATCTGCAGCTTGCAGTGAAAGTGCTTCCAGAGGGGAGTCTAATGAGGGCAAACATTTGATGGTAGCAGCTTCCCTGCGGGAGATACTCTCTTTGCCAAAATCGCATTATTAGGCGAAAGTAAGTTACAATTCAGTACCCTATCCTAAAGCTTGCTGTTAGGAGGGAATCTGCAGCTTGCAGTGAAAGCGCTTCCAGAGGGGAGTCTAATGAGGGCAAAGATTTGATGGTAGCAGCTTCCCTGCGGGAGATACTCTCTTTGCCAAAATCGCATTATTATGCGAAAGTAAGTTACAATTCAGTACACTATCCTAAAGCTTGCTGTTAGGAGGGAATCTGCAGCTTGCAGTGAAAGCGCTTCCAGAGGGGAGTCTAACGAGGGCAAACATTTGATGGTAGCAGCTTCCCTGCGGGAGATACTCTCTTTGCCAAAATGGCATTATTAGGCGAAATTAAGCTACAATTCAGTACCCTATCCTAAAACTTGCTGTTAGGAGGGAATCTGCAGCTTGCAGTGAAAGCGCTACCAGAGGGGAGTCTAATGAGGGAAAACATTTGATGGTAGCAGCTTCCCTGCGGGAGATACTCTCTTTGCCAAAATCGCATTATTAGGCGAAAGTAAGTTACAATTCAGTACCCCATCCTAAAACTTGCTGTTAGGAGGGAATCTGCAGCTTGCAGTGAAAGCGCTTCCAGAGGGGAGTCTAACGAGGGCAAACATTTGATGTTAGCAGCTTCCCTGCGGGAGATACTCTCTTTGCCAAAATCGCATTATTAGGCGAAAGTAAGTTACAATTCAGTACCCCATCCTAAAGCTTGCTGTTAGGAGGGAATCTGAAGCTTGCAGTGAAAGCGCTTCCAGAGGGGAGTCTAATGAGGGCAAACATTTGATGGTAGCAGCTTCCCTGCGGGAGATAGTCTCTTTTCCAATTTTGCCTTATTAGCCGCAGTTAAGTTACAATTCAGTACACTATGCTAAAGCTTGCTGTTAGGAGGGAATCTGCAGCTTGCAGTGAAAGCGCTTCCAGAGGGGAGTCTAATGAGGGCAAACATTTGATGGTAGCAGCTTCCCTGCGGGAGATATTCTCTTTGCCAAAATCGCCTTATTTGCCGCAGATAAGTTACAATTCAGTACCCTATCCTAAAGCTTGCTGTTAGGAGGGAATCTGCAGCTTGCAGTGAAAGCGCTACCAGAGGAGAGTCTAATGAGGGCTAACATTTGATGGTAGCAGCTTCCCTGCGGGAGATACTCTCTTTGCCAAAATCGCATTATTAGGCGAAATTAAGTTACAATTCAGTACCCTATCCTAAAGCTTGCTGTTAGGAGGGAATCTGCAGCTTGCAGTGAAAGCGCTTCCAGAGGGGAGTCTAACGAGGGCAAACATTTGATGGTAGCAGCTTCCCTGCGAGAGATAATCTCTTTTCCAATTTTGCCTTAATATCCGCAGTTAAGGTACAATTCAGTACCCTATCCTAAACCTTGCTGTTAGGAGGGAATCTGAAGCTTGCAGTGAAAGCGCTTCCAGAGGGGAGTCTAATGAGGGCAAAGATTTGATGGTAGCAGCTTCCCTGCGGGAGATACTCTCTTTCCCAAAATCGCCTTATTAGCCGCAGTTAAGTTACAATTCAGTACCCTATCCTAAAGCTTGCTGTTAGGAGGGAATCTGCAGCTTGCAGTGAAAGTGCTTCCAGAGGGGAGTCTAATGAGGGCAAACATTTGATGGTAGCAGCTTCCCTGCGGGAGATACTCTCTTTGCCAAAATCGCATTATTAGGCGAAAGTAAGTTACAATTCAGTACCCTATCCTAAAGCTTGCTGTTAGGAGGGAATCTGCAGCTTGCAGTGAAAGCGCTTCCAGAGGGGAGTCTAACGAGGGGAAAACATTTGATGGTATAAGCTTCCCTGTGGGAGATAATCTCTTTTCCAATTTTGCCTTATTAGCCGCAGTTAAGATACAATTCAGTACCCTATCCTAAAGCTTGCTGTTAGGAGGGAATCTGCAGCTTGCAGTGAAAGCACATCCAGAGGGGAGTCTAATGAGGGCAAACATTTGATGGTAGCAGCTTCCCTGCGGGAGATATTCTCTTTCCCAAAATCGCCTTATTAGCCTCTGATAAGTTACAATTCAGTACCCTATCCTAAAGCTTGCTGTTAGGAGGGAATCTGCAGCTTGCAGTGAAAGCGCTTCCAGAGGGAAGTCTAATGAGGGCAAACATTTGATGGTAGCAGCTTCCCTGCGGGAGATACTCTCTTTGCCAAAATCGCATTATTAGGCGAAAGTAAGTTACAATTCAGTACCCTATCCTAAAGCTTGCTGTTAGGAGGGAATCTGCAGCTTGCAGTGAAAGCGCTTCCAGAGGGCAGTCTAATGAGGGCAAACATTTGATGGTAGCAGCTTCCCTGCGGGAGATACTCTCTTTGCCAAAATCACCTTATTAGCCGCAGTTAAGATACAATTCAGTACCCTATCCTAAAGCTTGCTGTTAGGAGGGAATCTGCAGCTTGCAGTGAAAGCGCTTCCAGAGGGGAGTCTAATGAGGGCAAACATTTGATGGTAGCAGCTTCCCTGCGGGAGATATTCTCTTTCCCAAAATCGCCTTATTAGCCGCAGATAAGATACAATTCAGTACCCTATCCTAAAGCTTGCTGTTAGGAGGGAATCTGCAGCTTGCAGTGAAAGCGCTTCCAGAGGGGAGTCTAATGAGGGCAAACATTTGATGGTAGCAGCTTCCCTGCGGGAGATACTCTCTTTGCCAAAATCGCATTATTAGGCGAAAGTAAGTTACAATTCAGTACCCTATCCTAAAGCTTGCTGTTAGGAGGGAATCTGCAGCTTGCAGTCAAAGCGCTTCCAGAGGGGAGTCTAATGAGGGCAAATATTTGATGGTAGAAGATTCCCTGCGGGAGATACTCTCTTTGCCAAAATCGCCCTATTAGCCGCAGTTAAGATACAATTCAATACCCTATCCTAAAGCTTGCTGTTAGGAGGGAATCTGCAGCTTGCAGTGAAAGCGCTTCCAGAGGGGAGTCTAACGAGGGTAAACGTTTGATGGTAGCAGCTTCCCTGCGGGAGATACTCTCTTTGCCAAAATCGCATTATTAGGCGAAAGTAAGTTACAATTCAGTACCCTATCCTAAAGCTTGCTGTTAGGAGGGAATCTGCAGCTTGCAGTGAAAGCGCTTCCAGAGGGGAGTCTAATGAGGGCAAACATTTGATGGTAGCAGCTTCCCTGCGGGAGATATTCTCTTTGCCAAAATCGCCTTATTAGCCGCAGTTAGATACAATTCAGTACCCTATCCTAAAGCTTGCTGTTAGGAGGGAATCTGCAGCTTGCAGTGAAAGCGCTTCCAGAGGGGAGTCTAATGAGGGCAAACATTTGATGGTAGCAGCTTACCTGCGGGAGATACTCTCTTTGCCAAAATCGCCCTATTAGCCGCAGTTAAGATACAATTCAGTACCCTATCTAAAGCTTGCTGTTAGAAGGGAATCTGCAGCTTGCAGTGAAAGCGCTTCCAGAGGGGAGTCTAATGAGGGCAAACATTTGATGGTAGCAGCTTCCCTGCGGGAGATACTCTCTTTGCCAAAATCGCATTATTATGCGAAAGTAAGTTAATATTCAGTACCCTATCCTAAAGCTTGCTGTTAGGAGGGAATCTGCAGCTTGCAGTGAAAGCGCTTCCAGAGGGGAGTCTAATGAGGGCAAACATTTGATGGTATCAGCTTCCCTGCGGGAAATAATCTCTTTTCCAATTTTGCCTTATTATCCGCAGTTAAGATACAATTCAGTACCCTATCCTAAAGCTTGCTGTTAGGAGGGAATCTGAAGCTTGCAGTGAAAGCGCTTCCAGAGGGGAGTCTAATGAGGGCAAACATTTGATGGTAACAGCTTCCCTGCGGGAGATATTCTCTTTGCCAAAATCGCCTTATTAGCCGCAGTTAAGTTACAATTCAGTACCCTATCCTAAAGCTTGCTGTTAGGAGGGAATCTGCAGCTTGCAGTGAAAGCGCTTCCAGAGGGGAGTCTAATGAGGGCAAACATTTGATGGTAGCAGCTTCCTTGCGGGAGATATTCTCTTTCCCAAAATCGCCTTATTAGCCGCAGATAAGCTACAATTCAGTACCCTATCCTAAAGCTTGCTGTTAGGAGGGAATCTGCAGCTTGCAGTGAAAGCGTTTCCAGTGGGGAGTCTAATGAGGGCAAACATTTGATGGTAGCAGCTTCCCTGCGGGAGATACTCTCTTTGCCAAAATCGCCCTATTAGCCGCAGTTAAGAAACAATTCAATACACTATCCTAAAGCTTGCTGTTAGGAGGGAATCTGCAGCTTGCAGTGAAAGCGCTTCCAGAGGGGAGTCTAATGAGGGCAAAGATTTGATGGTAGCAGCTTCCCTGCGGGAGATACTCTCTTTGCCATAATCGCATTATTAGGCGAAAGTAAGTTACAATTCAGTACCCTATCCTAAAGCTTGCTGTTAGGAGGGAATCTGCAGCTTGCAGTGAAAGCGCTTCCAGAGGGGAGTCTAACGAGGGCAAACATTTGATGGTAGCAGCTTCCCTGCGGGAAATAATCTCTTTTCCAATTTTGCCTTATTAGCCGCAGTTAGATACAATTCAGTACCCTATCCTAAAGCTTGCTGTTAGGAGGGAATCTGCAGGTTGCAGTCAAAGCGCTTCCAGAGGGGAGTCTAATGAGGGCAAACATTTGATGGTAGCAGCTTCCCTGCGGGAGATACTCTCTTTGCCAAAATCGCCCTATTAGCCGCAGTTAAGATACAATTCAGTACCCTATCTAAAGCTTGCTGTTAGGAGGGAATCTGCAGCTTGCAGTGAAAGCGCTTCCGGAGGGGAGTCTAACGAGGGTAAACGTTTGATGGTAGCAGCTTCCCTGCGGGAGATACTCTCTTTGCCAAAATCGCATTATTAGGCGAAAGTAAGTTACAATTCAGTACCCTATCCTAAAGCTTGCTGTTAGGAGGGAATCTGCAGCTTGCAGTGAAAGCGCTTCCAGAGGGGAGTCTAAGGAGGGCAAACATTTGATGGTAGCAGCTTCCCTGCGGGATATAATCTCTTTTCCATTTTTGCCTTATTAGCCGCAGTTAAGTTACAATTCAGTACCCTATCCTAAAGCTTGCTGTTAGGAGGGAATCTGCAGCTTGCAGTGAAAGCGCTTCCAGAGGGGAGTCTAACGAGGGCAAACATTTGATGGTAGCAGCTTCCCTGCGGGAGATACTCTCTTTGCCAAAATCGCATTATTAGGCGAAAGTAAGTTACAATTCAGTACCCTATCCTAAAGCTTGCTGTTAGGAGGGAATCTGCAGCTTGCAGTGAAAGCGCTTCCAGAGGGGAGTGTAATGAGGGCAAACATTTGATGGTAGCAGCTTCCCTGCGGGAGATACTCTCTTTGCCAAAATCGCATTATTAGGCGAAAGTAAGTTACAATTCAGTACCCTATCCTAAAGCTTGCTGTTAGGAGGGAATCTGCAGCTTGCAGTGAAAGCGCTTCCAGAGGGGAGTCTAATGAGGGCAAACATTTGATGGTAGCAGCTTCCCTGCGGGAGATACTCTCTTTGCCACAATCGCCCTATTAGCCGCAGTTAAGTTACAATTCAGTACCCTATCCTAAAGCTTGCTGTTAGGAGGGAATCTGCAGCTTGCAGTGAAAGCGCTTCCAGAGGGGAGTCTAATGAGGGCAAACATTTGATGGTAGCAGCTTCCCTGCGGGAGATACTCTCTTTGCCAAAATCGCATTATTAGGCGACAGTAAGTTACAATTCAGTACCCTATCCTAAAGCTTGCTGTTAGGAGGGAATCTGCAGCTTGCAGTGAAAGCGCTTCCAGAGGGGAGTCTAACGAGGGCAAACATTTGATGGTAGCAGCTTCCCTGCGGGAGATACTCTCTTTGCCAAAATCGCATTATTAGGCGAAAGTAAGTTACAATTCAGTACCCTATCCTAAAGCTTGCTGTTAGGAGGGAATCTGCAGCTTGCAGTGAAAGCGCATCCAGAGGGGAGTCTAACGAGGGCAAACATTTGATGGTAGCAGCTTCCCTGCGGGATATAATCTCTTTTCCAATTTTGCCTTATTAGCCGCAGTTAAGTTACAATTCAGTACCCAATCCTAAAGCTTGCTGTTAGGAGGGAATCTGCAGCTTGCAGTGAAAGCGCTTCCAGAGGGGAGTCTAATGAGGGCAAACATTTGATGGTAGCAGCTTCCCTGCGGGAGATATTCTCTTTCCCAAAATCGCCTTATTAGCCGCAGATAAGTTACAATTCAGTACCCTATCCTAAAGCTTGCTGTTAGGAGGGAATCTGCAGCTTGCAGTGAAAGCGCTTCTAGAGGGGAGTCTAATGAGGGCAAACATTTGATGGTAGCAGCTTCCCTGCGGGAGATACTCTCTTTGCCAAAATCGCATTATTAGGCGAAAGTAAGTTACAATTCAGTACCCTATCCTAAAGCTTGCTGTTAGGAGGGAATCTGCAGCTTGCAGTGAAAGCGCTACCAGAGGGGAGTCTAATGAGGGCAAACATTTGATGGTAGCAGCTTCCCTGCGGGAGATACTCTCTTTGCCAAAATCGCATTATTAGGCGAAAGTAAGTTACAATTCAGTACCCTATCCTAAAGCTTGCTGTTAGGAGGGAATCTGCAGCTTGCAGTGAAAGCGCTTCCAGAGGGGAGTCTAACGAGGGCAAACATTTGATGGTAGCAGCTTCCCTGCGGGAGATACTCTCTTTGCCAAAATCGCATTATTAGGCGAAAGTAAGTTACAATTCAGTACCCTATCCTAAAGCTTGCTGTTAGGAGGGAATCTGCAGCTTGCAGTGAAAGCGCTTCCGGAGGGGAGTCTAAGGAGGGCAAACATTTGATGGTAGCAGCTTCCCTGCGGGAGATACTCTCTTTGCCAAAATCGCATTATTAGCCGCAGTTAAGTTACAATTCAGTACCCTATCCTAAAGCTTGCTGTTAGGAGGGAATCTGCAGCTTGCAGTGAAAGCGCTTCCAGAGGGGAGTCTAATGAGGGCAAACATTTGATGGTAGCAGCTTCCCTGCGGGAGATACTCTCTTTGCCAAAATCGCATTATTAGGCGAAAGTAAGTTACAATTCAGTACCCTATCCTAAAGCTTGCTGTTAGGAGGGAATCTGCAGCTTGCAGTGAAAGCGCTTCCGGAGCGGAGTCTAACGAGGGTAAAAGTTTGATGGTAGCAGTTTCCCTGCGGGAGATACTCTCTTTGCCAAAATCGCATTATTAGGCGAAAGTAAGTTACAATTCAGTACCCTATCCTAAAGCTTGCTGTTAGGAGGGAATCTGCAGCTTGCAGTGAAAGCGCTTCCAGAGGGGAGTCTAACGAGGGCAAACATTTGATGGTAGCAGCTTCCCTGCGGGATATAATCTCTTTTCCAATTTTGCCTTATTAGCCGCAGTTAAGTTACAATTCAGTACCCTATCCTAAAGCTTGCTCTTAGGAGGGAATCTGCAGCTTGCAGTGAAAGCGCTTCCAGAGGGGAGTCTAATGAGGGCAAACATTTGATGGTAACAGCTTCCCTGCGGGAGATATTCTCTTTGCCAAAATCGCCTTATTAGCCGCAGATAAGTTACAATTCAGTACCCTATCCTAAAGCTTGCTGTTAGGAGGGAATCTGAAGCTTGCAGTGAAAGCGCTTCCAGAGGGGAGTCTAATGAGGGCAAACATTTGATGGTAACAGCTTCCCTGCGGGAGATATTCTCTTTGCCAAAATCGCCTTATTAGCCGCAGATAAGTTACAATTCAGTACCCTATCCTAAAGCTTGCTGTTAGGAGGGAATCTGCAGCTTGCAGTGAAAGCGCTTCCAGAGGGGAGTCTAATGAGGACAAACATTTGATGGTAGCAGCTTCCCTGCGGGAGATATTCTCTTTGCCAAAATCGCCTTATTAGCCGCAGATAAGTTACAATTCAGTACCCTATCCTAAAGCTTGCTGTTAGGAGGGAATCTGCAGCTTGCAGTGAAAGCGCTTCCAGAGGGGAGTCTAACGAGGGCAAACATTTGATGGTAGCAGCTTCCCTGCGGGAGATACTCTCTTTGCCAAAATCGCATTATTAGGCGAAAGTAAGTTACAATTCAGTACCCTATCCTAAAGCTTGCTGTTAGGAGGGAATCTGCAGCTTCCAGTGAAAGCGCTTCCGGAGGGGAGTCTAAGGAGGGCAAACATTTGATGGTAGCAGCTTCCCTGCGGGAGATACTCTCTTTGCCAAAATCGCATTATTAGCCGCAGTTAAGTTACAATTCAGTACCCTATCCTAAAGCTTGCTGTTAGGGTGGAATCTGCAGCTTGCAGTGAAAGCGCTTCCAGAGGGGAGTCTAACGAGGGCAAACATTTGATGGTAGCAGCTTCCCTGCGGGATATAATCTCTTTTCCAGTTTTGCCTTATTAGCCGCAGTTAAGATACAATTCAGTACCCTATCCTAAAGCTTGCTGTTAGGAGGGAATCTGAAGCTTGCAGTGAAAGCGCTTCCAGAGGGGAGTCTAATGAGGGCAAACATTTGATGGTAGCAGCTTCCCTGCGGGAGATACTCTCTTTGCCAAAATCGCCTTATTAGCCGCAGTTAAGTTACAATTCAGTACCCTATGCTAAAGCTTGCTGTTAGGAGGGAATCTGCAGCTTGCAGTGAAAGCGCTTCCAGAGGGGAGTCTAATGAGGGCAAATATTTGATGGTAGCATCTTCCCTGCGGGAGATATTCTCTTTGCCAAAATCGCCTTATTAGCCGCAGTTAAGTTACAATTCAGTACCCTATCCTAAAGCTTGCTGTTAGGAGGGAATCTGCAGCTTGCAGTGAAAGCGCTTCCAGAGGGGAGTCTAATGAGGGCAAACATTTGATGGTAGCAGCTTCCCTGCGGGAGATACTCTCTTTGCCAAAATCGCATTATTAGGCGAAAGTAAGTTACAATTCAGTACCCTATCCTAAAGCTTGCTGTTAGGAGGGAATCTGCAGCTTGCAGTCAAAGCGCTTCCAGAGGGGAGTCTAATGAGGACAAACATTTGATGGTAGCAGCTTCCCTGCGGGAGATACTCTCTTTGCCAAAATCGCATTATTAGGCGAAAGTAAGTTACAATTCAGTACCCTATCCTAAAGCTTGCTGTTAGGAGGGAATCTGCAGCTTGCAGTGAAAGCGCTTCCAGAGGGGAGTCTAACGAGGGCAAATATTTGATGGTAGCAGCTTCCCTGCGGGAGATACTCTCTTTGCCAAAATCGCATTATTAGGCGAAAGTAAGTTACAATTCAGTACACTATCCTAAAGCTTGCTGTTAGGAGGGAATCTGCAGCTTGCAGTGAAAGCGCTTCCAGAGGGAAGTCTAATGAGGGCAAACATTTGATGGTAGCAGCTTCCCTGCGGGAGATACTCTCTTTGCCAAAATCGCATTATTAGGCGAAAGTAAGTTACAATTCAGTACCCTATCCTAAAGCTTACTGTTAGGAGGGAATCTGAAGCTTGCAGTGAAAGCGCTTCCGGAGGGGAGTCTAACGAGGGTAAACGTTTGATGGTAGCAGCTTCCCTGCGGGAGATACTCTCTTTGCCAAAATCGCATTATTAGGCGAAATTAAGATACAATTCAGTACCCTATCCTAAAGCTTGCTGTTAGGAGGGAATCTGCACCTTGCAGTGAAAGCGCTTCCAGAGGGGAGTCTAACGAGGGCAAACATTTGATGGTAGCAGCTTCCCTGCGGGAGATAATCTCTTTGCCAAAATCGCATTATTAGCCGCAGTTAAGTTACAATTCAGTACCCTATCCTAAAGCTTGCTGTTAGGAGGGAATCTGCAGCTTGCAGTGAAAGCGCTTCCAGAGGGGAGTCTAATGAGGGCAAACATGTGATGGTAGCAGCTTCCCTGCGGGAGATACTCTCTTTGCCAAAATCGCATTATTAGGCGAAAGTAAGTTACAATTCAGTACCCTATCCTAAAGCTTGCTGTTAGGAGGGAATCTGCAGCTTGCAGTGAAAGCGCTTCCAGAGGGGAGTCTAATGAGGGCAAACATTTGATGGTAGCAGCTTCCCTGCGGGAGATACTCTCTTTGCCAAAATCGCCTTATTAGCCGCAGTTAAGTTACAATTCAGTACCCTATCCTAAAGCTTGCTGTTAGGAGGGAATCTGCAGCTTGCAGTGAAAGCGCTTCCAGAGGGGAGTCTAATGAGGGCAAACATTTGATGGTAGCAGCTTCCTTGCGGGAGATATTCTCTTTGCCATAATCGCCTTATTAGGCGAAAGTAAATTACAATTCAATACCCTATCCTAAAGCTTGCTGTTAGGAGGGAATCTGCAGCTTGCAGTGAAAGCGCTTCCAGAGGGGAGTCTAATGAGGGCAAATATTTGATGGTAGCAGCTTCCCTGCGGGAGATATTCTCTTTGCCAAAATCGCCTTATTACCCGCAGTTAAGTTACAATTCAGTACCCTATCCTAAAGCTTGCTGTTAGGAGGGAATCTGCAGCTTGCAGTGAAAGCGCTTCCGGAGGGGAGTCTAACGAGGGCAAACGTTTGATGGTAGCAGCTTCCCTGCGGGAGATAGTCTCTTTGCCAAAATCGCATTATTAGGCGAAAGTAAGTTACAATTCAGTACCCTATCCTAAAGCTTGCTGTTAGGAGGGAATCTGCAGCTTGCAGTGAAAGCGCTTCCAGAGGGGAGTCTAATGAGGGCAAACATTTGATGGTAGCAGCTTCCCTGCGGGAGATACTCTCTTTGCCAAAATCGCATTATTAGGCGAAAGTAAGTTTCAATTCAGTACCCTATCCTAAAGCTTGCTGTTAGGAGGGAATCTGCAGCTTGCAGTCAAAGCGCTTCCAGAGGGGAGTCTAACGAGGGCAAACATTTGATGGTAGCAGCTTCCCTGCGGGAGATACTCTCTTTGCCAAAATCGCATTATTAGGCGAAAGTAAGTTACAATTCAGTACCCTATCCTAAAGCTTGCTGTTAAGAGGGAATCTGCAGCTTGCAGTGAAAGCGCTTCCAGAGGGGAGTCTAATGAGGGCAAACATTTGATGTTAGCAGCTTCCCTGCGGGAGATACTCTCTTTGCCAAAATCGCATTATTAGGCGAAAGTAAGTTACAATTCAGTATCCTATCCTAAATCTTGCTGTTAGGAGGGAATCTGCAGCTTGCAGTGAAAGCGCTTCCGGCGGGGAGTCTAACGAGGGTAAACGTTTGATGGTAGCAGCTTCCCTGCGGGAGATACTCTCTTTGCCAAAATCGCATTATTAGGCGAAAGTAAGTTATAATTCAGTATCCTATCCTAAATCTTGCTGTTAGGAGGGAATCTGCAGCTTGCAGTCAAAGCGCTTCCAGAGGGGAGTCTAACGAGGGCAAACATTTGATGGTAGCAGCTTCCCTGTGGGAGATAAACTCTTTTCCAATTTTGCCTTATTAGCCGCAGTTAAGTTACAATTCAGTACCCTATCCTAAATCTTGCTGTTAGGAGGGAATCTGAAGCTTGCAGTGAAAGCGCTTCCAGAGGGGAGTATAATGAGGGCAAACATTTGATGGTAACAGCTTCCCTGCGGGAGATATTCTCTTTGTCGAAATCTCCTTATTAGCCGCAGTTAAGTTACAATTAAGTACCCTATCCTAAAGCTTGCTGTTAGGAGGGAATCTGCAGCTTGCAGTGAAAGCGCTTCCAGAGGGGAGTCTAACGAGGGCAAATATTTGATGGTAGCAGCTTCCCTGCGGGAGATACTCTCTTTGCCAAAATCGCATTATTAGGCGAAAGTAAGTTACAATTCAGTACACTATCCTAAAGCTTGCTGTTAGGAGGGAATCTGCAGCTTGCAGTGAAAGCGCTTCCAGAGGGAAGTCTAATGAGGGCAAACATTTGATGGTAGCAGCTTCCCTGTGGGAGATACTCTCTTTGCCAAAATCGCATTATTAGGCGAAAGTAAGTTACAATTCAGTACCCTATCGTAAAGCTTACTGTTAGGAGGGAATCTGAAGCTTGCAGTGAAAGCGCTTCCGGAGGGGAGTCTAACGAGGGTAAACGTTTGATGGTAGCAGCTTCCCTGCGGGAGATACTCTCTTTGCCAAAATCGCATTATTAGGCGAAATTAAGATACAATTCAGTACCCTATCCTAAAGCTTGCTGTTAGGAGGGAATCTGCACCTTGCAGTGAAAGCGCTTCCAGAGGGGAGTCTAACGAGGGCAAACATTTGATGGTAGCAGCTTCCCTGCGGGAGATAATCTCTTTTCCAATTTTGCCTTATTAGCCGCAGTTAAGTTACAATTCAGTACCCTATCCTAAAGCTTGCTGTTAGGAGGGAATCTGCAGCTTGCAGTGAAAGCGCTTCCAGAGGGGAGTCTAATGAGGGCAAACATGTGATGGTAGCAGCTTCCCTGCGGGAGATACTCTCTTTGCCAAAATCGCATTATTAGGCGAAAGTAAGTTACAATTCAGTACCCTATCCTAAAGCTTGCTGTTAGGAGGGAATCTGCAGCTTGCAGTGAAAGCGCTTCCAGAGGGGAGTCTAATGAGGGCAAACATTTGATGGTAGCAGCTTCCCTGCGGGAGATACTCTCTTTGCCAAAATCGCCTTATTAGCCGCAGTTAAGTTACAATTCAGTACCCTATCCTAAAGCTTGCTGTTAGGAGGGAATCTGCAGCTTGCAGTGAAAGCGCTTCCAGAGGGGAGTCTAATGAGGGCAAACATTTGATGGTAGCAGCTTCCTTGCGGGAGATATTCTCTTTGCCATAATCGCCTTATTAGGCGAAAGTAAATTACAATTCAATACCCTATCCTAAAGCTTGCTGTTAGGAGGGAATCTGCAGCTTGCAGTGAAAGCGCTTCCAGAGGGGAGTCTAATGAGGGCAAAGATTTGATGGTAGCAGCTTCCCTGCGGGAGATATTCTCTTTGCCAAAATCGCCTTATTACCCGCAGTTAAGTTACAATTCAGTACCCTATCCTAAAGCTTGCTGTTAGGAGGGAATCTGCAGCTTGCAGTGAAAGCGCTTCCGGAGGGGAGTCTAACGAGGGCAAACGTTTGATGGTAGCAGCTTCCCTGCGGGAGATACTCTCTTTGCCAAAATCGCATTATTAGGCGCAAGTAAGTTACAATTCAGTACTCTATCCTAAAGCTTGCTGTTAGGAGGGAATCTGCAGCTTGCAGTGAAAGCGCTTCCAGAGGGGAGTCTAATGAGGGCAAACATTTGATGGTAGCAGCTTCCCTGCGGGAGATACTCTCTTTGCCAAAATCGCATTATTAGGCGAAAGTAAGTTTCAATTCAGTACCCTATCCTAAAGCTTGCTGTTAGGAGGGAATCTGCAGCTTGCAGTCAAAGCGCTTCCAGAGGGGAGTCTAACGAGGGCAAACATTTGATGGTAGCAGCTTCCCTGCGGGAGATACTCTCTTTGCCAAAATTGCATTATTAGGCGAAAGTAAGTTACAATTCAGTACCCTATCCTAAAGCTTGCTGTTAAGAGGGAATCTGCAGCTTGCAGTGAAAGCGCTTCCAGAGGGGAGTCTAATGAGGGCAAACATTTGATGTTAGCAGCTTCCCTGCGGGAGATACTCTCTTTGCCAAAATCGCATTATTAGGCGAAAGTAAGTTACAATTCAGTATCCTATCCTAAATCTTGCTGTTAGGAGGGAATCTGCAGCTTGCAGTGAAAGCGCTTCCGGAGGGGAGTCTAACGAGGGTAAACGTTTGATGGTAGCAGCTTCCCTGCGGGAGATACTCTCTTTGCCAAAATCGCATTATTAGGCGAAAGTAAGTTATAATTCAGTATCCTATCCTAAATCTTGCTGTTAGGAGGGAATCTGCAGCTTGCAGTCAAAGCGCTTCCAGAGGGGAGTCTAACGAGGGCAAACATTTGATGGTAGCAGCTTCCCTGTGGGAGATAAACTCTTTTCCAATTTTGCCTTATTAGCCGCAGTTAAGTTACAATTCAGTACCCTATCCTAAATCTTGCTGTTAGGAGGGAATCTGAAGCTTGCAGTGAAAGCGCTTCCAGAGGGGAGTATAATGAGGGCAAACATTTGATGGTAACAGCTTCCCTGCGGGAGATATTCTCTTTGTCGAAATCTCCTTATTAGCCGCAGTTAAGTTACAATTAAGTACCCTATCCTAAAGCTTGCTGTTAGGAGGGAATCTGCAGCTTGCAGTGAAAGCACTTCCAGAGGGGAGTCTAACGAGGGCAAAGGTTTGATGGTAGCAGCTTCTCTGCGGGAGATACTCTCTTTGCCAAAATCGCATTATTAGGCGAAAGTAAGTTACAATTCAGTACCCTATCCTAAAGCTTGCTGTTAGGAGGGAATCTGCAGCTTGCAGTGAAAGCGCTTCCAGAGGGGAGTCTAACGAGGGCAAACATTTGATGGTAGCAGCTTCCCTGCGGGAGATACTCTCTTTGCCAAAATCGCATTATTAGGCGAAAGTAAGTTACAATTCAGGACCCTATCCTAAAGCTTGCTGTTAGGAGGGAATCTGCAGCTTGCAGTGAAAGCGCTACCAGAGGGGAGTCTAATGAGGGCAAACATTTGATGGTAGCAGCTTCCCCGCGGGAGATACTCTCTTTGCCAAAATCGCATTATTAGGCGAAAGTAAGTTACAATTCAGTACCCTATCCTAAAGCTTGCTGTTCGGAGGGAATCTGCAGCTTGCAGTGAATGCGCTTCCGGAGGGGAGTCTAACGAGGGCAAACGTTTGATGGTAGCAGCTTCCCTGCGGGAGATACTCTCTTTGCCAAAATCGCATTATTAGGCGAAATTAATTTACAATTCAGTACCCTATCCTAAAGCTTGCTGTTAGGAGGGAATCTGCAGCTTGCAGTGAAAGCGCTTCCAGATGGGAGTCTAATGAGGGCAAACATTTGATGGTAGCAGCTTCCCTGCGGGAGATACTCTCTTTGCCAAAATCGCATTATTAGGCGAAAGTAAGTTACAATTCAGTACCCTATCCTAAAGCTTGCTGTTAGGAGGGAATCTGCAGCTTGCACTGAAAGCGCTTCCGGAGGGGAGTCTAACGAGGGTAAACGTTTGATGGTAGCAGTTTCCCTGCGGGAGATACTCTCTTTGCCAAAATCGCATTATTAGGCGAAAGTAAGTTACAATTCAGTACCCTATCCTAAAGCTTGCTGTTAGGAGGGAATCTGCAGCTTGCAGTGAAAGCGCTTCCAGAGGGGAGTCTAACGAGGGCAAATATTTGATGGTAGCAGCTTCCCTGCGGGAGATATTCTCTTTTCCAATTTTTCCTTATTAGCCGCAGTTAAGATACAATTCAGTACCCTATGCTAAAGCTTGCTGTTAGGAGGGAATCTGCAGCTTGCAGTGAAAGCGCTTCCAGAGGGGAGTCTAATGAGGGCAAACATTTGATGGTAGCAGCTTCCCTGCGGGAGATATTCTCTTTCCCAAAAGTGCCTTATTAGCCGCAGTTAAGTTATAATTCAGTACCCTATCCTAAAGCTTGCTGTTAGGAGGGAATCTGCACCTTGCAGTGAAAGCGCTTCCAGAGGGGAGTCTAATGAGGGCAAACATTTGATGGTAACAGCTTCTCTGCGGGAGATATTCTCTTTGCCAAAATCGCCTTATTAGCCGCAGTTAAGTTGCAATTCAGTACCCTATCCTAAAGCTTGCTGTTAGGAGGGAATCTGCAGCTTGCAGTGAAAGCGCTTCCAGAGGGGAGTCTAATGAGGGCAAACATTTGATGGTAGCAGCTTCCCTGCGGGAGATACTCTCTTTGCAAATATCGCCTTATTATCCGCAGTTAAGATACAATTCAGTACCCTATCCTAAAGCTTGCTGTTAGGAGGGAATCTGCAGCTTGCAGTGAAAGCGCTTCCAGAGGGGAGTCTAACGAGGGCAAACATTTGATGGTAGCAGCTTCCCTGCGGGAGATACTCTCTTTGCCAAAATCGCATTATTAGGCGAAAGTAAGTTACAATTCAGTACCCTATCCTAAAGCTTGCTGTTAGGAGGGAATCTGCAGCTTGCAGTGAAAGCGCTTCCAGAGGGGAGTCTAATGAGGGCAAACATTTGATGGTAACAGCTTCCCTTCGGGAGATATTCTCTTTGCCAAAATCTCATTATTAGGCGAAAGTAAGTTACAATTCAGTACACTATCCTAAAGCTTGCTGTTAGGAGGGAATCTGCAGCTTGCAGAGAAAGCGCTTCCAGAGGGGAGTCTAATGAGGGCAAACATTTGATGGTAGCAGCTTCCCTGCGGGAGATAGTCTCTTTGCCAAAATCGCATTATTAGGCGAAAGTAAGTTACAATTCAGTACCCTATCCTAAAGCTTGCTGTTAGGAGGGAATCTGCAGCTTGCAGTGAAAGCGCTTCCAGAGGGGAGTCTAATGAGGGCAAACATTTGATGGTAGCAGCTTCTCTGCGGGAGATACTCTCTTTGCCAAAATCGTAATATTAGGCGAAAGTAAGTTACAATTCAGTACCCTATCCTAAAGCTTGCTGTTAGGAGGGAATCTGCAGCTTGCAGTGAAAGCGCTTCCAGAGGGGAGTCTAATGAGGGCAAACATTTGATGGTAGCAGCTGCCCTGCGGGAGATACTCTCTTTTCCATAATCGCATTATTAGGCGAAAGTAAGTTACAATTCAGTACCCCATCCTAAAGCTTGCTGTTAGGAGGGAATCTGCAGCTTGCAGTGAAAGCCCTTCTGGAGGGGAGTCTAACGAGGGCAAACGTTTGATGGTAGAAGGTTCCCTGCGGGAGATACTCTCTTTGCCAATATCGCATTATTAGGCGAAAGTAAGTTACAATTCAGTACCCTATCCTAAACCTTGCTGTTCGGAGGGAATCTGCAGCTTGCAGTGAAAGCGCTTCCAGAGGGGAGTTTAATGAGGGCAAACATTTGATGGTAGCAGCTTCCCTGTGGGAGATACTCTCTTTGCTAAAAACGCCTTATTAGGCGAAAGTAAGATACAATACAGTACCCTATCTTAAAGCTTGCTGTTAGGAGGGAATCTGCAGCTTGCAGTGAAAGCGCTTCCAGAGGGGAGTCTAACGAGGGCAAACATTTGATGGTAGCAGCTTCCCTGCGGGAGATAGTCTCTTTTCCAAAATCGCTTTATTAGGCGAAAGTAAGTTACAATTCTGCACCCTATCCTAAAGCTAGCTGTTAGGAGGGAATCTGCAGCTTGCAGAGAAAGCGCTTCCAGAGGGGAGTCTAACGAGGGCAAACATTTGATGGTAGCAGCTTCCCTGCGGGAAGCAAGCTGCAGATTCCCTCCTAACAGCAAGCTGTAGGATAGGGTACTGAATTGTATCTCACTTTCGCCTAAAAATGTGATTTTGGAAAAGAGAGTATCTCCCGCAGGGAAGCTGCTACCATGAAGCATTTGCCCTCATTAGACTCCCCTCTGGAAGCGCATTCACTGCAAGCTGCAGATTCCCTCCTAACAGAAAGCTTTAGGATAGGGTGCTGAAGTGTAACTTACTTTCGCCTAATAATGCGATTTTGGCAAAGAGAGTATCTCCCGCAGGGAAGCTGCTACCATCAAATGTTTGCCCTCGTTAGACTCATCTCTGGAAGCGCTTTCCCTGCAAGCTGCAGATTCCCTCCTAACAGCAAGCTGTAGGACAGTGTACTGAATTGTTACTTTAATGCGGCTAATAATGCGATTATGGAAAAGAGAGTATCTCCCGCAGGGAAGCTGCTACCATCAAATGTTTGCCCTCGTTAGACTCCCCTCTGGAAGCGCTTTCACTGCAAGCTGCAGATTCCTTCCTAACAGCAAGCTTTAGGATAGGGTACTGAATTGTATCTTACTTTTGCCTAAAAATGCGATTTTGTAAAAGAGAGTATCTCCCGCAGGGAAGCTGCTACAATCAAGTGTTTGCCCTCATTAGACTACCCTCTGGAAGCGCTTTCACTGCAAGCTGCAGATTCCCTCCTAACAGCAAGCTTTAAGATAGGGTACTGAATTGTAACTTTCTTTCGCCTAATAATGCGATTTTGGCAAAGAGAGTATCTCCCGCAGGGAAGCAGGTACCATCAAATGTTTGCCCTCATTAGACTCCCCTCTGGAAGCGCTTTCACTGCAAGCTGCAGATTCCCTCCTAACAGCAAGCTTTAGGATACTGTACTGAATTGTACCTTAACTGCGGCTTAGAATGCGATTTTGGAAAAGAGAGTATCTCCCGCAGGGAAGCTGCTACCATCAAATGTTTGCCCTCATTACACTCCCCTCTGGAAGCGCTTTCACTGCAAGCTGCAGATTCCCTCCTAACAGCAAGCTTTAGGATAGGGTACTGAATGGTAACTTACTTTCGCCTAATAATGCGATTTTGGCAAAGAGACTATCTCCCGCAGGGAAGCTGCTACCATCAAATGTTTGCCCTCGTTAGACTCCCCTCTGGAATCGCTTTCACTGCAAGCCACATATTCGCTCTTAACAGCAAGCTTTAGGATAGGGTACTGAATTGTAACTTACTTTCGCCTAATAATGCGACTTTGGCAAAGAGAGTATCTCCCGCAGGGAAGCTGCTACCATCAAATGTTTGCCCTCATTAGACTCCCCTCTGGAAGCGCTTTCACTGCAAGCTGCAGATTCCCTCCTAACAGCAAGCTTTAGGATAGGGTACTGAATTGTAACTTACTTTCGCCTAATAATGCGATTTTGGAAAATAGAATATCTCCCGCAGGGAAGGTGCTACCATCAAATGCTGGCTCTCGTTAGAGTCCTCTCTTGAAGCACTTTCACTGCAAGCTGCAGATTCCCTCCTAACAGCAAGCTTTAGGATAGTGTACTGAATTGTATCTTACTTTCGGCTAATAAAGTGATTTTGGAAAAGAGAGTATCTCCCGCAGGGAAGCTGCTACCATCAAGTGTTTGCCCTCTTTAGACTTCCCTCTGGAAGCGCTTTCACTGCAAGCTGCAGATTCCCCTGATGGAGCTTGAGGCCATTCCCTCTTGTCCTGTCCCCTGTCACTTGGGAGAAATGGCCATCATCCTCCTCTCTACAATCTCCTTTCAGGTAATTGTAGAGAGCAATGAAGTCTCCCCTCAGCCTCCTTTTCTCCAGACTAAACAACCCCAGTCCTCTCAGCTGTTTCTCATAAGGCCATGTGTGTACATAAAAAAGCGCTGACTTTTTTGAGAGGAACTAGGAGCACTACAGACTGACAGAGGATTATAAAAAGGGGAGGGACTAGCACAAAGATTCAGAAACAGCAAGAGGAGCAAAGGGGAGTATCAACAGAATGAGGAACGCAAATTGGTAGAAAGATGGAAAAGGAGAGAAAAAGTATGGACAGAGAACTGATACTGAAGACTGGGGGAAAAAAGAGAGAGAAAAGAGCACAGAAAAATTAAAGAGTAGGGGTATAGCGATACCTGGGAACAGTAATTGTAGCAGCACGATAAATGAAAGGAACAAAAAAGTCCAGGTCTAAAATGTTCGTTACCTAGTTCCATCACTGTCACAACTAGCAATGTTGCAGTGACAGCACGCATACTGTTATTTCTTGTAAGGATGCTTTCAGACACATAGTAGTGTTGTTCTAGCTGAGAATGTAAGGCAGAGTTAATAAAACACAGCTGCTCCCCAGGCACTCTTTATACCTGTGAGGGCTTCACCACACCCCAGTCACAGGTGGTGGGTGGGAAGGGCCAGGGCATATATAAGCTACAGGCCTTGCCTCTGGAGGTCATTTAGGTTGTGGTTTATCCTTGAGATTAGGGTTTTGCTGCTGTTTCAATTCATTATATATTTTAGGCTAGTTGGATAAGTGGTGTTTTTTGGCTTTTTTTTTTGATTTTTTTTTTTTTCTGATCCTCTAAAGAAGCAGAGGCATCTGTTGGAGGAGGTATGAGCTTTGGAAGAGTCCAGGCAAAGCAGCACATACAGCTGTAACTATGGGGCTTTTTTGTCAGTAATTTTTGATTGGGTGTTGGAGGGGGCAAGATGTTTTAATGGTTTGTTTTCCTTCTTTGTTTTTTTTCTGGGTGCTTTGCCTGGAGTTTTTAGTTATGGGATGATTTGTTGTTGTTCCTCATTCTTTGTGGCATGATGTATTGGCCCTAGGGGCTCTGCAGTTTGTAATGGGCATCTTGTGGGTGATAATAACCTGGAATGAGCCTTGTTGGCCTGTGGTAGGAAGTTGAGTCTGTGGGTTGGTGGAAGATAGAAGGGGCCAGGGGAGCCTTGGGAAGGGCTCAGGAGCCCAGCTCCCAAGGAACAGCAACACAGAAGGGTCAGGGGGGTTAAAATATAGGACAGGTTCTGTTAAGAAGGAGCAGGGTTCCTTCTCTGATACTTCAGGGGTAGAAAAGGGCTTTAATGGTTTGGGGAAAGGGAGATGGGTTCATCAGTCTTTCTTGGGTCAGTTTGGTGGTCAGATGCAAGTGCCATTCAGGTGTCTGTTGTTCTAGTCTCTCTGTAGCCAACGAGGTAACGATGAGGTTGAGACACAAGTTGAAAAGCATTAGTTACCCTAAGAAATGTAATCTCTAGGGCTGTGAGATCTCTGCTCCCTTATACTTTCTACTTATTGTGTTCCTCCACCAACTTCTTTGCATCCATCCTGTCTCCATCCATCTGAATGTCCAGAGAAGAGTACTGTAGCTGGTGAGGGGGCTGGTGAATAAGCCTTATGAGGAGTGGCTGAGAGGGCTGGGGGTGTTTAGCCTGGAGAAGAGGAGGCTGAGGGGAGACCTCATTGCTGAAAGGAGGTTGTGGAGATAAGGGAGCTGGCCACCTCTCCAAAGTGACAGGGGACAGGACAAGAGGGAATAGCCTCAAGCTCTGCCAGGGAAGGTTCAGGCTGTACATCAGGAAAAAATATTTCACTGAAAGGGTTATTAGGGATGGGCAAAGGCTGCCCAAGGAGGTGGTAGAGTCACCTTCCCTGGAGGTGTTTAAAGGACGGGTGGCCGAAGTGCTGAGGGACGTGGTTTAGTGATTGATAGGAATGGTTGGACTCAATGATCCAATGAGTCTTTTCCAACCGGGTGATCCTATGAATATCAGACACCTTGCTACTTAAACATATGGACTCACTGCCTATCTACAGTGCAGGATTCTGCCGCTTGTTTCGCTTGCATTTCTCAGGGAAGAGATTGGATATTGTTTTGGCTCGTAACAGTTAGCAGCTGAGCAACTCTTTTTCATCTGGTCTGTGGGCACACAAGCCTCCCTTATTTAGTAGAGTTTTGGATTTTTCCTGAACTTACCAGTGAGGTTTGCTTTGTTATTGCTTACAGCAGTTGTTACCTTGTCCCTGTTATCCATTGTGTTTTTTTACGGTCATTGAGTTTCCAATTTAGGTCTTAGAGCAGTCAAATCCCACTGTTGCGAGTTTTTCATTGGCTGACTGCCTCTGTAATTCCAGTCTCCATTGCTGTGTGGTGAGTGTCCTGTGTTTTTATGTCTTCTGTGTTAATAATCTTTACTGGGTTTTGATAAGAATATTCTTTTTCAAGTTCTTCTTGTTTACTCCTGTGACTAAAGTCTGGTAACTTCCTAGAATTAGGATCTCCATGGCTCATCTTTCTTTTGTCCTGGGTATCACCACTACTGGTCCTACAACTTAAGTGGTGAGGAGGAGAGGAGAAGTAAGCAGACAGCAGAGAATTTTGGGGTGCCGGTGAGGTAGTCAGGCTTTTTCTCATCATTGTGGGGCTGATGGTGAGGAGGAAGTTGAGTATGTCTAGAAGAGCAAAGTATTATTTGGCAACATAGTATTTACTTTTGGTTTGGCAGGCACTGTGTGGGCCACCTTGGGAATGGGAAGAGCATTTGAGATGAGCTGGGTAGTAGGGAGAAGGAGCATGGGGCAGACTTCTCACAGGTGTGAGTAATTCTCTTAATTTAATTACCCTGGGTGATAACAGCTGCAGCATCTGACATAAGAACTGCTGTGGAGCAAGTGAGTGGAAGAACATGGCAGTTAGGCAGAGCAAGTTGTCATGTAAGGTGCTGACATTGATCAGTGCAATGCTGGCTGTTGGCACTATTTTAGTTTTCTCATTGGTTTTCTTACAGATGGCCAAGTGGAACCTGGCAACTGTAGGATCATCCCAGGGAGCTGATGCTCTTGGAGTTTTTTCTGCTGAGGAAGCCTCCTGGTGGTCTGAAAGCTAAGTTGAGGGACGGGGGCAAGGGTGGGGTGTGACAGAGGGGAGAAGGCTGGGGATGGCAGGGTGGAGTTTTAAAAGTAGCCTAGGGGAGAGGGCTGTGCAGGAAATGTCCCCTTTGGGCATGGAGATCTGGAGGGTGTTACTTCTCAGCCCAAAGCTAGCATGTTCCAGGTAGGGCCGTTCCAGCTTGTCTGTGCTGTGTGCTTTATATTCTGTTTCTCTTTCATGTTTCTTAAGCCTTGATGTCCCCTTTGCTTTAAAGGAATGCAGCATATGACTTGAGCAGCATCTCGAGGGTCTTGAATGCCTGTACTCATGGGTACAATACCAATTAGGCACTGTTCTTCTTGCATCATAACCTAAGTGTGGATTGGCTTCACATTTTCAAAGTTTCTAGTCAGCCATCTTTTCCTGTGACCTTGCAGACTGTGTTGGTGGCCACAATCGCTAGTCTTGTATTTTCAAGGATCCCTGTAGGCCTAAGACTTCTTCCATGCATCTTGTGTCTTTAGACATTTAAAAGGTGATCCTCTCACGTACATCATCCCAGTCTTGGCCACATACCATTGTAATGAGGGATCCTTTACAGCATGCCGGACATGCCTCGAGCACCATATCTAGGGTCCTGAATGCTTGTACCCATCAATGCACTGTCGATTGGGCACTGCTTTTCTTGCGTCGTGCTCCTAAAGCCGGGATCGTTCTCGTGTTTTGGCACTGTGTTTTTCTCCTTGTTTTCCTTGCAGATGCTGAAGAGGAACCCAGTGACTGCAGGATTATTTCTGTTAGCTGATGTGATTTGAGCTGCTTTGGCCAAGGACAACTTCATTCGTGGCCCTCTGAAAGCTAAGTTGAGGGACCAGATTTGGGAAGCGGGAGGCGGGTTGGGGATAGCAGGGAGGGGTTTTGAAGGTAGCCTAGGCTGTGCAGGGAGAGTCCTCTTTGGGCAGGTGAAGGCAGAGGGGCGTACTTCTGAGCCCAAACCCTGCATGGGCAGGGCAGTTCCAGCCTGTATCTGTTGTTATCTAGTTTGTGTAGTCACTGTGCTGTGTCTGAAATTTTCTGCAGGTCTTGATGTCCTCTTTTGTACTCGAGGCATGCCGGATGTGCCTTGGGCACCATGTCTAGGGTCCCAAATGCTCGTACTGATCAAAGCAGTGTCGATGGGGCACTGCTTTTCTTTCTTCACATTTTTAAAGCGTGGATCGCTCTTGTGTTTTGGAAGCATCCGGTCAGTTGTCTTCTGCTGCAGCCTTGCAGCCGGCCTTATTATCCAGGATAGTTAGTCTTCCGTTTTGTTGGATCCCTGTTCTGGGACTTGTTCCATCCATCCTCTGCATCTTTAGGACTTTAAAAGGGTTTCTTGCCCGTTCATCTTGCCAGTTGCAGCCACATCTCTTTGGAACCATCTTTGCTTTTCCAGGGCTACCGTAGGTTCTTCCTCAGAGCCCTGTCCATTGCCTTGCCCATTGGCAAGCGTGGTCCAAGAGTCCTCCATGTTGCTGCAAATCTTCTTTTGTCCTCGGTTCACGACATCGGTCTTGTGTGTTAGTGTTCCGTGTGTATTTGTGTCCAGTTCAAGCTGCTCTGCCTGGTGCATGGAGGAGGTGATAAGAGTCAGCCAAGGTATAGCGGCCCGGTTCTTATCTTAATGTTTTAATGTGACTAGACCATGCAGTCTAGGGGCATCCATTACTTTGGAGAGCTAGCAGCCCTAAGTGTGGTAGTTTCTGCTAGTCTCTGAAACCATGGAGGGGATGCAGAGAAGTACTGTAGGGAAGCTGCTATGATCAAATTCTGGCTTTTGTTAGAGTCTTCTCTGGAAGCGCCTTCACTGCAAGCTGCAGAAGAATGTCTAACAGAATGGTTTAGTATAGGGTACTGAATTGTGACTTACTTTCGCCTAATAAGGCGATTTGGGAAAAGAGAGTGTCTCCCGCAGGGAAGATGCTAGCATGGAATGCTGCTGTTTCTGAATGTCTTCTCTTAGAGTGCTTTCAGTGCAAAGCAAGGCTTGTAGAATGTTCAGTCTCGGCTTGTGTACAGTAACATCAGAATGGTGGTTAAAGTGTCACTTTGAAATTTCATACCGTTCAGCACAAGGACTGCGGGGAATCTGCTACAATCAAATGCTGGCTCTCAGTAGAGTCTTCTCCGGAAGTGCTTTCACTTCAAGCTGGTTAAGCTCGACTAACAGAACGTTTAATATAAGGTACTGAGTTGAGACTGAACTGCACCTCCACCCCCTGCGGCCCTGCTCTTACCCCCTGCGGCCCTGCTCTTACCCCCTGCGGCCCTGCTCTTACCCCCTGCGGCCCTGCTCTTACCCCCTGCGGCCCTGCTCTTACCCCCTGCGGCCCTGCTCTTACCCCCTGCGGCCCTGCTCTTACCCCCTGCGGCCCTGCTCTTACCCTTGTCCGGTATTTTCCGCACTTGCCCGGCCCGACGTGGGCCCCTCCCGGCCCGACTTGGGCCCTTGTCCCGTATTCTCCGCCCTTGGCCGCCCCTCTTTGCCCTTGTCCCGTGTTCTCCGCCCTTGTCCGCCCCTCTGTGGCCTTGTCCCGTATTATCCGCACTTGTCCGGTATTTTCCGCACTTGCCCGGCCCGACTTGGGCCCCTCCCGGCCCGACTTGGGCCCTTGTCCCGTGTTCTCCGCCCTTGTCCGCCCCTCTGTGCCTTAGTCCTGTGTTCTCCGCCCTTGTCCGCCCCTCTGTGCCCTTGTCCCATGTTCTCCGCCCTTGTCCGCCAATCTGTGGCCTTGTCCCGTGTTCTCCGCCATTGTCCACCACTCTGTGGCCTTGTACCGTGTTCTCCACACTTGTCCGACCCTCTTTCCACTTGTCCCGTGTTCTCCGCCCTTGTCCGTCCCTCTGTGGCATTGTCCCGTATTATCCGCACTTGTCCGCCCCTCTGGGCCCGTGTCCGTCCCTCTGTGGCCTTGTCCCGTATTATCCGCACTTGTCCGCCCCTCTGGGCCCGTGTCCGCCCCTCTGTGGCCTTGTCCCGTATTCTCCTAACTTGTCCGCCCCTCTGGGCCCGTGTCCGCCCCTCTGGGCCCGTGTCCACCCCTCTGTGGCCTTGTCCCGTATTCTCCTAACTTGTCGGCCCCTCTTTGCCCTTGTCGGCCCCTCTTTGCCCTTGTCGGCCCCTCTTTGCCCTTGTCGGCCCCTCTTTGCCCTTGTCGGCCCCTCTTTGCCCTTGTCGGCCCCTCTTTGCCCTTGTCGGCCCCTCTTTGCCCTTGTCGGCCCCTCTTTGCCCTTGTCGGCCCCTCTTTGCCCTTGTCGGCCCCTCTTTGCCCTTGTCGGCCCCTCTTTGCCCTTGTCGGCCCCTCTTTGCCCTTGTCGGCCCCTCTTTGCCCTTGTCGGCCCCTCTTTGCCCTTGTCGGCCCCTCTTTGCCCTTGTCGGCCCCTCTTTGCCCTTGTCGGCCCCTCTTTGCCCTTGTCGGCCCCTCTTTGCCCTTGTCGGCCCCTCTTTGCCCTTGTCGGCCCCTCTTTGCCCTTGTCGGCCCCTCTTTGCCCTTGTCGGCCCCTCTTTGCCCTTGTCGGCCCCTCTTTGCCCTTGTCGGCCCCTCTTTGCCCTTGTCGGCCCCTCTTTGCCCTTGTCGGCCCCTCTTTGCCCTTGTCGGCCCCTCTTTGCCCTTGTCGGCCCCTCTTTGCCCTTGTCGGCCCCTCTTTGCCCTTGTCGGCCCCTCTTTGCCCTTGTCGGCCCCTCTTTGCCCTTGTCGGCCCCTCTTTGCCCTTGTCGGCCCCTCTTTGCCCTTGTCGGCCCCTCTTTGCCCTTGTCGGCCCCTCTTTGCCCTTGTCGGCCCCTCTTTGCCCTTGTCGGCCCCTCTTTGCCCTTGTCGGCCCCTCTTTGCCCTTGTCGGCCCCTCTTTGCCCTTGTCGGCCCCTCTTTGCCCTTGTCCGGCATTCTGCAATCTTGTCGGCCCCTCTTTGCCCTTGTCCGGCATTCTGCAATCTTGTCGGCCCCTCTTTGCCCTTGTGCGGCATTCTGCAATCTTGTCGGCCCCTCTTTGCCCTTGTGCGGCATTCTGCAATCTTGTCGGCCCCTCTTTGCCCTTGTGCGGCATTCTGCAATCTTGTCGGCCCCTCTTTGCCCTTGTGCGGCATTCTGCAATCTTGTCGGCCCCTCTTTGCCCTTGTGCGGCATTCTGCAATCTTGTCGGCCCCTCTTTGCCCTTGTGCGGCATTCTGCAATCTTGTCGGCCCCTCTTTGCCCTTGTGCGGCATTCTGCAATCTTGTCGGCCCCTCTTTGCCCTTGTCGGCCCCTCTTTGCCCTTGTCGGCCCCTCTTTGCCCTTGTCGGCCCCTCTTTGCCCTTGTCCGCCCCTCTTTGCCCTTGTCGGCCCCTCTTTGCCCTTGTCCGCCCCTCTTTGCCCTTGTGCGGCATTCTGCAATCTTGTCCGCCCCTCTTTGCCCTTGTGCGGCATTCTGCAATCTTGTCCGCCCCTCTTTGCCCTTGTGCGGCATTCTGCAATCTTGTCCGCCCCTCTTTGCCCTTGTGCGGCATTCTGCAATCTTGTCGGCCCCTCTTTGCCCTTGTGCGGCATTCTGCAATCTTGTCGGCCCCTCTTTGCCCTTGTGCGGCATTCTGCAATCTTGTCGGCCCCTCTTTGCCCTTGTGCGGCATTCTGCAATCTTGTCGGCCCCTCTTTGCCCTTGTGCGGCATTCTGCAATCTTGTCGGCCCCTCTTTGCCCTTGTGCGGCATTCTGCAATCTTGTCGGCCCCTCTTTGCCCTTGTGCGGCATTCTGCAATCTTGTCGGCCCCTCTTTGCCCTTGTGCGGCATTCTGCAATCTTGTCCGCCCCTCTTTGCCCTTGTCCGCCCCTCTTTGCCCTTGTCCGCCCCTCTTTGCCCTTGTCCGCCCCTCTTTGCCCTTGTCCGCCCCTCTTTGCCCTTGTCCGCCCCTCTGCAATCTTGTCCGCCCCTCTTTGCCCTTCTCCGGTATTCTGCAATCTTGTCCGCCCCTCTTTGCCCTTGTGCGGCATTCTGCAATCTTGTCCGCCCCTCTTTGCCCTTGTGCGGCATTCTGCAATCTTGTCCGCCCCTCTTTGCCCTTGTGCGGCATTCTGCAATCTTGTGCGCCCCTCTTTGCCCTTGTGCGCCCCTCTTTGCCCTTGTGCGCCCCTCTTTGCCCTTGTGCGCCCCTCTTTGCCCTTGTGCGCCCCTCTTTGCCCTTGTGCGCCCCTCTTTGCCCTTGTGCGCCCCTCTTTGCCCTTGTGCGCCCCTCTTTGCCCTTGTCTGGTATTCTCCGCCCTTCTCCGCCCCTCTTTGCCCTTCTCCGCCCCTCTTTGCCCTTCTCCGCCCCTCTTTGCCCTTCTCCGCCCCTCTTTGCCCTTCTCCGCCCCTCTTTGCCCTTCTCCGCCCCTCTTTGCCCTTCTCCGCCCCTCTTTGCCCTTCTCCGCCCCTCTTTGCCCTTCTCCGCCCCTCTTTGCCCTTCTCCGCCCCTCTTTGCCCTTCTCCGCCCCTCTTTGCCCTTCTCCGCCCCTCTTTGCCCTTCTCCGCCCCTCTTTGCCCTTCTCCGCCCCTCTTTGCCCTTCTCCGCCCCTCTTTGCCCTTCTCCGCCCCTCTTTGCCCTTCTCCGCCCCTCTTTGCCCTTCTCCGCCCCTCTTTGCCCTTCTCCGCCCCTCTTTGCCCTTCTCCGCCCCTCTTTGCCCTTCTCCGCCCCTCTTTGCCCTTCTCCGCCCCTCTTTGCCCTTCTCCGCCCCTCTTTGCCCTTCTCCGCCCCTCTTTGCCCTTCTCCGCCCCTCTTTGCCCTTCTCCGCCCCTCTTTGCCCTTCTCCGCCCCTCTTTGCCCTTCTCCGCCCCTCTTTGCCCTTCTCCGCCCCTCTTTGCCCTTCTCCGCCCCTCTTTGCCCTTCTCCGCCCCTCTTTGCCCTTCTCCGCCCCTCTTTGCCCTTCTCCGCCCCTCTTTGCCCTTCTCCGCCCCTCTTTGCCCTTCTCCGCCCCTCTTTGCCCTTCTCCGCCCCTCTTTGCCCTTCTCCGCCCCTCTTTGCCCTTCTCCGCCCCTCTTTGCCCTTCTCCGCCCCTCTTTGCCCTTCTCCGCCCCTCTTTGCCCTTCTCCGCCCCTCTTTGCCCTTCTCCGCCCCTCTTTGCCCTTCTCCGCCCCTCTTTGCCCTTCTCCGCCCCTCTTTGCCCTTCTCCGCCCCTCTTTGCCCTTCTCCGCCCCTCTTTGCCCTTCTCCGCCCCTCTTTGCCCTTCTCCGCCCCTCTTTGCCCTTCTCCGCCCCTCTTTGCCCTTCTCCGCCCCTCTTTGCCCTTCTCCGCCCCTCTTTGCCCTTCTCCGCCCCTCTTTGCCCTTCTCCGCCCCTCTTTGCCCTTCTCCGCCCCTCTTTGCCCTTCTCCGCCCCTCTTTGCCCTTCTCCGCCCCTCTTTGCCCTTCTCCGCCCCTCTGCAATCTTGTCCGGTATTCTGCAATCTTGTGCGCCCCTCTTTGCCCTTGTGCGGTATTCTGCAATCTTGTGCGCCCCTCTTTGCCCTTGTGCGGTATTCTGCAATCTTGTGCGCCCCTCTTTGCCCTTGTGCGCCCCTCTTTGCCCTTGTGCGGTATTCTGCAATCTTGTGCGCCCCTCTTTGCCCTTCTCCGCCCCTCTTTGCCCTTGTGCGGTATTCTGCAATCTTGTGCGCCCCTCTTTGCCCTTCTCCGCCCCTCTTTGCCCTTGTCCGCCCCTCTTTGCCCTTGTCTGGTATTCTCCGCACTTCTCCGCCCCTCTTTGCCCTTGTCCGCCCCTCTTTGCCCTTGTCCGCCCCTCTTTGCCCTTGTCCGCCCCTCTTTGCCCTTGTCCGCCCCTCTTTGCCCTTGTCCGCCCCTCTTTGCCCTTGTCCGGCATTCTCCGCACTTCTCCGCCCCTCTTTGCCCTTGTCCGGCATTCTCCGCACTTCTCCGCCCCTCTTTGCCCTTGTCCGGCATTCTCCGCACTTCTCCGCCCCTCTTTGCCCTTGTGCGCCCCTCTTTGCCCTTGTGCGCCCCTCTTTGCCCTTGTGCGCCCCTCTTTGCCCTTGTGCGCCCCTCTTTGCCCTTGTGCGCCCCTCTTTGCCCTTGTGCGCCCCTCTTTGCCCTAGTCCGCCCCTCTTTGCCCTAGTCCGCCCCTCTTTGCCCTAGTCCGCCCCTCTTTGCCCTAGTCCGCCCCTCTTTGCCCTAGTCCGCCCCTCTTTGCCCTAGTCCGCCCCTCTTTGCCCTAGTCCGCCCCTCTTTGCCCTAGTCCGCCCCTCTTTGCCCTAGTCCGCCCCTCTTTGCCCTAGTCCGCCCCTCTTTGCCCTAGTCCGCCCCTCTTTGCCCTAGTCCGCCCCTCTTTGCCCTAGTCCGCCCCTCTTTGCCCTTGTCCCGTATTCTCCGCCCTTGTCCGCCCTCTTTGCCCTTGTCCCGTATTCTCCGCCCTTGTCCGCCCCTCTTTGGCCTTGTCCCGTATTCTCCGCCTTTGTCCGCCCCTCTTTGCCCTTGTCCCGTATTCTCCGCCTTTGTCCGCCCCTCTTTGCCCTTGTCCCGTATTCTCCGCCCTTGTCCGCCCCTCTTTGCCCTTGTCGCGTATTCTCCGCCCTTGTCCGCCCCTCTTTGCCCTTGTCGCGTATTCTCCGCCCTTGTCCGCCCCTCTTTGCCCTTGTCCGCCCCTCTTTGCCTTCTCCGCCCCCCTTTACCCTTGTCCGACCCTCTTTGCACTTACCGCCTATTCTCCGCAATTGTCAACCCCTCTTTGCCCTTGTCCGACCATCTTTGCACTTGTCCGCTCCTCTTTGCCCTTGTCCTCCCCCCTTGCACTTGTCCGCACCTCTTTGCCGTTGTCTGCCCATCTTTGTCCTTGTCCGCCCCCTTGCCCTTGTCCACCCCACTTTACCCTTGTCCCGCATTCTCCGCACTTGTCCATCCCTCCTTGCACTTGTCCCGTATTCTCCGCACTTCTCCGCCCCTCTCTGCCCTTGTCCGCCCCTCTTTGCCCTTGTCACTTATTCTCCGTACTTGTCCGCCCCTCTTGGCCTTTGTCCCGTATTCTCCGCCCTTCTCCGCCTGTCTTGGCCCTTGTCCGCCTCTCTTTGCCCTTTTGCGCCCCTCTTTGCCTTTGTCCGCCCTTCTTTGCTCTTGTCCGCCCCTCTTTGTCCTTTTCCGGTGTTCTCTGCCCTTGTCCGCCCCTCTTTGCACTTGTCCCTTATTCTCCGCACTTCTCCGCCCCTCTTTGCCGTGGTCCGCCCCTCTTTGCCCTTGTCCCGTATTTTCCACACTTGTACGCTCTCCTTTGCCCTTGTCCAACACTTTTTGCACTTGTCCACCCCTCTTTGCCCTTGCCGTGTATTCTCCGCCCTTGTCCAACCATCTTTCCACTTGCCCCGTATTCTCCGCACTTGTCCTCTCCTCTTTGCGCTTGTCTGCCACTCTTTGCCCTTGTCCACCCCTCTTTGCCAATGTCTGCCCCTCTTTGCCCTTGTCCCGTATTCTCCACAATTGTCCGCCCCTCTTTGCCTTTGTCTGACCCTCTTTGCCCTTGTCCGCCCCTTTTGCAATTTTCCTCCCCTCTTTGCCCTTGTCCGCCCCTCTTTGCCATTGTCCCATATTCTCCCATACTCTCTTTGCCAAAATCACATTATTAGGCGAAAGTAAGTTACAATTCAGTACCCTATCCTAAAGCTTGCTGTTAGGAGGGAATCTGCAGCTTGCAGTGAAAGCGCTTCCAGAGGGGAGTCTAATGAGGGCAAACATTTGATGGTAGCAGCTTCCCTGCGGGAGATACTCTCTTTGCCAAAATCGCCTTATTAGCCGCAGTTAAGTTACAATTCAGTACAGTGTCCTACAGATTGCTGTTAGGAGGGAATCTGCAGCTTGCAGTGAAAGCGCTTCCAGAGGGGAGTCTAAGGAGGGCAAATATTTGATGGTAGCAGCTTCCCTGCGGGAGATATTCTCTTTGCCAAAATCGCCTTATTAGCCGCAGTGAAGTTACAATTCAGTACCCTATCCTAAAGCTTGCTGTTAGGAGGGAATCTGCAGCTTGCAGTGAAAGCACTTCCAGAGGGGAGTCTAAGGAGGGCAAACATTTGATGGTAGCAGCTTCCCTGCGGGAGATACTCTCTTTGCCAAAATCGCATTATTAGGCGAAAGTAAGTTACAATTCAGTACCCTATCCTAAAGCTTGCTGTTAGGAGGGAATCTGCAGCTTGCAGTGAAAGCGCTTCCAGAGGGGAGTCTAATGAGGACAAACATTTGATGGTAACAGCTTCCCTGCGGGAGATATTCTCTTTGCCAAAATCGCCTTATTAGCCGCAGTGAAGTTACAATTCAGTACCCTATCCTAAAGCTTGCTGTTAGGAGGGAATCTGCAGCTTGCAGTGAAAGCGCTTCCAGAGGGGAGTCTAATGAGGGCAAACATTTGATGGTAACAGCTTCCCTGCGGGAGATATTCTCTTTGCCAAAATCGCCTTATTAGACGCAGTTAAGTTACAATTCAGTACAGTGTCCTACAGATTGCTGTTAGGAGGGAATCTGCAGCTTGCAGTGAAAGCGCTTCCAGAGGGGAGTCTAATGAGGGCAAATATTTGATGGTAGCAGCTTCCCTGCGGGAGATACTCTCTTTGCCAAAATCCAATTATTAGCCGCATTTAAGTTACAATTCAGTACCCTATGCTAAAGCTTGCTGTTAGGAGGGAATCTGCAGCTTGCAGTGAAAGCGCTTCCAGAGGGGAGTCTAATGAGGGCAAACATTTGATGGTAGCAGCTTCCCTGCGGGAGATACTCTCTTTGCCAAAATCGCATTATTAGCCGCAGTTAAGATACAATTCAGTACCCTATCCTAAAGCTTGCTGTTAGGAGGGAATCTGCAGCTTGCAGTGAAAGCGCTTCCAGAGGGGAGTCTAATGAGGGCAAACATTTGATGGTAGCAGCTTCCCTGCGGGAGATACTCTCTTTGCCAAAATCGCATTATTAGCCGCAGTTAAGATACAATTCAGTACCCTATCCTAAAGCTTGCTGTTAGGAGGGAATCTGCAGCTTGCAGTGAAAGCGCTTCCAGAGGGGAGTCTAATGAGGGCAAACATTTGATGGTAACAGCTTCCCTGCGGGAGATACTCTCTTTCCCAAAATCGCCTTATTAGGTGAAAGTAAGTTACAATTCAGTACCCTATCCTAAAGCTTGCTGTTAGGAGGGAATCTGCAGCTTGCAGTGAAAGCGCTTCCAGAGGGGAGTCTAATGAGGGCAAACATTTGATGGTAGCATCTTCCCTTCGGGAGATATTCTCTTTGCCAAAATCGCCTTATTATCCGCAGTTAAGTTACAGTTCAGTACCCTATCCTAAAGCTTGCTGTTAGGAGGGAATCTGCAGCTTGCAGTGAAAGCGCTTCCAGAGGGGAGTCTAATGAGAGCAAACGTTTGATGGTAGCAGCTTCCCTGCGGCAGATACTCTCTTTGCCAAAATCGCCTTATTAGCCGCAGTTAAGTTACAATTCAGTACCCTATCCTAAAGCTTGCTGTTAGGAGGGAATCTGCAGCTTGCAGTGAAAGCGCTTCCAGAGGGGAATCTAATGAGGGCAAATATTTGATGGTAGCATCTTCCCTGCGGGAGATATTCTCTTTGCCAAAATCGCCTTATTAGCCGCAGTTAAGATACAATTCAGTACCCTATCCTAAAGCTTGCTGTTAGGAGGGAATCTGCAGCTTGCAGTGAAAGCGCTTCCAGAGGGGAGTCTAATGAGGGCAAACATTTGATGGTAGCAGCTTCCCTGCGGGAGATACTCTCTTTGCCAAAATCGCATTATTAGGCGAAAGTAAGTTACAATTCAGTACCCTATCCTAAAGCTTGCTGTTAGGAGGGAATCTGCAGCTTGCAGTGAAAGCGCTTCCAGAGGGGAGTCTAATGAGGGCAAACATTTGATGGTAGCAGCTTCCCTGCGGGAGATACTCTCTTTGCCAAAATCGCCTTATTAGCCGCAGTTAAGATACAATTCAGTACCCTATCCTAAAGCTTGCTGTTAGGAGAGAATCTGCAGCTTGCAGTGAAATCGCTTCCAGAGGGAAGTCTAACGAGGGCAAACATTTGATGGTAGCAGCTTCCCTGCAGGATATACTTTCTTTTCCGTAATCGCCGTATTAGCCGCAGTTAAGTTACAATTCAGTACCCTATCCTAAAGCTTGCTGTTAGGAGGGAATCTGCAGCTTGCAGTGAAAGCGCTTCCAGAGGGGAGTCTAATGAGGGCAAACATTTGATGGTAGCAGCTTCCCTGCGGGAGATACTCTCTTTGCCAAAATCGCCTTATTAGCCGCAGTTAAGTTACAATTCAGTACCCTATCCTAAAGCTTGCTGTTAGGAGGGAATCTGCAGCTTGCAGTGAAAGCGCTTTCAGAGGGGAGTCTAATGAGGGCAAACATTTGATGGTAGCAGCTTCCCTGCGGGAGATACTCTCTTTGCCAAAATCGCCTTATTAGCCGCAGTTAAGTTACAATTCAGTACCCTATCCTAAAGCTTGCTGTTAGGAGGGAATTTGCAGCTTGCAGTGAAAGCGCTTCCAGAGGGGAGTCTAATGAGGGCAAACATTTGATGGTAGCAGCTTCCCTGCGGGAGATACTCTCTTTGCCAAAATCGCATTATTAGCCGCATTTAAGATACAATTCAGTACCCTATCCTAAAGCTTGCTGTTAGGAGGGAATCTGCAGCTTGCAGTGAAAGCGCTTCCAGAGGGGAGTCTAATGAGGGCAAACATTTGATGGTAGCAGCTTCCCTGCGGGAGATACTCTCTTTGCCAAAATCGCATTATTAGGCGAAAGTAAGTTACAATTCAGTACCCTATCCTAAAGCTTGCTGTTAGGAGGGAATCTGCAGCTTGCAGTGAAAGCGCTTCCAGAGGGGAGTCTAATGAGGGCAAACATTTGATGGTAGCAGCTTCCCTGCGGGAGATACTCTCTTTGCCAAAATAGCATTATTAGGCGAAAGTAAGTTACAATTCAGTACCCTATCCTAAAGCTTGCTGTTAGGAGGGAATCTGCAGCTTGCAGTGAAAGCGCTTCCAGAGGGGAGTCTAATGAGGGCAAACATTTGATGGTAGCAGCTTCCCTGCGGGAGATACTCTCTTTGCCAAAATCGCCTTATTAGCCGCAGTTAAGATACAATTCAGTACCCTATCCTAAAGCTTGCTGTTAGGAGGGAATCTGCAGCTTGCAGTGAAAGCACTTCCAGAGGGAAGTCTAAAGAGGGCAAACATTTGATGGTAGCAGCTTCCCTGCAGGATATACTTTCTTTTCCGAAATCGCCTTATTAGCCGCAGTTAACTTACAATTCAGTACCCTATGCTAAAGCTTGCTGTTAGGAGGGAATCTGCAGCTTGCAGTGAAAGCGCTTCCAGAGGGGAGTGTAATGAGGGCAAACATTTGATGGTAGCAGCTTCCCTGCGGGAGATACTCTCTTTGCCAAAATCGCATTATTAGGCGAAAGTAAGTTAGAATTCAGTACTCTATCCTAAAGCTTGCTGTTAGGAGGGAATCTGCATCTTGCAGTGAAAGCGCTTCCAGAGGGGACTCTAATGAGGGCAAACATTTGATGGTAGCAGCTTCCCTGCGGGAGATACTCTCCTTGCCATAATCGCATTATTAGCCGCAGTTAAGTTACAATTCAGTACCCTATCCTAAAGCTTGCTGTTAGGAGGGAATCTGCAGCTTGCAGTGAAAGCACTTCCAGAGGGGAGTCTAATGAGGGCAAACATGTGATGGTAGCAGCTTCCCTGAGGGAGATATTCTCTTTGCCAAAATCGCATTATTAGGCGAAAGTAAGTTACAATTCAGTACCCTATCCTAAAGCTTGCTGTTAGGAGGGAATCTGCAGCTTGCAGTGAAAGCGCTTCCAGAGGGGAGTCTAATGAGGGCAAACATTTGATGGTAACAGCTTCCCTGCGGGAGATATTCTCTTTGCCAAAATCGCCTTATTAGCCGCAGTTAAGTTACAATTCAGTACAGTGTCCTACAGCTTGCTGTTAGGAGGGAATCTGCAGCTTGCAGTGAAAGCGCTTCCAGAGGGGAGTCTAATGAGGGCAAACATTTGATGGTAGCAGCTTCCCTGCAGGATATACTTTCTTTTCCGAAATCGCCTTATTAGCCGCAGTTAAGTTACAATTCAGTACCCTATCCTAAAGCTTGCTGTTAGGAGGGAATCTGCAGCTTGCAGTGAAAGCGCTTCCAGAGGGGAGTCTAATGAGGGCAAACATTTGATGGTAGCAGCTTCCCTGCGGGAAATACTCTCATTGCCATAATCGCATTATTAGACGCACTTAAGTTACAATTCAGTACAGTGTCCTACAGCTTGCTGTTAGGAGGGAATCTGCAGCTTGCAGTGAAAGCGCTTCCAGAGGGGAGTCTAACGAGGGCAAACATTTGATGGTAGCAGCTTCCGTGCAGGATATACTCTCTTTTCCGAAATCGCCTTTTTAGCCGCAGTTAAGTTACAATTCAGTACCCTATCCTAAAGCTTGCTGTTAGGAGGGAATCTGCAGCTTGCAGTGAAAGCGCTTCCAGAGAGGAGTCTAATGAGGGCAAACATTTGATGGTAGCAGCTTCCCTGCGGGAGATATTCTCTTTGCCAAAATCGCTTTATTAGGCGAAAGTAAGTTACAATTCAGTACCCTATCCTAAAGCTTGCTGTTAGGAGGGAATCTGCAGCTTGCAGTGAAAGCGCATCCAGAGGGGAGTCTAATGAGGGCAAACATTTGATGGTAGCAGCTTCCCTGCGGCAGATACTCTCTTTGCCAAAATCGCCTTATTAGCCGCAGTTAAGTTACAATTCAGTACCCTATCCTAAAGCTTGCTGTTAGGAGGGAATCTGCAGCTTGCAGTGAAAGCGCTTCCAGAGGGGAGTCTAAGGAGGGCAAACATTTGATGGTAGCAGCTTCCCTGCGGGAGATACTCTATTTGCCAAAATCGCATTATTAGGCGAAAGTAAGTTACAATTCAGTACCCTATCCTAAAGCTTGCTGTTAGGAGGGAATCTGCAGCTTGCAGTGAAAGCGCTTCAAGAGGGGAATCTAATGAGGGCAAATATTTGATGGTAGCATCTTCCCTGCGGGAGATAATCTCTTTGCCAAAATCGCCTTATTAGCCGCAGTTAAGATACAATTCAGTACCCTATCCTAAAGCTTGCTGTTAGGAGGGAATCTGCAGCTTGCAGTGAAAGCGCTTCCAGAGGGGAGTCTAATGAGGGCAAACATTTGATGGTAGCAGCTTCCCTGCGGGAGATATTCTCATTGCCAAAATCGCCTTATTAGCCGCAGTTAAGTTACAATTCAGTACCTTATCCTAAAGCTTGCTGTTAGGAGGGTATCTGCAGCTTGCAGTGAAAGTGCTTCCAGAGGGGAGTCTAATGAGGGCAAACATTTGATGGTAGCAGCTTCCCTGCGGGAGATATTCTCTTTGCCAAAATCGCATTATTAGGCGAAAGTAAGTTACAATTCAGTACTCTATCCTAAAGCTTGCTGTTAGGAGGGAATCTGCATCTTGCAGTGAAAGCGCTTCCAGAGGGGACTCTAATGAGGGCAAACATTTGATGGTAGCAGCTTCCCTGCGGGAGATACTCTCCTTGCCATAATCGCATTATTAGGCGAAAGTAAGTTACAATTCAGTACCCTATCCTAAAGCTTGCTGTTAGGAGGGAATCTGCAGCTTGCAGTGAAAGCGCTTCCAGAGGGGAGTCTAATGAGGGCAAACATTTGGTGGTACCAACTTCCCTGCGGGAGAAATTCTCATTGCCAAAATCGCCTTATTAGCCGCAGTTAAGTTACAATTCAGTACCCTATCCTAAAGCTTGCTGTTAGGAGGGAATCTGCAGCTTGCAGTGAAAGCGCTTCCAGAGGGGAGTCTAATGAGGGCAAACATTTGATGGTAGCAGATTCCCTGCGGGAGATACTCTCTTTTCCAAAATCGCATTATTAGCCGCAGTTAAGTTACAATTCAGTACCCTATCCTAAAGCTTGCTGTTAGGAGGGAATCTGCAGCTTGCAGTGAAAGCGCTTCCAGAGGGGAGTCTAATGAGGGCAAACATTTGATGGTAGCAGCTTCCCTGCGGGAGATAGTCTCTTTGCCAAAATCGCATTATTAGGCGAAAGTAAGTTACAATTCAGTACCCTATCCTAAAGCTTGCTGTTAGGAGGGAATCTGCAGCTTGCAGTGAAAGCGCTTCCAGAGGGGAGTCTAATGAGGGCAAACATTTGATGGTAGCAGCTTCCCTGCGGGAGATATTCTCATTGCCGTAATCGCCTTATTAGCCGCAGTTAAGTTACAATTCAGTACCCTATCCTAAAGCTTGCTGTTAGGAGGGAATCTGCAGCTTGCAGTGAAAGGGCTTCCAGAGGGGAGTGTAATGAGGGCAAACATTTGATGGTAGCAGCTTCCCTGCGGGAGATACTCTCTTTGCCAAAATCGCATTATTAGGCGCAAGTAAGTTACAATTCAGTACTCTATCCTAAAGCTTGCTGTTAGGAGGGAATCTGCATCTTGCAGTGAAAGCGCTTCCAGAGGGGACTCTAATGAGGGCAAACATTTGATGGTAGCAGCTTCCCTGCGGGAGATACTCTCCTTGCCATAATCGCATTATTAGGCGAAAGTAAGTTACAATTCAGTACCCTATCCTAAAGCTTGCTGTTAGGAGGGAATCTGCAGCTTGCAGTGAAAGCGCTTCCAGAGGGGAGTCTAATGAGGGCAAACATTTGGTGGTACCAACTTCCCTGCGGGAGAAATTCTCATTGCCAAAATCGCCTTATTAGCCGCAGTTAAGTTACAATTCAGTACCCTATCCTAAAGCTTGCTGTTAGGAGGGAATCTGCAGCTTGCACTGAAAGCACTTCCAGAGGGGAGTCTAATGAGGGCAAACATGTGATGGTAGCAGCTTCCCTGAGGGAGATACTCTCTTTGCCAAAATCGCATTATTAGGCGAAAGTAAGTTACAATTCAGTACCCTATCCTAAAGCTTGCTGTTAGGAGGGAATCTGCATCTTGCAGTGAAAGCGCTTCCAGAGGGGAGTCTAATGAGGGCAAACATTTGATGGTAACAGCTTCCCTGCGGGATATATTCTCTTTGCCAAAATCGCCTTATTAGACGCAGTTAAGTTACATTTCAGTACAGTGTCCTACAGCTTGCTGTTAGGAGGGAATCCGCAGCTTGCAGTGAAAGCGCTTCCAGAGGGGAGTCTAATGAGGGCAAACATTTGATGGTAGCAGCTTCCCTGCGGCAGATACTCTCTTTGCCAAAATCGCCTTATTAGCCGCAGTTAAGTTACAATTCAGTACCCTATCCTAAAGCTTGCTGTTAGGAGGGAATCTGCAGCTTGCAGTGAAAGCGCTTCCAGAGGGGAGTCTAAGGAGGGCAAACATTTGATGGTAGCAGCTTCCCTGCGGGAGATAATCTCTTTGCCAAAATCGCCTTATTAGCCGCAGTTAAGATACAATTCAGTACACTATCCTAAAGCTTGCTGTTAGGAGGGAATCTGCAGCTTGCAGTCAAAGCGCTTCCAGAGGGGAGTCTAATGAGGGCAAACATTTGATGGTAACAGCTTCCCTGCGGGACATACTCTCTTTTCCAAAATCGCATTATTATCCGCAGTTAAGTTACAATTCAGTACACTATCCTAAAGCTTGCTGTTAGGAGGGAATCTGCAGCTTGCAGTGAAAGCGCTTCCAGAGGGGAGTCTAATGAGGGCAAACATTTGATGGTAGCAGCTTCCCTGCGGGAGATATTCTCATTGCCAAAATCACCTTTTTAGCCGCAGTTAAGTTACAATTCAGTACCCTATCCTAAAGCTTGCTGTTAGGAGGGAATCTGCAGCTTGCAGTGAAAGTGCTTCCAGAGGGGAGTGTAATGAGGGCAAACATTTGATGGTAGCAGCTTCCCTGCGGGAGATACTCTCTTTGCCAAAATCGCATTATTAGGCGAAAGTAAGTTACAATTCAGTACTCTATCCTAAAGCTTGCTGTTAGGAGGGAATCTGCATCTTGCAGTGAAAGCGCTTCCAGAGGGGACTCTAATGAGGGCAAACATTTGATGGTAGCAGCTTCCCTGCGGGAGATACTCTCCTTGACATAATCGCATTATTAGGCGAAAGTAAGTTACAATTCAGTACCCTATCCTAAAGCTTGCTGTTAGGAGGGAATCTGCAGCTTGCAGTGAAAGCGCATCCAGAGGGGAGTCTAATGAGGGCAAATATTTGATGGTAGAGCCTTCCCTGCGGTAGATACTCTCTTTGCCAAAATGGAAATATTAGGCGAAAGTAAGATACAATTCAGTACCCTATCCTAAAGCTTGCTGTTAGGAGGGAATCTGCAGCTTGCAGTGAAAGCGCTTCCAGAGGGGAGTCTAATGAGGGCAAACATTTGATGGTAGCAGCTTCCCTGCGGGAGATATTCTCTTTGCCAAAATCGCCTTATTAGCCGCAGTTAAGTTACAATTCAGTACCCTATCCTAAAGCTTGCTGTTAGAAGGGAATCTGCAGCTTGCAGTGAAAGTGCTTCCAGAGGGGAGTGTAATGAGGGCAAACATTTGATGGTAGCAGCTTCCCTGCGGGAGATACTCTCTTTGCCAAAATCGCATTATTAGCCGCAGTTAAGATACAATTCAGTACCCTATCCTAAAGCTTGCTGTTAGGAGGGAATCTGCAGCTTGCAGTGAAAGCGCTTCCAGAGGGGAGTCTAATGAGGGCAAACATTTGATGGTAACAGCTTCCCTGCGGGATATATTCTCTTTGCCAAAATCGCCTTATTAGACGCAGTTAAGTTACATTTCAGTACAGTGTCCTACAGCTTGCTGTTAGGAGGGAATCCGCAGCTTGCAGTGAAAGCGCTTCCAGAGGGGAGTCTAATGAGGGCAAACATTTGATGGTAGCAGCTTCCCTGCGGCAGATACTCTCTTTGCCAAAATCGCCTTATTAGCCGCAGTTAACTTACAATTCAGTACCCTATCCTAAAGCTTGCTGTTAGGAGGGAATCTGCAGCTTGCAGTGAAAGCGCTTCCAGAGGGGAGTCTAAGGAGGGCAAACATTTGATGGTAGCAGCTTCCCTGCGGGAGATAATCTCTTTGCCAAAATCGCCTTATTAGCCGCAGTTAAGATACAATTCAGTACACTATCCTAAAGCTTGCTGTTAGGAGGGAATCTGCAGCTTGCAGTCAAAGCGCTTCCAGAGGGGAGTCTAATGAGGGCAAACATTTGATGGTAACAGCTTCCCTGCGGGACATACTCTCTTTTCCAAAATCGCATTATTATCCGCAGTTAAGTTACAATTCAGTACCCTATCCTAAAGCTTGCTGTTAGGAGGGAATCTGCAGCTTGCAGTGAAAGCGCTTCCAGAGGGGAGTCTAATGAGGGCAAACATTTGATGGTAGCAGCTTCCCTGCGGGAGATATTCTCATTGCCAAAATCACCTTTTTAGCCGCAGTTAAGTTACAATTCAGTACCCTATCCTAAAGCTTGCTGTTAGGAGGGAATCTGCAGCTTGCAGTGAAAGTGCTTCCAGAGGGGAGTGTAATGAGGGCAAACATTTGATGGTAGCAGCTTCCCTGCGGGAGATACTCTCTTTGCCAAAATCGCATTATTAGGCGAAAGTAAGTTACAATTCAGTACTCTATCCTAAAGCTTGCTGTTAGGAGGGAATCTGCATCTTGCAGTGAAAGTGCTTCCAGAGGGGAGTGTAATGAGGGCAAACATTTGATGGTAGCAGCTTCCCTGCGGGAGATACTCTCTTTGCCAAAATCGCATTATTAGCCGCAGTTAAGATACAATTCAGTACCCTATCCTAAAGCTTGCTGTTAGGAGGGAATCTGCAGCTTGCAGTGAAAGCGCTTCCAGAGGGGAGTCTAATGAGGGCAAACATTTGATGGTAGCAGCTTCCCTGCGGGAAATACTCTCATTGCCATAATCGCATTATTAGACGCACTTAAGTTACAATTCAGTACAGTGTCCTACAGCTTGCTGTTAGGAGGGAATCTGCAGCTTGCAGTGAAAGCGCTTCCAGAGGGGAGTCTAACGAGGGCAAACATTTGATGGTAGCAGCTTCCGTGCAGGATATACTCTCTTTTCCGAAATCGCCTTTTTAGCCGCAGTTAAGTTACAATTCAGTACCCTATCCTAAAGCTTGCTGTTAGGAGGGAATCTGCAGCTTGCAGTGAAAGCGCTTCCAGAGGGGAGTCTAATGAGGGCAAACATTTGATGGTAGCAGCTTCCCTGCGGGAGATATTCTCTTTGCCAAAATCGCTTTATTAGGCGAAAGTAAGTTACAATTCAGTACCCTATCCTAAAGCTTGCTGTTAGGAGGGAATCTGCAGCTTGCAGTGAAAGCGCATCCAGAGGGGAGTCTAATGAGGGCAAATATTTGATGGTAGAGCCTTCCCTGCGGTAGATACTCTCTTTGCCAAAATCGCAGTATTAGGCGAAAGTAAGATACAATTCAGTACCCTATCCTAAAGCTTGCTGTTAGGAGGGAATCTGCAGCTTGCAGTGAAAGCGCTTCCAGAGGGGAGTCTAATGAGGGCAAACATTTGATGGTAGCAGCTTCCCTGCGGCAGATACTCTCTTTGCCAAAATCGCCTTATTAGCCGCAGTTAAGTTACAATTCAGTACCCTATCCTAAAGCTTGCTGTTAGGAGGGAATCTGCAGCTTGCAGTGAAAGCGCTTCCAGAGGGGAGTCTAAGGAGGGCAAACATTTGATGGTAGCAGCTTCCCTGCGGGAGATACTCTATTTGCCAAAATCGCATTATTAGGCGAAAGTAAGTTACAATTCAGTACCCTATCCTAAAGCTTGCTGTTAGGAGGGAATCTGCAGCTTGCAGTGAAAGCGCTTCCAGAGGGAAGTCTAAAGAGGGCAAACATTTGATGGTAGCAGCTTCCCTGCAGGATATACTTTCTTTTCCGAAATCGCCTTATTAGCCGCAGTTAAGTTACAATTCAGTACCCTATCCTAAAGCTTGCTGTTAGGAGGGAATCTGCAGCTTGCAGTGAAAGCGCTTCCAGAGGGGAGTCTAATGAGGGCAAACATTTGATGGTAGCAGCTTCCCTGCGGGAAATACTCTCATTGCCATAATCGCATTATTAGACGCACTTAAGTTACAATTCAGTACAGTGTCCTACAGCTTTCTGTTAGGAGGGAATCTGCAGCTTGCAGTGAAAGCGCTTCCAGAGGGGAGTCTAACGAGGGCAAACATTTGATGGTAGCAGCTTCCGTGCAGGATATACTCTCTTTTCCGAAATCGCCTTTTTAGCCGCAGTTAAGTTACAATTCAGTACCCTATCCTAAAGCTTGCTGTTAGGAGGGAATCTGCAGCTTGCAGTGAAAGCGCTTCCAGAGGGGAGTCTAATGAGGGCAAACATTTGATGGTAGCAGCTTCCCTGCGGGAGATATTCTCTTTGCCAAAATCGCTTTATTAGGCGAAAGTAAGTTACAATTCAGTACCCTATCCTAAAGCTTGCTGTTAGGAGGGAATCTGCAGCTTGCAGTGAAAGCGCATCCAGAGGGGAGTCTAATGAGGGCAAATATTTGATGGTAGAGCCTTCCCTGCGGTAGATACTCTCTTTGCCAAAATCGCAGTATTAGGCGAAAGTAAGATACAATTCAGTACCCTATCCTAAAGCTTGCTGTTAGGAGGGAATCTGCAGCTTGCAGTGAAAGCGCTTCCAGAGGGGAGTCTAATGAGGGCAAACATTTGATGGTAGCAGCTTCCCTGCGGCAGATACTCTCTTTGCCAAAATCGCCTTATTAGCCGCAGTTAAGTTACAATTCAGTACCCTATCCTAAAGCTTGCTGTTAGGAGGGAATCTGCAGCTTGCAGTGAAAGCGCTTCCAGAGGGGAGTCTAAGGAGGGCAAACATTTGATGGTAGCAGCTTCCCTGCGGGAGATACTCTATTTGCCAAAATCGCATTATTAGGCGAAAGTAAGTTACAATTCAGTACCCTATCCTAAAGCTTCCTGTTAGGAGGGAATCTGCAGCTTGCAGTGAAAGCGCTTCCAGAGGGGAATCTAATGAGGGCAAATATTTGATGGTAGCATCTTCCCTGCGGGAGATAATCTCTTTGCCAAAATCGCCTTATTAGCCGCAGTTAAGATACAATTCAGTACCCTATCCTAAAGCTTGCTGTTAGGAGGGAATCTGCAGCTTGCAGTCAAAGCGCTTCCAGAGGGGAGTCTAATGAGGGCAAACATTTGATGGTAACAGCTTCCCTGCGGGACATACTCTCTTTTCCAAAATCGCATTATTATCCGCAGTTAAGTTACAATTCAGTACCCTATCCTAAAGCTTGCTGTTAGGAGGGAATCTGCAGCTTGCAGTGAAAGTGCTTCCAGAGGGGAGTGTAATGAGGGCAAACATTTGATGGTAGCAGCTTCCCTGCGGGAGATACTCTCCTTGCCATAATCGCATTATTAGGCGAAAGTAAGTTACAATTCAGTACCCTATCCTAAAGCTTGCTGTTAGGAGGGAATCTGCAGCTTGCAGTGAAAGCGCTTCCAGAGGGGAGTCTAATGAGGGCAAACATTTGGTGGTACCAACTTCCCTGCGGGAGAAATTCTCATTGCCAAAATCGCCTTATTAGCCGCAGTTAAGTTACAATTCAGTACCCTATCCTAAAGCTTGCTGTTAGGAGGGAATCTGCAGCTTGCAGTGAAAGCACTTCCAGAGGGGAGTCTAATGAGGGCAAACATGTGATGGTAGCAGCTTCCCTGAGGGAGATACTCTCTTTGCCAAAATCGCATTATTAGGCGAAAGTAAGTTACAATTCAGTACCCTATCCTAAACCTTGCTGTTAGGAGGGAATCTGCAGCTTGCAGTGAAAGCGCTTCCAGAGGGGAGTCTAATGAGGGCAAACATTTGATGGTAACAGCTTCCCTGCGGGATATATTCTCTTTGCCAAAATCGCCTTATTAGACGCAGTTAAGTTACATTTCAGTACAGTGTCCTACAGCTTGCTGTTAGGAGGGAATCTGCAGCTTGCAGTGAAAGCGCTTCCAGAGGGGAGTCTAATGAGGGCAAACGTGATGGTAGCAGCTTCCCTGCGGGAGATACTCTCTTTGCCAAAATCGCATTATTAGGCGAAAGTAAGTTACAATTCAGTACCCTATCCTAAAGCTTGCTGTTAGGAGGGAATCTGCATCTTGCAGTGAAAGCGCTTCCAGAGGGGACTCTAATGAGGGCAAACATTTGATGGTAGCAGCTTCCCTGCGGGAGATACTCTCCTTGCCATAATCGCATTATTAGGCGAAAGTAAGTTACAATTCAGTACCCTATCCTAAAGCTTGCTGTTAGGAGGGAATCTGCAGCTTGCAGTGAAAGCGCTTCCAGAGGGGAGTCTAATGAGGGCAAACATTTGGTGGTACCAACTTCCCTGCGGGAGAAATTCTCATTGCCAAAATCGCCTTATTAGCCGCAGTTAAGTTACAATTCAGTACCCTATCCTAAAGCTTGCTGTTAGGAGGGAATCTGCAGCTTGCAGTGAAAGCGCTTCCAGAGGGGAGTCTAATGAGGGCAAACATTTGATGGTAGCAGCTTCCCTGCGGAGGATAGTCTCCTTCCCATAATCGCATTATTAGGCGAAAGTAAGTTACAATTCAGTACCCTATCCTAAAGCTTGCTGTTAGGAGGGAATCTGCAGCTTGCAGTGAAAGCGCTTCCAGAGGGGAGTCTAATGAGGGCAAACATTTGATGGTAGCAGCTTCCCTGCGGGAGATACTCTCTTTGCCAAAACCGCATTAATAGGCGAAAGTAAGTTACAATTCAGTACCCTATCCTAAAGCTTGCTGTTAGGAGGGAATCTGCAGCTTGCAGTGAAAGCGCTTCCAGAGGGGAGTCTAATGAGGGCAAACATTTGATGGTAGTAGCTTCCCTGCGGGAGATACTCTCTTTGCCAAAATCACATTTTTAGACGAAAGTAAGATACAATTCAGTACCGTATCCTAAAGCTTGCTGTTAGGAGGGAATCTGCAGCTTGCAGTGAAAGCGCTTCCAGAGGGGAGTCTAACGAGGGCAAACATTTTATGGTAGCAGCTTCCCTGCAGGATATACTCTCTTTTCCGTAATCGCCTTATTAGCCGCAGTTAAGATACAATTCAGTACCCTATCCTAAAGCTTGCTGTTAGGAGGGAATCTGCAGCTTGCAGTGAAAGCGCTTCCAGAGGGGAGTCTAATGAGGGCAAACATTTGATGGTAGCAGCTTCCCTGCGGGAGATACTCTCTTTGCCAAAATCGCATTATTATGCGAATGTAAGATACAATTCAGTACCCTATCCTAAAGCTTGCTGTTAGGAGGGAATCTGCAGCTTGCAGTGAAAGCGCTTCCAGAGGGGAGTCTAATGAGGGCAAACATTTGATGGTAGCATCTTCCCTGCGGGAGATAATCTCTTTGCCAAAATCGCCTTATTAGCCGCAGTTAAGTTACAATTCAGTACCCTACCCTAAAGCTTGCTGTTAGGAGGGAATCTGCAGCTTGCAGTGAAAGCGCTTCCAGAGGGGAGTCTAATGAGGGCAAACATTTGATGGTAGCAGCTTCCCTGCGGGAGATACTCTCTTTGCCAAAATCGCATTACTAGGCGAATGTAAGTTACAATTCAGTACCCTATCCTAAAGCTTGCTGTTAGGAGGGAATCTGCAGCTTGCAGTGAAAGCGCTTCCAGAGGGGAGTCTAATGAAGGCAAACAGTTGATGGTAGCAGCTTCCCTGCGGGAGATACTCTCTTTGCCAAAATCGCATTATTAGGCGAAAGTAAGTTACAATTCAGTACCCTATCCTAAAGCTTGCTGTTAGGAGGGAATCTGCAGCTTGCAGTGAAAGCGCTTCCAGAGGGGAGTCTAATGAGGGCAAACATTTGATGGTAGCAGCTTCCCTGCGGGAGATACTCTCTTTGCCAAAATCGCATTATGAGGCGAAAGTAAGTTACAATTCAGTACCCTATCCTAAAGCTTGCTGTTAGGAGGGAATCTGCAGCTTGCAGTGAAAGCGCTTCCAGAGGGGAGTCTAATGAGGGCAAATATTTGATGGTAGCATCTTCTCTGCGGGAGATATTCTCTTTGCCAAAATCGCCTTTTTATCCGCAGTTAATTTACAATTCAGTACCCTATCCTAAAGCTTGCTGTTAGGAGGGAATCTGCAGCTTGCAGTGAAAGCGCTTCCAGAGGGGAGTCTAATGAGGGCAAACATTTGATGGTAACAGCTTCCCTGCGGGAGATATTCTCTTTGCCATAATCGCATTATTAGACGCACTTAAGTTACAATTCAGTACAGTGTCCTACAGCTTGCTGTTAGGAGGGAATCTGCAGCTTGCAGTGAAAGCGCTTCCAGAGGGGATTCTAATGAGGGCAAACATTTGATGGTAGCAGCTTCCCAGCAGGATATACTCTCTTTTCCGAAATCGCCTTATTAGCCGCAGTTAAGATACAATTCAGTACCCTATCCTAAAGCTTGCTGTTAGGAGGGAATCTGCAGCTTGCAATGAAAGCACTTCTAGAGGGGAGTCTAATGAGGGCAAACATTTGTTGGTAGCAGCTTCCCTGCGGGAGATACTCTCTTTGCCAAAATCGCATTATTAGGCGAAAGTAAGTTACAATTCAGTACCCTATCCTAAAGCTTGCTGTTAGGAGGGAATCTGCAGCTTGCAGTGAAAGCGCTTCCAGAGGGGAGTCTAATGAGGGCAAACATTTGATGGTAGCAGCTTCCCTGCGGTAGATAGTCTCTTTGCCAAAATCGCATTATTAGCCGCAGTTAAGATACAATTCAGTACCCTATCCTAAAGCTTGCTGTTAGGAGGGAATCTGCAGCTTGCAGTGAAAGCGCTTCCAGAGGGGAGTCTAAGGAGGGCAAACATTTGATGGTAGCAGCTTCCCTGCGGGACATACTCTCTTTGCCAAAATCGCATTATTAGGCGAAAGTAAGTTACAATTCAGTACACTATCCTAAAGCTTGCTGTTAGGAGGGAATCTGCAGCTTGCAGTGAAAGCGCTTCCAGAGGGGAGTCTAACGAGGGCAAACATTTGATGGTAGCAGCTTCCCTGAAGGATATACTCTCTTTTCCGAAATCGCCTTATTAGCCGCAGTTAAGTTACAATTCAGTACCCTATACTAAAGCTTGCTGTTAGGAGGGAATCTGCAGCTTGCAGTGAAAGCGCTTCCAGAGGGGAGTCTAATGAGGGCAAACATTTGATGGTAGCAGCTTCCCTGCGGGAGATACTCTCTTTGCCAAAATCGCATTATTAGGCGAAAGTAAGTTACAATTCAGTACCCTATCCTAAAGCTTGCTGTTAGGAGGGAATCTGCAGCTTGCAGTGAAAGCGCTTCCAGAGGGGAGTCTAATGAGGGCAAACATTTGATGGTAGCAGCTTCCCTGCGGGAGATACTCTCTTTGCCAAAATCGCATTATTAGGCGAAAGTAAGTTACAATTCAGTACCCTATCCTAAAGCTTGCTGTTAGGAGGGAATCTGCAGCTTGCAGTGAAAGCGCTTCCAGAGGGGAATCTAATGAGAGCAAATATTTGATGGTAGCATCTTCCCTGCGGGAGATAATCTCTTTGCCAAAATCGCCTTATTAGCCGCAGTTAAGTTACAATTCAGTACCCTATCCTAAAGCTTGCTGTTAGGAGGGAATCTGCAGCTTGCAGTGAAAGCGCTTCCAGAGGGGAGTCTAACGAGGGCAAACATTTGATGGTAGCAGCTGCCCTGCAGGATATACTCTCTTTTCCGAAATCGCCTTATTAGCCGCAGTTAAGTTACAATTCAGTACCCTATCCTAAAGCTTGCTGTTAGGAGGGAATCTGCAGCTTGCAGTGAAAGCGCTTCCAGAGGGGAGTCTAATGAGGGCAAACATTTGATGGTAGCAGCTTCCCTGCGGGAAATACTCTCTTTGCCAAAATCGCCTTATTAGGCGAAAGTAAGTTACAATTCAGTACCCTATCCTAAAGCTTGCTGTTAGGAGGGAATCTGCAGCTTGCAGTGAAAGCGCTTCCAGAGGGGAATCTAATGAGGGCAAATATTTGATGGTAGCATCTTCCCTGCGGGAGATAATCTCTTTGCCAAAATCGCCTTATTAGCCGCATTTAAGATACAATTCAGTACCCTATCCTAAAGCTTGCTGTTAGGAGAGAATCTGCAGCTTGCAGTGAAAGCGCTTCCAGAGGGAAGTCTAACGAGGGCAAACATTTGATGGTAGCAGCTTCCCTGCAGGATATACTTTCTTTTCCGAAATCGCCTTATTAGCCGCAGTTAAGTTACAATTCAGTACACTATCCTAAAGCTTGCTGTTAGGAGGGAATCTGCAGCTTGCAGTGAAAGCGCTTCCAGAGGGGAGTCTAATGAGGGCAAACATTTGATGGTAGCATCTTCCCTCCGGGAGATATTCTCTTTGCCAAAATCGCCTTATTATCCGCAGTTAAGTTACAGTTCAGTACCCTATCCTAAAGCTTGCTGTTAGGAGGGAATCTGCAGCTTGCAGTGAAAGCGCTTCCAGAGGGGAGTCTAATGAGGGCAAACATTTGATGGTAGCAGCTTCCCTGCGGGAGATACTCTCTTTGCCAAAATCGCCTTATTAGCCGCAGTTAAGTTACAATTCAGTACCCTTTCCTAAAACTTGCTGTTAGGAGGGAATCTGCAGCTTGCAGTGAAAGCGCTTCCAAAGGGGAGTCTAATGAGGGCAAACATTTGATGGTAACAGCTTCCCTGCGGGAGATATGCTCTTTGCCAAAATCGCCTTATTTGGCGAAAGTAAGTTACAATTCAGTACCCTTTCCTAAAACTTGCTGTTAGGAGGGAATCTGCAGCTTGCAGTGAAAGCGCTTCCAGAGGGGAGTCTAACGAGGGCCAACATTTGATGGTAGCAGCTTCCCTGCAGGATATACTCTCTTTTCCGTAATCGCCTTATTAGCCGCAGTTAAGATACAATTCAGTACCCTTTCCTAAAACTTGCTGTTAGGAGGGAATCTGCAGCTTGCAGTGAAAGCGCTTCCAGAGGGGAGTCTAATGAGGGCAAACACTTGATGGTAACACCTTCCCTGCGGGAGATATGCTCCTTGCCATAATCGCCTTATTAGGCGAAAGTAAGTTACAATTCAGTACCCTATCCTAAAGCTTGCTGTTAGGAGGGAATCTGCAGCTTGCAGTGAAAGCGCTTCCAGAGGGGAGTCTAATGAGGGCAAACATTTGATGGTAGCAGCTTCCCTGCGGGAGATACTCTCTTTTCCAAAATCGCATTATTAGGCGAAAGTAAGTTACAATTCAGTACCCTATCCTAAAGCTTGCTGTTAGGAGGGAATCTGCAGCTTGCAGTGAAAGCGCTTGCAGAGGGGAGTCTAATGAGGGCAAACATTTGATGGTAGCAGCTTCCCTGCGGGAGATACTCTCTTTGCCAAAATCGCATTATTAGGCGAAAGTAAGATACAATTCAGTACCCTATCCTAAAGCTTGCTGTTAGGAGGGAATCTGCAGCTTGCAGTGAAAGCGCTTCCAGAGGGGAGTCTAATGAGGGCAAACATTTGATGGTAGCAGCTTCCCTGCGGGAGATACTCTCTTTGCCAAAATCGCATTATTAGGCGAAAGTAAGTTACAATTCAGTACCCTATCCTAAAGCTTGCTGTTAGGAGGGAATCTGCAGCTTGCAGTGAAAGCGCTTCCAGAGGGGAGTCTAACGAGGGCAAACATTTGATGGTAGCAGCTTCCCTGCAGGATATACTCTCTTTTCCGAAATCTCCTTATTAGCCGCAGTTAAGTTACAATTCAGTACACTATCCTAAAGCTTGCTGTTAGGAGGGAATCTGCAGCTTGCAGTGAAAGCGCTTCCAGAGGGGAGTCTAATGAGGGCAAACATTTGATGGTAGCAGCTGCCCTGCGGGAGATATTGTCTTTGCCAAAATCGCCTTATTAGCCGCAGTTAAGTTACAATTCAGTACCCTATGCTAAAGCTTGCTGTTAGGAGGGAATCTGCAGCTTGCAGTGAAAGCGCTTCCAGAGGGGAGTCTAATGAGGGCAAACATTTGATGGTAGCAGCTTCCCTGCGGGAGATACTCTCTTTGCCAAAATCGCATTATTAGGCGAAAGTAAGTTACAATTCAGAACCCTTTCCTAAAGCTTGCTGTTAGGAGGGAATCTGCAGCTTGCAGTGAAAGCGCTTCCAGAGGGGAGTCTAATGAGGGCAAACATTTGATGGTAGCAGCTTCCCTGCAGGAGATACTCCCTTTGCCAAAATCGCTTTATTAGGCGAAAGTAAGTTACAATTCGGTACCCTATCCTAAAGCTTGCTGTTAGGAGGGAATCTGCAGCTTGCAGTGAAAGCGCTTCCAGAGGGGAGTCTAACGAGGGCAAACATTTTATGGTAGCAGCTTCCCTGCAGGATATACTCTCTTTTCCGTAATCGCCTTATTAGCCGCAGTTAAGTTACAATTCAGTACCCTATCCTAAAGCTTGCTGTTAGGAGGGAATCTGCAGCTTGCAGTGAAAGCACTTCCAGAGGGGAGTCTAATGAGGGCAAACATTTGATGGTAGCAGCTTCCCTGCGGGAGATACTCTCTTTGCCAAAATCGCATTATTAGGCGAATGTAAGATACAATTCAGTACCCTATCCTAAAGCTTGCTGTTAGGAGGGAATCTGCAGCTTGCAGTGAAAGCGCTTCCAGAGGGGAGTCTAATGAGGGCAAACATTTGATGGTAGCAGCTTCCCTGCGGGAGATACTCTCTTTGCCAAAATCGCATTATTAGGCGAAAGTAAGTTACAGTTAAGTACCCTATCCTAAAGCTTGCTGTTAGGAGGGAATCTGCAGCTTGCAGTGAAAGCGCTTCCAGAGGGAAGTCTAATGAGGGCAAACATTTGATGGTAGCAGCTTCCCTGCGGCAGATACTCTCTTTGCCAAAATCGCCTTATTAGCCGCAGTTAAGTTACAATTCAGTACCCTATCCTAAAGCTTGCTGTTAGGAGGGAATCTGCAGCTTGCAGTGAAAGCGCTTCCAGAGGGGAGTCTAATGAGGGCAAACATTTGATGGTAGCAGCTTCCCTGCGGGAGATACTCTCTTTGACAAAATAACATTATTAGGCGAAAGTAAGTTACAATTCAGTACCCTATCCTAAAGCTTGCTGTTAGGAGGGAATCTGCAGCTTGCAGTGAAAGCGCTTCCAGAGGGGAGTCTAATGAGGGCAAACATTTGATGGTAGCAGCTTCCCTGCGGGACATACTCTCTTTTCCAAAATCGCCTTATTAGCAGCAGTTAAGTTACAATTCAGTACCCTATCCTAAAGCTTGCTGTTAGGAGGGAATCTGCAGCTTGCAGTGAAAGCGCTTCCAGAGGGGAGTCTAATGAGGGCAAACATTTGATGGTAGCAGCTTCCCTGCGGGAGATACTCTCTTTGCCAAAATCGCATTATTAGGCGAAAGTAAGTTACAATTCAGTACCCTATCCTAAAGCTTGCTGTTAGGAGGGAATCTGCAGCTTGCAGTGAAAGCACTTCCAGAGGGGAGTCTAATGAGGGCAAACCTTTGATGGTAGCAGCTTCCCTGCGGGAGATACTCTCTTTGCCAAAACCGCATTATTAGGCGAAAGTAAGTTACAATTCAGTACCCTATCCTAAAGCTTGCTGTTAGGAGGGAATCTGCAGCTTGCAGTGAAAGCGCTTCCAGAGGGGAGTCTAATGAGGGCAAACATTTGATGGTAGCAGCTTCCCTGCGGGAGATATTCTCATTGCCATAATCGCCTTATTAGCCGCAGTTAAGTTACAATTCAGTACCCTATCCTAAAGCTTGCTGTTAGGAGGGAATCTGCAGCTTGCAGTGAAAGCGCTTCCAGAGGGGAGTCTAATGAGGGCAAACATTTGATGGTAGCAGCTTCCCTGCGGGAGATACTCTCTTTGCCAAAATCGCATTATTAGGCGAAAGTAAGTTACAATTCAGTACCCTATCCTAAAGCTTGCTGTTAGGAGGGAATCTGCAGCTTGCAGTGAAAGCACTTCCAGAGGGGAGTCTAATGAGGGCAAACCTTTGATGGTAGCAGCTTCCCTGCGGGAGATACTCTCTTTGCCAAAACCGCATTATTAGGCGAAAGTAAGTTACTATTCAGTACCCTATCCTAAAGCTTGCTGTTAGGAGGGAATCTGCAGCTTGCAGTGAAAGCGCTTCCAGAGGGGAGTCTAACGAGGGCAAACATTTGATGGTAGCAGCTTCCCTGCGGGAGATATTCTAATTGCCAAAATCGCCTTATTAGCCGCAGTTAAGTTACAATTCAGTACCCTATCCTAAAGCTTGCTGTTAAGAGGGAATCTGCAGCTTGCAGTGAAAGCGCTTCCAGAGGGGAGTCTAATGAGGGCAAACATTTGATGGTAGCAGCTTCCCTGCGGGAGATAATCTCTTTGCCAAAATCGCCTTATTAGCCGCAGTTAAGATACAATTCAGTACCCTATCCTAAAGCTTGCTGTTAGGAGGGAATCTGCAGCTTGCAGTCAAAGCGCTTCCAGAGGGGAGTCTAATGAGGGCAAACATTTGATGGTAACAGCTTCCCTGCGGGACATACTCTCTTTTCCAAAATCGCATTACTAGCCGCAGTTAAGTTACAATTCAGTACCCTATCCTAAAGCTTGCTGTTAGGAGGGAATCTGCAGCTTGCAGTGAAAGCGCTTCCAGAGGGGAGTCTAATGAGGGCAAACATTTGATGGTAGCAGCTTCCCTGCGGGAGATACTCTCTTTGCCAAAATCGCCTTATTAGCCGCAGTTAAGTTACAATTCAGTACCCTTTCCTAAAACTTGCTGTTAGGAGGGAATCTGCAGCTTGCAGTGAAAGCGCTTCCAAAGGGGAGTCTAATGAGGGCAAACATTTGATGGTAACAGCTTCCCTGCGGGAGATATGCTCTTTGCCAAAATCGCCTTATTTGGCGAAAGTAAGTTACAATTCAGTACCCTTTCCTAAAACTTGCTGTTAGGAGGGAATCTGCAGCTTGCAGTGAAAGCGCTTCCAGAGGGGAGTCTAACGAGGGCCAACATTTGATGGTAGCAGCTTCCCTGCAGGATATACTCTCTTTTCCGTAATCGCCTTATTAGCCGCAGTTAAGATACAATTCAGTACCCTTTCCTAAAACTTGCTGTTAGGAGGGAATCTGCAGCTTGCAGTGAAAGCGCTTCCAGAGGGGAGTCTAATGAGGGCAAACACTTGATGGTAACACCTTCCCTGCGGGAGATATGCTCCTTGCCATAATCGCCTTATTAGGCGAAAGTAAGTTACAATTCAGTACCCTATCCTAAAGCTTGCTGTTAGGAGGGAATCTGCAGCTTGCAGTGAAAGCGCTTCCAGAGGGGAGTCTAATGAGGGCAAACATTTGATGGTAGCAGCTTCCCTGCGGGAGATACTCTCTTTGCCAAAATCGCATTATTAGGCGAAAGTAAGTTACAATTCAGTACCATATCCTAAAGCTTGCTGTTAGGAGGGAATCTGCAGCTTGCAGTGAAAGCGCTTCCAGAGGGGAGTCTAATGAGGGCAAACATTTGATGGTAGCAGCTTCCCTGCGGGAGATACTCTCTTTTCCAAAATCGCATTATTAGGCGAAAGTAAGTTACAATTCAGTACCCTATCCTAAAGCTTGCTGTTAGGAGGGAATCTGCAGCTTGCAGTGAAAGCGCTTGCAGAGGGGAGTCTAATGAGGGCAAACATTTGATGGTAGCAGCTTCCCTGCGGGAGATACTCTCTTTGCCAAAATCGCATTATTAGGCGAAAGTAAGATACAATTCAGTACCCTATCCTAAAGCTTGCTGTTAGGAGGGAATCTGCAGCTTGCAGTGAAAGCGCTTCCAGAGGGGAGTCTAATGAGGGCAAACATGTGATGGTAGCAGCTTCCCTGCGGGAGATACTCTCTTTGCCAAAATCGCATTATTAGGCGAAAGTAAGTTACAATTCAGTACCCTATCCTAAAGCTTGCTGTTAGGAGGGAATCTGCAGCTTGCAGTGAAAGCGCTTCCAGAGGGGAGTCTAACGAGGGCAAACATTTGATGGTAGCAGCTTCCCTGCAGGATATACTCTCTTTTCCGAAATCTCCTTATTAGCCGCAGTTAAGTTACAATTCAGTACACTATCCTAAAGCTTGCTGTTAGGAGGGAATCTGCAGCTTGCAGTGAAAGCGCTTCCAGAGGGGAGTCTAATGAGGGCAAACATTTGATGGTAGCAGCTGCCCTGCGGGAGATATTGTCTTTGCCAAAATCGCCTTATTAGCCGCAGTTAAGTTACAATTCAGTACCCTATCCTAAAGCTTGCTGTTAGGAGGGAATCTGCAGCTTGCAGTGAAAGCGCTTCCAGAGGGGAGTCTAATGAGGGCAAACATTTGATGGTAGCATCTTCCTTCCGGGAGATATTCTCTTTGCCAAAATCGCCTTATTATCCGCAGTTAAGTTACAGTTAAGTACCCTATCCTAAAGCTTGCTGTTAGGAGGGAATCTGCAGCTTGCAGTGAAAGCGCTTCCAGAGGGAAGTCTAATGAGGGCAAACATTTGATGGTAGCAGCTTCCCTGCGGCAGATACTCTCTTTGCCAAAATCGCCTTATTATCCGCAGTTAAGTTACAATTCAGTACCCTATCCTAAAGCTTGCTGTTAGGAGGGAATCTGCAGCTTGCAGTGAAAGCGCTTCCAGAGGGGAGTCTAATGAGGGCAAACATTTGATGGTAGCAGCTTCCCTGCGGGAGATACTCTCTTTGACAAAATAACATTATTAGGCGAAAGTAAGTTACAATTCAGTACCCTATCCTAAAGCTTGCTGTTAGGAGGGAATCTGCAGCTTGCAGTGAAAGCGCTTCCAGAGGGGAATCTAATGAGAGCAAATATTTGATGGTAGCATCTTCCCTGCGGGAGATAATCTCTTTGCCAAAATCGCCTTATTAGCCGCAGTTAAGATACAATTCAGTACCCTATCCTAAAGCTTGCTGTTAGGAGGGAATCTGCAGCTTGCAGTGAAAGCGCTTCCAGAGGGGAGTCTAATGAGGGCAAACATTTGATGGTAGCAGCTTCCCTGCGGGACATACTCTCTTTTCCAAAATCGCCTTATTAGCAGCAGTTAAGTTACAATTCAGTACCCTATCCTAAAGCTTGCTGTTAGGAGGGAATCTGCAGCTTGCAGTGAAAGCACTTCCAGAGGGGAGTCTAATGAGGGCAAACATTTGATGGTAGCAGCTTCCCTGCGGGAAATACTCTCTTTGCCAAAATCGCCTTATTAAACGCACTTAAGTTACAATTCAGTACAGTGTCCTACAGCTTGCTGTTAGGAGGGAATCTGCAGCTTGCAGTGAAAGCGCTAACAGAGGGGAGTCTAATGAGGGCAAACATTTGATGGTAGCAGCTTCCCTGCGGGAGATATTCTCATTGCCAAAATCGCCTTATTAGCCGCAGTTAAGTTACAATTCAGTACCCTATCCTAAAGCTTGCTGTTAGGAGGGAATCTGCAGCTTGCAGTGAAAGTGCTTCCAGAGGGGAGTCTAATGAGGGCAAACATTTGATGGTAGCAGCTTCCCTGCGGGAGATACTCTCTTTGCCAAAATCGCATTATTAGGCGAAAGTAAGTTACAATTCAGTACCCTATCCTAAAGCTTGCTGTTAGGAGGGAATCTGCAGCTTGCAGTGAAAGCACTTCCAGAGGGGAGTCTAATGAGGGCAAACCTTTGATGGTAGCAGCTTCCCTGCGGGAGATACTCTCTTTGCCAAAACCGCATTATTAGGCGAAAGTAAGTTACAATTCAGTACCCTATCCTAAAGCTTGCTGTTAGGAGGGAATCTGCAGCTTGCAGTGAAAGCGCTTCCAGAGGGGAGTCTAATGAGGGCAAACATTTGATGGTAGCAGCTTCCCTGCGGGAGATATTCTAATTGCCAAAATCGCCTTATTAGCCGCAGTTAAGTTACAATTCAGTACCCTATCCTAAAGCTTGCTGTTAGGAGGGAATCTGCAGCTTGCAGTGAAATCGCTTCCAGAGGGGAGTCTAATGAGTGCAAACATTTGATTGTAGCAGCTACCCTGCGGGAGATACTCTCTTTGCCAAAATCGCAGTATTAGGCGAAAGTAAGTTACAATTCAGTACACTTTCCTAAAGCTTGCTGTTAGGAGGGAATCTGCAGCTTGCAGTGAAAGCGCTTCCAGAGGGGAGTCTAATGAGGGCAAACATTTGATGGTAGCAGCTTCCCTGCGGGAGATACTCTCTTTGCCAAAATCGCATTATTAGGCGAAAGTAAGTTACAATTCAGAACACTTTCCTAAAGCTTGCTGTTAGGAGGGAATCTGCAGCTTGCAGTGAAAGCGCTTCCAGAGGGGAGTCTAATGAGGGCAAACATTTGATGGTAGCAGCTTCCCTGCGGGAGATATTCTCATTGCCAAAATCGCCTTTTTAGCCGCAGTTAAGTTACAATTCAGTATCCTATCCTAAAGCTTGCTGTTAGGAGGGAATCTGCAGCTTGCAGTGAAAGCGCTTCCAGAGGGGAGTCTAATGAGGGCAAACATTTGATGGTAGCAGCTTCCCTGCGGGAGATACTCTCTTTGCCATAATCGCATTATTAGGCGAAAGTAAGTTACAATTCAGTACCCTATCCTAAAGCTTGCTGTTAGGAGGGAATCTGCAGCTTGCATTGAAAGCGCTTCCAGAGGGGAGTCTAATGAGGGCAAATATTTGATGGTAGCATCTTCCCTGCGGGAGATACTCTCTTTGCCAAAATCGCCTTTTTAGCCGCAGTTAAGTTACAATTCAGAACACTTTCCTAAAGCTTGCTGTTAGGAGGGAATCTGCAGCTTGCAGTGAAAGCGCTTCCAGAGGGGAGTCTAATGAGGGCAAATATTTGGATGGTAGAGCCTTCCCTGCGGTAGATACTCTCTTTGCCAAAATCGCAGTATTAGGCGAAAGTAAGATTCAATTCAGTACCCTATCCTAAAGCTTGCTGTTAGGAGGGAATCTGCAGCTTGCAGTGAAAGCGCTTGCAGAGGGGAGTCTAATGAGGACAAACATTTGATGGTAGCAGTTCCCTGCGGGAGATAGTCTCTTTGCCAAAATCGCATTATTAGCCTCAATTAAGATACAATTCAGTACCCTATCCTAAAGTTTGCTGTTAGGAGAGAATCTGCAGCTTGCAGTGAAAGCGCTTCCAGAGGGAAGTCTAACGAGGGCAAACATTTGATGGTAACAGCTTCCCTGCGGGAGATATTCTCTTTGCCAAAATCGCCTTTTTAGCCGCAGTTAAGATACAATCCAGTACACTATCCTAAAGCTTGCTTTGAGGAGGGAATCTGCAGCTTGCAGTGAAAGCGCTTCCAGAGGGGAGTCTAATGAGGGCAAACATTTGATGGTAACAGCTTCCCTGCGGGAGATATGCTCTTTGCCAAAATCGCCTTATTTGGCGAAAGTAAGTTACAATTCAGTACTCTATCCTAAAACTTGCTGTTAGGAGGGAATCTGCAGCTTGCAGTGAAAGCGCTTCCAGAGGGGAGTCTAATGAGGGCAAACATTTGATGGTAGCAGCTTCCCTGCGGGAGATACTCTCTTTGCCAAAATCGCATTATTAGGCGAAAGTAAGTTACAATTCAGTACCCTATCCTAAAGCTTGCTGTTAGGAGGGAATCTGCAGGTTGCAGTGAAAGCGCTTCCAGAGGGGAGTCTAATGAGGGCAAACATTTGATGGTAGCATCTTCCCTCCGGGAGATATTCTCTTTGCCAAAATCGCCTTATTATCCGCAGTTAAGTTACAGTTCAGTACCCTATCCTAAAGCTTGCTGTTAGGAGGGAATCTGCAGCTTGCAGTGAAAGCGCTTCCAGAGGGGAATCTAATGAGGGGAAATATTTGATGGTAGCATCTTCCCTGCGGGAGATAATCTCTTTGCCAAAATCGTCTTATTAGCCGCAGTTAAGATACAATTCAGTACCCTATCCTAAAGCTTGCTGTTAGGAGGGAATCTGCAGCTTGCAGTCAAAGCGCTTCCAGAGGGGAGTCTAATGAGGGCAAACATTTGATGGTAACAGCTTCCCTGCGGGACATACTCTCTTTTCCAAAATCTCATTACTAGCCGCAGTTAAGTTACAATTCAGTACCCTATCCTAAAGCTTGCTGTTAGGAGGGAATCTGCAGCTTGCAATGAAAGCGCTTCCAGAGGGGAGTCTAATGAGGGCAAACATTTGATGGTAGCAGCTTCCCTGCGGGAGATACTCTCTTTGCCAAAATCGCATTATTAGGCGAAAGTAAGTTACAATTCAGTACCCTATCCTAAAGCTTGCTGTTAGGAGGGAATCTGCAGCTTGCAGTGAAAGCACTTCCAGAGGGGAGTCTAATGAGGGCAAACATGTGATGGTAGCAGCTTCCCTGCGGGAGATACTCTCTTTGCCAAAATCGCATTATTAGGCGAAAGTAAGTTACAATTCAGTACCCTATCCTAAAGCTTGCTGTTAGGAGGGAATCTGCAGCTTGCAGTGAAAGCGCTTCCAGAGGGGAGTCTAACGAGGGCAAACATTTGATGGTAGCAGCTTCCCTGCAGGATATACTCTCTTTTCCGAAATCGCCTTATTAGCCGCAGTTAAGATACAATTCAGTACCCTATGCTAAAGCTTGCTGTTAGGAGGGAATCTGCAGCTTGCAGTGAAAGCGCTTCCAGAGGGGAGTCTAATGAGGGCAAACATTTGATGGTAGCAGCTTCCCTGCGGGAGATATTCTCATTGCCAAAATCGCCTTATTAGCCGCAGTTAAGTTACAATTCAGTACCCTATCCTAAAGCTTGCTGTTAGGAGGGAATCTGCAGCTTGCAGTGAAAGCGCTTCCAGAGGGGAGTCTAATGAGGGCAAACATTTGATGGTAGCAGCTTCCCTGCAGGATATACTCTCTTTGCCAAAATCGCATTATTAGGCGAAAGTAAGTTACAATTCAGTACCCTATCCTAAAGCTTGCTGTTAGGAGGGAATCTGCAGCTTGCAGTGAAAGCACTTCCAGAGGGGAGTCTAATGAGGGCAAACCTTTGATGGTAGCAGCTTCCCTGCGGGAGATACTCTCTTTGCCAAAACCGCATTATTAGGCGAAAGTAAGTTACAATTCAGTACCCTATCCTAAAGCTTGCTGTTAGGAGGGAATCTGCAGCTTGCAGTGAAAGCGCTTCCAGAGGGGAGTCTAATGAGGGCAAACATTTGATGGTAACAGCTTCCCTGCGGGAGATATTCTCTTTGCCAAAATCGCCTTATTATACGCAGTTAAGTTACAATTCAGTACAGTGTCCTACAGCTTGCTGTTAGGAGGGAATCTGCAGCTTGCAGTGAAAGCGCTTCCAGAGGGGAGTCTAAGGAGGGCAAACATTTGATGGTAGCAGCTTCCCTGCGGGAGATATTCTTATTGCCAACATCGCCTTATTAGCCGCAGTTAAGTTACAATTCAGTACCCTATCCTACAGCTTGCTGTTAGGAGGGAATCTGCAGCTTGCAGTGAAAGCGCTTCCAGAGGGGAGTCTAATGAGGGCAAACATTTGATGGTAGCAGCTTCCCTGCGGGAGATAGTCTCCTTGCTATAATCGCATTATTAGGCGAAAGTAAGTTACAATTCAGTACCCTATCCTAAAGCTTGCTGTTAGGAGGGAATCTGCAGCTTGCAGTGAAAGCGCTTCCAGAGGGGATTCTAATGAGGGCAAACATTTGATGGTAGCAGCTTCCCTGCGGGAGATAATCTCTTTGCAAAAATCGCATTATTAGGCGAAAGTAAGTTACAATTCAGTACCCTATCCTAAAGCTTGCTGTTAGGAGGGAATCTGCAGCTTGCAGTGAAAGTGCTTCTAGAGGGGAGTCTAATGAGGGCAAACATTTGATGGTAGCAGCTTCCCTGCGGGAGATACTCTCTTTGACAAAATCGCATTATTAGGCGAAAGTAAGATACAATTCAGTACCCTATCCTAAGCTTACTGTTAGGAGGGAATCTGCAGCTTGCAGTGAAAGCGCTTCCAGAGGGAAGTCTAATGAGGGCAAACATGTGATGGTAGCAGATTCCCTGCGAGAGATATTCTCTTTGCCATAATCGCCTTATTAGACGCAGTTAAGTTACAATTCAGTACCCTATCCTAAAGCTTGCTGTTAGGAGGGAATCTGCAGCTTGCAGTGAAAGCGCTTCCAGAGGGGAGTCTAATGAGGGCAAACATTTGATGGTAGCAGCTTCCCTGCGGGAGATATTCTCTTTGCCAAAATCGCCTTATTAGCCGCAGTTAAGATACAATTCAGTACCCTATCCTAAAGCTTGCTGTTAGGAGGGAATCTGCAGCTTGCAGTGAAAGCGCTTCCAGAGGGGAGTCTAATGAGGGCAAACATTTGATGGTAGCAGCTTCCCTGCGGGAGATAGTCTCCTTGCCATAATCGCATTATTAGGCGAAAGTAAGTTACAATTCAGTACCCTATCCTAAAGCTTGCTGTTAGGAGGGAATCTGCAGCTTGCAGTGAAAACGCTTCCAGAGGGGAGTCTAATGAGGGCAAACATTTGATGGTAGCAGCTTCCCTGTGGGAGATAGTCTCATTGCCAAAATCGCATTATTAGGCGAAAGTAAGTTACAATTCAGTACCCTATCCTAAAGCTTGCTGTTAGGAGGGAATCTACAGCTTGCAGTGAAAGCGCTTCCAGAGGGGAGTCTAATGAGGGCAAACATTTGATGGTAGCAGCTTCCCTGCGGGAGATACTCTCTTTGCCAAAATCGCATTATTAGGCGAAAGTAAGTTACAATTCAGTACCCTATCCAAAAGATTGCTGTTAGGAGGGAATCTGCAGCATGCAGTGAAAGCGCTTCCAGAGGGGAGTCTAATGAGGGCAAACATTTGATGGTAGCAGCTTCCCTGCGGGAGATCGTCTCTTTGCCATAATCGCATTATTAGGCGAAAGTAAGTTACAATTCAGTACCCTATCCTAAAGCTTGCTGTTAGGAGGGAATCTGCAGCTTGCAGTGAAAGCGCTTCCAGAGGGGAGTCTAATGAGGGCAAACATTTGATGGTAGCAGCTTCCCTGCGGGAGATACTCTCTTTTCCAAAATCGCATTATTAGGCGAAAGTAAGTTACAATTCAGTACCCTATCCTAAAGCTTGCTGTTAGGAGGGAATCTGCAGCTTGCAGTGAAAGCGCTTCCAGAGGGGAGTCTAATGAGGGCAAATATTTGATGGTAGCAGCTTCCCTGCGGGAGATAGTCTCTTTGCCAAAATCGCATTATTAGCCGCAGTTAAGTTACAATTCAGTGCCCTATCCTAAAGCTTGCTGTTAGGAGGGAATCTGCAGCTTGCTGTGAAAGCACTTCCAGAGGGGAGTCTAACGAGGGCAAACGTTTGATGGTAGCAGCTTCCCTGCGGGAGATAGTCTCTTTGCCAAAATCGCATTATTAGGCGAAAGTAAGTTACAATTCAGTACCCTATCCAAAAGATTGCTGTTAGGAGGGAATCTGCAGCATGCAGTGAAAGCGCTTCCAGAGGGGAGTCTAATGAGGGCAAACATTTGATGGTAGCAGCTTCCCTGCGGGAGATACTCTCTTTGCCAAAATCGCATTATTAGGCGAAAGTAAGATACAATTCAGTACCCTATCCTACAGCTTGCTGTTAGGAGGGAATCTGCAGCTTGCAGTGAAAGCGCTTCCAGAGGGGAGTCTAACGAGGGCAAACGTTTGATGGTAGCAGCTTCCCTGCGGGAGATAGTCTCTTTGACAAAATCGCATTATTAGGCGAAAGTAAGTTACAATTCAGTACCCTATCCAAAAGATTGCTGTTAGGAGGGAATCTGCAGCATGCAGTGAAAGCGCTTCCAGAGGGGAGTCTAATGAGGGCAAACATTTGATGGTAGCAGCTTCCCTGCGGGAGATACTCTCTTTGCCAAAATCGCATTATTAGGCGAAAGTAAGATATAATTCAGTACCCTATCCTAAAGCTTGCTGTTAGGAGGGAATCTGCAGCTTGCAGTGAAAGCGCTTCCAGAGGGGAGTCTAATGAGGGCAAACATTTGATGGTAGCAGCTTCCCTGCGGGAGATATTCTCTTTGCCAAAATCGCCTTATTAGCCGCAGTTAAGTTACAATTCAGTACCCTATCCTAAAGCTTGCTGTTAGGAGGGAATCTGCAGCTTGCAGTGAAAGCGCTTCCAGAGGGGAGTCTAATGAGGGCAAAGATTTGATGGTAGCAGCTTCCCTGCGGGAGATACTCTCTTTGGCAAAATCGCATTATTAGGCGAAAGTAAGTTTCAATTAAGTACCCTATCCTAAAGCTTGCTGTTAGGAGGGAATCTGCAGCTTGCAGTGAAAGGGCTTCCAGAGGGGAGTCTAATGAGGGCAAACATTTGATGGTAGCAGCTTCCCTGCGGGAGATAGTCTCTTTGCCATAATCGCATTATTAGCCGCAGTTAAGTTACAATTCAGTGCCCTATCCTAAAGCTTGCTGTTAGGAGGGAATCTGCAGCTTGCTGTGAAAGCACTTCCAGAGGGGAATCTAATGAGGGCAAATATTTGATGGTAGCAGCTTCCCTGCGGGAGATAGTCTCTTTGCCAAAATCGCCTTATTAGACGCAGTTAAGATACAATTCAGTACCCTATCCTACAGCTTGCTGTTAGGAGGGAATCTGCAGCTTGCAGTGAAAGCGCTTCCAGAGGGGAGTCTAACGAGGGCAAACGTTTGATGGTAGCAGCTTCCCTGCGGGAGATACTCTCTTTGCAAAATCGCATTATTAGGCGAAAGTAAGTTACAATTCAGTACCCTATCCTAAAGCTTGCTGTTAGGAGGGAATCTGCAGCTTGCAGTGAAAGCGCTTCCAGAGGGGAGTCTAATGAGGGCAAACATTTGATGGTAGCAGCTTCCCTGCGGGAGATACTCTCTTTGCCAAAATCGCATTATTAGGCGAAAGTAAGATATAATTCAGTACCCTATCCTAAAGCTTGCTGTTAGGAGGGAATCTGCAGCTTGCAGTGAAAGCGCTTCCAGAGAGGAGTCTAACGAGGGCAAACATTTGATGGTAGCAGCTTCCCTGCGGGAGATACTCTCTTTGCCAAAATCGCATTATTAGGCGAAAGTAAGTTACAATTCAGTACCCTATCCTAAAGTTTGCTGTTAGGAGGGAATCTGCAGCTTGCAGTGAAAGCGCTTCCAGAGGGGAGTCTAATGAGAGCAAACATTTGATGGTAGCAGCTTCCCTGCGGGAGATACTCTCTTTGCCAGAATCGCATTATTAGGCGAAAGTAAGTTACAATTCAGTACCCTATCCTAAAGCTTGCTGTTAGGAGGGAATCTGCAGCTTGCAGTGAAAGCGCTTCCAGAGGGGAGTCTAATGAGGGCAAATATTTGATGGTAGCAGCTTCCCTGCGGGAGATATTCTCTTTGCCAAAATCGCCTTATTAGCCGCAGTTAAGTTACAATTCAGTACCCTATCCTAAAGCTTGCTGTTAGGAGGGAATCTGCAACTTGCAGTGAAAGCGCTTCCAGAGGGGAGTCTAATGAGGGCAAACATTTGATGGTAGCAGCTTCCCTGCGGGAGATACTCTCTTTGCCAAAATCGCATTATTATGCGAAAGTAAGTTACAATTCAGTACCCTATCCTAAAGCTTGCTGTTAGGAGGGAATCTGCAGCTTGCAGTGAAACGCTTCCAGAGGGGAATCTAATGAGGGCAAACATTTGATGGTAGCAGCTTCCCTGCGGGAGATATTCTCTTTGCCAAAATCGCCTTATTAGCTGCAGTTAAGTTACAATTCAGTACCCTATCCTAAAGCTTGCTGTTAGGAGGGAATCTGCAGCTTGCAGTGAAAGCGCTTCCAGAGGGGAGTCTAATGAGGGCAAACATTTGATGGTAGCAGCTTCCCTGCGGGAGATACTCTCTTTGCCAAAATCGCATTATTAGGCGAAAGTAAGTTACAATTCAGTACCCTATCCTAAAGCTTGCTGTTAGGAGGGAATCTGCAGCTTGCAGTGAAATCGCTTCCAGAGGGGAGTCTAATGAGGGCAAACATTTGATGGTCGCAGCTTCCCTGCGGGAGATACTCTCTTTGCCAAAATCGCATTATTAGGCGAAAGTAAGTTACAATTCAGTACCCTATCCTAAAGCTTGCTGTTAGGAGGGAATCTGCAGCTTGCAGTGAAAGCGCTTCCAGAGGGGAGTCTAATGAGGGCAAACATTTGATGGTAGCAGCTTCCCTGCGGGAGATATTCTCTTTTCCAAAATCGCCTTATTAGCCGCAGTTAAGTTACAATTCAGTACCCTATCCTAAAGCTTGCTGTTAGGAGGGAATCTGCAGCTTGCAGTGAAAGCGCTTCCAGAGGGGAGTCTAATGAGGGCAAACATTTGATGGTAACATCTTCCCTGCGGGAGATATTCTCTTTGCCATAATCGCATATTAGCCGCAGTTAAGTTACAATTCAGTACCCTATCCTAAAGCTTGCTGTTAGGAGGGAATCTGCAGCTTGCAGTGAAAGCGCTTCCAGAGGGGAGTCTAATGAGGGCAAACATTTGATGGTAGCAGCTTCCCTGCGGGAGATATTCTCTTTGCCAAAATCGCCTTATTATCCGCAGTTAAGTTACAATGCAGTACCCTATCCTAAAGCTTGCTGTTAGGAGGGAATCTGCAGCTTGCAGTGAAAGCGCTTCCAGAGGGGAGTCTAATGAGGGCAAACATTTGATGGTAGCAGCTTCCCTGCGGGAGATATTCTCTTTGCCAAAATCGCCTTATTAGCCACAATTAAGTTTCCATTCAGTACCCTATGGTAAAACTTGCTGTTAGGAGGGAATCTGCAGCTTGCAGTGAAAGCGCTTCCAGAGGGGAGTCTAATGAGGGAAACATTTGATGGTAGCAGCTTCCCTGCGGGAGATACTCTCTTTGCCAAAATCGCCTTATTAGCCGCAGTTAAGTTACAATTCAGTACCCTATCCTAAAGCTTGCTGTTAGGAGGGAATCTGCAGCTTGCAGTGAAAGCGCTTCCAGAGGGGAGTCTAATGAGGGAAACATTTGATGGTAGCAGCTTCCCTGCGGGAGATAGTCTCTTTGCCAAAATCGCATTATTAGCCGCAGTTAAGTTACAATTCAGTACCCTATCCTAAAGCTTGCTGTTAGGAGGGAATCTGCAGCTTGCAGTGAAAGCGCTTCCAGAGGGGAGTCTAATGAGGGCAAACATTTGATGGTAGCAGCTTCCCTGCGGGAGATACTCTCTTTGCCAAAATCGCATTATTAGGCGAAAGTAAGTTACAATTCAGTACCCTATCCTAAAGCTGGCTGTTAGGAGGGAATCTGCAGCTTGCAGTGAAAGCGCTTCCAGAGGGGAGTCTAATGAGGGCAAATATTTGATGGTAGCAGCTTCCCTGCGGGAGATACTCTCTTTGCCAAAATCGCATTATTAGGCGAAAGTAAATTACAATTCAATACCCTATCCTAAAGCTTGCTGTTAGGAGGGAATCTGCAGCTTGCAGTGAAAGCGCTTCCAGAGGGGAGTCTAATGAGGGCAAATATTGGATGGTAGCAGCTTCTCTGCGGGAGATACTTTCTTTGCCAAAATCGCATTATTAGGCGAAAGTAAGTTACAATTCAGTACCCTATCCTAAAGCTTGCTGTTAGGAGGGAATCTGCAGCTTGCAGTGAAAGCGCTTCCAGAGGGGAGTGTAATGAGGGCAAACATTTGATGGTAGCAGCTTCCCTGCGGGAGATATTCTCTTTGCCAAAATCGCATTATTAGGCGAAAGTAAATTACAATTCAATACACTATTCTAAAGCTTGCTCTTAGGAGGGAATCTGCAGCTTGCAGTGAAAGCGCTTCCAGAGGGGAGTCTAATGAGGGCAAACATTTGATGGTAGCAGCTTCTCTGCGGGAGATATTCTCTTTGCCAAAATCGCCTTATTAGCCGCAATTAAGTTACCATTTAGTACCCTATGGTAAAACTTGCTGTTAGGAGGGAATCTGCAGCTTGCAGTGAAAGCGCTTCCAGAGGGGAGTCTAATGAGGGAAACATTTGATGGTAGCAGCTTCCCTGCGGGAGATACTCTCTTTGCCAAAATCGCATTATTAGCCGCAGTTAAGTTACAATTCAGTACCCTATCCTAAAGCTTGCTGTTAGGAGGGAATCTGCAGCTTGCAGTGAAAGCGCTTCCAGAGGGGAGTCTAATGAGGGCAAACATTTGATGGTAGCAGCTTCCCTGCGGGAGATACTCTCTTTGCCAAAATCGCATTATTAGCCGCAGTTAAGATACAATTCAGTACCCTATCCTAAAGCTTGCTGTTAGGAGGGAATCTGCAGCTTGCAGTGAAAGCGCTTCCAGAGGGGAGTCTAATGAGGGCAAACATTTGATGGTAGCACCTTCCCTGCGGGAGATAGTCTCTTTGCCAAAATCGCATTATTAGCCGCAGTTAAGTTACAATTCAGTACCCTATCCTAAAGCTTGCTGTTAGGAGGGAATCTGCAGCTTGCAGTGAAAGCGCTTCCAGAGGGGAGTCTAATGAGGGCAAACATTTGATGGTAGCAGCTTCCCTGCGGGAGATACTCTCTTTGCCAAAATCGCATTATTAGGCGAAAGTAAGTTACAATTCAGTACCCTATCCTAAAGCTGGCTGTTAGGAGGGAATCTGCAGCTTGCAGTGAAAGCGCTTCCAGAGGGGAGTCTAATGAGGGCAAATATTTGATGGTAGCAGCTTCCCTGCGGGAGATACTCTCTTTGCCAAAATCGCATTATTAGGCGAAAGTAAATTACAATTCAATACCCTATCCTAAAGCTTGCTGTTAGGAGGGAATCTGCAGCTTGCAGTGAAAGCGCTTCCAGAGGGGAGTCTAATGAGGGCAAATATTGGATGGTAGCAGCTTCTCTGCGGGAGATACTTTCTTTGCCAAAATCGCATTATTAGGCGAAAGTAAGTTACAATTCAGTACCCTATCCTAAAGCTTGCTGTTAGGAGGGAATCTGCAGCTTGCAGTGAAAGCGCTTCCAGAGGGGAGTCTAATGAGGGCAAATATTTGATGGTAGCAGCTTCCCTGCGGGAGATACTCTCTTTGCCAAAATCGCCTTATTAGCCGCAGTTAAGTTACAATTCAGTACCATATCCTAAAGCTTGCTGTTAGGAGGGAATCTGCAGCTTGCAGTGAAAGCGCTTCCAGAGGGGAGTCTAATGAGGGCAAAGATTTGATGGTAGCAGCTTCCCTGCGGGAGATACTCTCTTTGCCAAAATCGCCTTATTAGCCGCAGTTAAGTTACCATTCAGTACCCTATGGTAAAACTTGCTGTTAGGAGGGAATCTGCAGCTTGCAGTGAAAGCGCTTCCAGAGGGGAGTCTAATGAGGGCAAATATTTGATGGTAGCAGCTTCTCTGCGGGAGATACTTTCTTTGTCAAAATCGCATTATTAGGCGAAAGTAAGTTACAATTCAGTACCCTATCCTAAAGCTTGCTGTTAGGAGGGAATCTGCAGCTTGCAGTGAAAGCGCTTCCAGAGGGGAGTCTAAGGAGGGAAACATTTGATGGTAGCAGCTTCCCTGCGGGAGATACTCTCTTTGCCAAAATCGCATTATTAGCCGCAGTTAAGTTACAATTCAGTACCCTATCCTAAAGCTTGCTGTTAGGAGGGAATCTGCAGCTTGCAGTGAAAGCGCTTCCAGAGGGGAGTCTAATGAGGGCAAACATTTGATGGTAGCAGCTTCCCTGCGGGAGATACTCTCTTTGCCAAAATCGCCTTATTAGCCGCAGTTAAGTTACAATTCAGTACCCTATCCTAAAGTTTGCTGTTAGGAGGGAATCTGCAGCTTGCAGTGAAAGCGCTTCCAGAGGGGAGTCTAATGAGGGCAAATATTTGATGGTTGCAGCTTCCCTGCAGGAGATATTCTCTTTGCCAAAATCGCATTATTAGCCGCAGTTAAGTTACCATTCAATACCCTGTACTAAAGCTTGCTGTTAGGAGGGAATCTGCAGCTTGCAGTGAAAGCGCTTCCAGAGGGGAGTCTAATGAGGGCAAACATTTGATTGTAGCAGCTTCCCTATGGGAGATACTCTCTTTGCCAAAATCGCATTATTATTTGAAAGTAAGTTACAATTCAGTACCCTATCCTAAAGCTTGCTGTTAGGAGGGAATCTACAGCTTGCAGTGAAAGCGCTTCCAGACGGGAGTCTAATGAGGGCAAATATTTGATGGTAGCAGCTTCTCTGCGGGAGATATTCTCTTTGCCAAAATCGCCGTATTAGCCGCAGTTAAGTTACAGTTCAGTACCCTATCCTAAAGCTTGCTGTTAGGAGGGAATCTGCAGCTTGCAGTGAAAGCGCTTCCAGAGGGGAGTCTAATGAGGGCAAATATTTGATGGTAGCAGCTTCCCTGCGGGAGATACTTTCTTTGCCAAAATCGCATTATTAGGCGAAAGTAAGTTACAATTCAGTACCCTATCCTAAAGCTTGCTGTTAGGAGGGAATCTGCAGCTTGCAGTGAAAGCGCTTCCAGAGGGGAGTCTAATGAGGGGAAAGATTTGATGGTAACATCTTCCCTGCGGGAGATATTCTCTTTGCCAAAATCGCATTATTAGCCACAGTTAAGTTACAATTCAGTACCCTATCCTAAAGCTTGCTGTTAGGAGGGAATCTGCAGCTTGCAGTGAAAGCGCTTCCAGAGGGGAGTCTAATGAGGGCAAACATTTGATGGTAGCAGCTTCCCTGCGGGAGATATTCTCTTTGCCAAAATCGCCTTATTATCCACAGTTAAGTTACAATTCAGTACCCTATGCTAAAGCTTGCTGTTAGGAGGGAATCTGCAGCTTGCAGTGAAAGCGCTTCCAGAGGGGAGTCTAATGAGGGAAACATTTGATGGTAGCAGCTTCCCTGCGGGAAATACTCTCTTTGCCAAAATCGCATTATTAGGCGAAAGTAAGTTACAATTCAGTACCCTATCCTAAAGCTTGCTGTTAGGAGGGAATCTGCAGCTTGCAGTGAAAGCGCTTCCAGAGGGGAGTCTAATGAGGGCAAATATTTGATGGTAGCAGCTTCCCTGCGGGAGATATTCTCTTTGCCAAAATCGCCATATTAGCCACAGTTAAGTTACAATTCAGTACCCTATCCTAAAGCTTGCTGTTAGGAGGGAATCTGCAGCTTGCAGTGAAAGCGCTTCCAGAGGGGAGTCTAATGAGGGAAACATTTGATGGTAGCAGCTTCCCTGCGGGAGATACTCTCTTTGCCAAAATCGCATTATTAGCCACAGTTAAGTTACAATTCAGTACCCTATCCTAAAGCTTGCTGTTAGGAGGGAATCTGCAGCTTGCAGTGAAAGCGCTTCCAGAGGGGAGTCTAATGAGGGCAAACATTTGATGGTAGCAGCTTCCCTGCGGGAGATACTCTCTTTGCCAAAATCGCATTATTAGGCGAAAGTAAGTTTAAATTCAGTACCCTATCCTAAAGCTTGCTGTTAGGAGGGAATCTGCAGCTTGCAGTGAAAGCGCTTCCAGAGGGGAGTTTAACGAGGGCAAACATTTGATGGTAGCAGCTTCCCTGCGGGAGATAATCTCTTTTCCAATTTTGCCTTATTATCTTCAGTTAAGTTACAATTCAGTACCCTATCCTAAAGCTTGGTGTTAGGAGGGAATCTGAAGCTTGCAGTGAAAGCGCTTCCAGAGGGGAGTCTAATGAGGGCAAACATTTGATGGTAACAGCTTCCCTGCGGGAGATATTCTCTTTGCCAAAATCGCCTTATTAGCCGCAGTTAAGATACAATTAAGTACCCTATCCTAAAGCTTGCTGTTAGGAGGGAATCTGCAGCTTGCAGTGAAAGCGCTTCCAGAGGGGAGTCTAACGAGGGCAAACATTTGATGGTAGCAGCTTCTCTGCGGGAGATACTCTCTTTTCCAAAATCGCATTATTAGGCGAAAGTAAGTTACAATTCAGTACCCTATCCTAAAGCTTGCTGTTAGGAGGGAATCTGCAGCTTGCAGTGAAAGCGCTTCCAGAGGGGAGTTAAACGAGGGCAAACATTTGATGGTAGCAGCTTCCCTGCGGGAGATAATCTTTTTTCCAATTTTGCCTTATTAGCTTCAGTTAAATTACAATTCAGTACCCTATCCTAAAGCTTGCTGTTAGGAGGGAATCTGCAGCTTGCAGTGAAAGCGCTTCCAGAGGGGAGTCTAACGAGGGCAAACATTTGATGGTAGCAGCTTCCCTGCGGGAGATACTCTCTTTGCCAAAATCGCCTTATTAGGCCAAAGTAAGTTACAATTCAGTACCCTATCCTAAAGCTTGCTGTTAGGAGGGAATCTGCAGCTTGCAGTGAAAGCGCTTCCAGAGGGGAGTCTAATGAGGGCAAACATTTGATGGTAGCAGCTTCCCTGCGGGAGATACTCTCTTAGCCAAAATCGCCTTATTTGCCGCAATTAAGTTACAATTCAGTACCCTATCCTAAAGCTTGCTGTTAAGAGGGAATCTGCAGCTTGCAGTGAAATCGCTTCCAGAGGGGAGTCTAATGAGGGCAAACATTTGATGGTAGCAGCTTTCCTGCGGGAGATATTCTCTTTGCCAAAATCGCCTTATTAGCTGCAGTTAAGTTACAATTCAGTACACTATCCTAAAGCTTGCTGTTAGGAGGGAATCTGCAGCTTGCAGTGAAAGCGCTTCCAGAGGGGAGTCTAATGAGGGCAAACATTTGATGGTAGCAGCTTCCCTGCGGGAGATACTCTCTTTGCCAAAATCGCATTATTAGGCGAAAGTAAGTTACAATTCAGTACCCTATCCTAAAGCTTGCTGTTAGGAGGGAATCTGCAGCTTGCAGTGAAAGCGCTTCCAGAGGGGAGTCTAAGGAGGGCAAACATTTGATGGTAGCAGCTTCCCTGCGGGAGATACTCTCTTTGCCAAAATCGCATTATTAGCCCCAGTTAAGTTACAATTCAGTACCCTATCCTAAAGCTTGCTGTTAGGAGGGAATCTGCAGCTTGCAGTGAAAGCGCTTCCAGAGGGGAGTCTAAGGAGGGCAAACATTTGATGGTAGCAGCTTCCCTGCGGGAGATACTCTCTTTGCCAAAATCGCATTATTAGGCGAAAGTAAGTTACAATTCAGTACACTATCCTAAAGCTTGCTGTTAGGAGGGAATCTGCAGCTTGCAGTGAAAGCGCTTCCAGAGGGGAGTCTAATGAGGGCAAACATTTGATGGTAGCAGCTTCCCTGCGGGAGATAATCTCTTTGCAAAAATCGCAATATTAGGCGAAAGTAAGTTACAATTCAGTACCCTATCCTAAAGCTTGCTGTTAGGAGGGAATCTGCCGCTTGCAGTGAAAGCGCTTCCAGAGGGGAGTCTAATGAGGGCAAACATTTGATGGTAGCAGCTTCCCTGCGGGAGATACTCTCTTTGCCAAAATCGCATTATTATGCGAAAGTAATTTTCAATTCAGTACCCTATCCTAAAGCTTGCTGTTTGGAGGGAATCTGCAGCTTGCAGTGAAAGCGCTTCCAGAGGGGAGTCTAATGAGGGCAAACATTTGATGGTAGCAGCTTCCCTGCGGGAGATACTCTCTTTGCCAAAATCGCATTATTAGGCAAAAGTAAGTTACAATTCAGTACCCTATCCTAAAGCTTGCTGTTAGGAGGGAATCTGCAGCTTGCAGTGAAAGCGCTTCCAGAGGGGAGTCTAATGAGGGCAAACATTTGATGTTAGCAGCTTCCCTGCGGGAGATATTCTCTTTCCCAAAATCGCCTTATTAGCCGCAGATAAGTTACAATTCAGTACCCTATCCTAAAGCTTGCTGTTAGGAGGGAATCTGCAGCTTGCAGTGAAAGCGCTTCCAGAGGGGAGTCTAATGAGGGCAAACATTTGATGGTAGCAGCTTCCCTGCGGGAGATACTCTCTTTGCCAAAATCGCATTATTAGGCGAAAGTAAGTTACAATTCAGTACCCTATCCTAAAGCTTGCTGTTAGGAGGGAATCTGCAGCTTGCAGTGAAAGCGCTTCCAGAGGGGAGTCTAATGAGGGCAAACATTTGATGGTAGCAGCTTCCCTGCGGGAGATACTCTCTTTGCCAAAATCGCCTTATTAGCCCCAGTTAAGTTACAATTCAGTACCCTATCCTAAAGCTTGCTGTTAGGAGGGAATCTGCAGCTTGCAGTGAAAGCGCTTCCAGAGGGGAGTCTAACGAGGGCAAACGTTTGATGGTAGCAGCTTCTCTGCGGGAGATACTCTCTTTTCCAAAATCGCATTATTAGGCGAAAGTAAGTTACAATTCAGTACCCTATCCTAAAGCTTGCTGTTAGGAGGGAATCTGCAGCTTGCAGTGAAAGCGTTTCCAGAGGGGAGTCTAACGAGGGCAAACATTTGATGGTAGCAGCTTCCCTGCGGGAGATACTCTCTTTGCCAAAATCGCATTATTAGGCGAAAGTAAGTTACAATTCAGTACCCTATCCTAAAGCTTGCTGTTTAGAGGGAATCTGCAGCTTGCAGTGAAAGCGCTTCCAGAGGGGAGTCTAACGAGGGCAAACATTTGATGGTAGCAGCTTCCCTGCGGGAGATACTCTCTTTGCCAAAATCGCATTATTAGGCGAAAGTAAGTTACAATTCAGTACCCTATCCTAAAGTTTGCTGTTAGGAGGGAATCTGCAGCTTGCAGTGAAAGCGCTTCCAGAGGGGAGTCTAATGAGAGCAAACATTTGATGGTAGCAGCTTCCCTGCGGGAGATACTCTCTTTGCCAAAATCGCATTATTAGGCGAAAGTAAGTTACAATTCAGTACCCTATCCTAAAGCTTGCTGTTAGGAGGGAATCTGCAGCTTGCAGTGAAAGCGCTTCCAGAGGGGAGTCTAATGAGGGCAAACATTTGATGGTAGCAGCTTCCCTGCGGGAGATACTCTCTTTGCCAAAATCGCATTATTAGGCGAAAGTAAGTTACAATTCAGTACCTTATCCTAAAGCTTGCTGTTAGGAGGGAATCTGCAGCTTGCAGTGAAAGCGCTTCCAGAGGGGAGTCTAACGAGGGCAAACATTTGATGGTAGCAGCTTCCCTGCGGGATAAAATCTCTTTTCCACTTTTGCCTTATTAGCCGCAGTTAAGATACAATTCAGTACCCTATCCTAAATCTTGCTGTTAGGAGGGAATCTGAAGCTTGCAGTGAAAGCGCTTCCAGAGGGGAGTCTAATGAGGGCAAACATTTGATGGTAGCAGCTTCCCTGCGGGAGATATTCTCTTTCCCAAAATCGCCTTATTAGCCGCAGATAAGTTACAATTCAGTACCCTATCCTAAAGCTTGCTGTTAGGAGAGAATCTGCAGCTTGCAGTGAAAGCGCTTCCAGAGGGGAGTCTAATGAGGGCAAACATTTGATGGTAGCAGCTTCCCTGCGGGAGATACTCTTTTGCCAAAATCGCATTATTAGGCGAATGTAAGTTACAATTCAGTACCCTATCCTAAAGCTTGCTGTTAGGAGGGAATCTGCAGCTTGCAGTGAAAGCGCTTCCAGAGGGGAGTCTAAAGAGAGCAAACATTTGATGGTAGCAGCTTCCCTGCGGGAGATACTCTCTTTGCCAAAATCGCATTATTAGGTGAAAGTAAGTTACAATTCAGTACCCTATCCTAAAGCTTGCTGTTAGGAGGGAATCTGCAGCTTGCAGTGAAAGCGCTTCCAGAGGGGAGTCTAATGAGTGCAAACATTTGATGGTAGCAGCTTCCCTGCGGGAGATATTCTCTTTCCCAAAATCGCCTTATTAGCCGCAGATAAGTTACAATTCAGTACCCTATGCTAAAGCTTCCTGTTAGGAGGGAATCTGCAGCTTGCAGTGAAAGCGCTTCCAGAGGGGAGTCTAATGAGGGCAAACATTTGATGGTAACAGCTTCCCTGCGGGAGATATTCTCTTTGCCAAAATCGCATTATTAGGCGAAAGTAAGTTACAATTCAGTACCCTATCCTAAAGCTTGCTGTTAGGAGGGAATCTGCAGCTTGCAGTGAAAGCGCTTCCAGAGGGGAGTCTAATGAGTGCAAACATTTGATGGTAGCAGCTTCCCTGCGGGAGATATTCTCTTTCCCAAAGTGGCCTTATTAGCAGCAGATAAGTTACAATTCAGTACCCTATCCTAAAGCTTGCTGTTAGGAGGGAATCTGCAGCTTGCAGTGAAAGTGCTTCCAGAGGGGAGTCTAACGAGGGCAAACATTTGATGGTAGCAGCTTCCCTGCGGGAGATACTCTCTTTGCCAAAATCGCATTATTAGGCGAAAGTAAGTTACAATTCAGTACCCTATCCTAAAGCTTGCTGTTAGGAGGGAATCTGCAGCTTGCATTGAAAGCACTTCCAGAGGGGAGTCTAATGAGGGCAAACATTTGATGGTAGCAGCTTCCCTGCGGGAGATACTCTCTTTGCCAAAATCACATTATTAGGCGAAAGTAAGTTACAATTCAGTACCCTATCCTAAAGCTTGCTGTTAGGAGGGAATCTGCAGCTTGCAGTGAAAGCCCTTCCGGAGGGGAGTCTAACGAGGGCAAACGTTTGAAGGTAGCAGCTTCCCTGCGGGAGATACTCTCTTTGCCAAAATCGCATTATTAGGCGAAAGTAAGTTACAATTCAGTACCCTATCCTAAAGCTTGCTGTTAGGAGGGAATCTGCAGCTTGCAGTGAAAGCGCTTCCAGAAGGGAGTCTAACGAGGGCAAACATTTGATGGTAGCAGCTTCCCTGCGGGAGATACTCTCTTTGCCAAAATCGCATTATTATGCGAAAGTAAGATTCAATTCAGTACCCTATCCTAAATCTTGCTGTTAGGAGGGAATCTGCAGCTTGCAGTGAAAGCGCTTCCAGAGGGGAGTCTAACGAGGGCAAACATTTGATGGTAGCAGCTTCCCTGCGGGATATAATCTCTTTTCCAATTTTGCCTTATTAGCCGCAGTTAAGTTACAATTCAGTACCCTATCCTAAAGCTTGCTGTTAGGAGGGAATCTGAAGCTTGCAGTGAAAGCGCTTCCAGAGGGGAGTCTAATGAGGGCAAACATTTGATGGTAACAGCTTCCCTGCGGGAGATATTCTCTTTGCCACAATCGCCTTATTAGCCGCAGTTAAGTTACAATTCAGTACCCTATCCTAAAGCTTGCTGTTAGGAGGGAATCTGCAGCTTGCAGTTAAAGCGCTTCCAGAGGGGAGTCTAACGAGGGCAAACGTTTGATGGTAGCAGCTTCCCTGCGGGAGATAATCTCTTTGCCAAAATCTCATTATTAGGTGAAAGTAAGTTACAATTCCGTACCCTATCCTAAAGCTTGCTGTTAGGAGGGAATCTGCAGCTTGCAGTGAAAGCGCTTCCAGAGGGGAGTCTAATGAGGGCAAACATTTGATGGTAGCAGCTTCCCTGCGGGAGATACTCTCTTTGCCAAAATCGCATTATTAGGCGAAAGTAAGTTACAATTCAGTACCCTATCCTAAAGCTTGCTGTTAGGAGGGAATCTGCAGCTTGCAGTGAAAGCCCTTCCGGAGGGGAGTCTAACGAGGGCAAACGTTTGATGGTAGCAGCTTCCCTGCGGTAAATACTCTCTTTGCCAAAATCGCATTATTAGGCGATAGTAAGTTACAATTCAGTACCCTATCCTAAAGCTTGCTGTTAGGAGGGAATCTGCAGCTTGCAGTGAAAGCCCTTCCGGAGGGGAGTCTAACGAGGGCAAACGTTTGAAGGTAGCAGCTTCCCTGCGGGAGATACTCTCTTTGCCAAAATCGCATTATTAGGCGAAAGTAAGTTACAATTCAGTACCCTATCCTAAAGCTTGCTGTTAGGAGGGAATCTGCAGCTTGCAGTGAAAGCGCTTCCAGAGGGGAGTCTAATGAGGGCAAACATTTGATGGTAGCAGCTTCCCTGCGGGAGATAATCTCTTTTCCAATTTTGCCTTATTATCCGCAGATAAGATAGAATTCAGTACCCTATCCTAAAGCTTGCTGTTAGGAGGGAATCTGCAGCTTGCAGTGAAAGCGCTTCCAGAGGGGAGTCTAAGGAGGGCAAACATTTGATGGTAGCAGCTTCCCTGCGGGAGATACTCTCTTTGCCAAAATCGCCCTATTAGCCGCAGTTAAGATACAATTCAGTACCCTATCCTAAAGCTTGCTGTTAGGAGGGAATCTGCAGCTTGCAGTGAAAGCGCTTCCAGAGGGGAGTCTAATGAGGGCAAACATTTGATGGTAGCAGCTTCCCTGCGGGAGATATTCTCTTTGCCAAAATCGCCTTATTAGCCGCAGTTAAGTTACAATTCAGTACCCTATCCTAAAGCTTGCTGTTAGGAGGGAATCTGCAGCTTGCAGTGAAAGCGCTTCCAGAAGGGAGTCTAACGAGGGCAAACATTTGATGGTAGCAGCTTCCCTGCGGGATATAATCTCTTTTCCAATTTTGCCTTATTAGCCGCAGTTAAGTTACAATTCAGTACCCTATCCTAAAGCTTGCTGTTAGGAGGGAATCTGCAGCTTGCAGTGAAAGCGCTTCCAGAGGGGAGTCTAACGAGGGCAAACATTTGATGGTAGCAGCTTCCCTGCGGGAGATACTCTCTTTGCCAAAATCGCCTTATTATGCGAAAGTAAGTTTCAATTCAGTACCCTATCCTAAAGCTTGCTGTTAGGATGGAATCTGCAGCTTGCAGTGAAAGCGCTTCCAGAGGGGAGTCTAAGGAGGGCAAACATTTGATGGTAGCAGCTTCCCTGCGGGAGATATTCTCTTTGCCAAAATCGCATTATTAGGCGAAAGTAAGTTACAATTCAGTACCCTATCCTAAAGCTTGCTGTTAGGAGGGAATCTGCAGCTTGCAGTCAAAGCGCTTCCAGAGGGGAGTCTAATGAGGGCAAACATTTGATGGTAGCAGCTTCCCTGCGGGAGATATTCTCTTTCCCAAAATCGCCTTATTAGCCGCAGATAAGTTACAATTCAGTACCCTATCCTAAAGCTTGCTGTTAGGAGGGAATCTGCAGCTTGCAGTGAAAGCGCTTCCAGAGGGGAGTCTAAGGAGGGCAAACATTTGATGGTAGCAGCTTCCCTGCGGGAGATAATCTCTTTGCAAAAATCGCAATATTAGGCGAAAGTAAGTTACAATTCAGTACCCTATCCTAAAGCTTGCTGTTAGGAGGGAATCTGCAGCTTGCAGTGAAAGCGCTTCCAGAGGGGAGTCTAATGAGGGCAAACATTTGATGGTAGCAGCTTCCCTGCGGGAGATATTCTCTTTGCCAAAATCGCCTTATTAGCCGCAGATAAGTTACAATTCAGTACCCTATCCTAAAGCTTGCTGTTAGGAGGGAATCTGCAGCTTGCAGTGAAAGCGCTTCCAGAGGGGAGTCTAATGAGGGCAAACATTTGATGGTAGCAGCTTCCCTGCGGGAGATACTCTCTTTGCCAAAATCGCCTTATTAGCCCCAGTTAAGTTACAATTCAGTACCCTATCCTAAAGCTTGCTGTTAGGAGGGAATCTGCAGCTTGCAGTGAAAGCGCTTCCAGAGGGGAGTCTAATGAGGGCAAACATTTGATGGTAGCAGCTTCCCTGCGGGAGATACTCTCTTTGCCAAAATCGCATTATTAGGCGAAAGTAAGTTACAATTCAGTACCCTATCCTAAAGCTTGCTGTTAGGAGGGTATCTGCAGCTTGCAGTGAAAGCGCTTCCAGAGGGGAGTCTAATGAGGGCAAACATTTGATGGTAGCAGCTTCCCTGCGGGAGATATTCTCTTTGCCAAAATCGCCTTATTAGCCGCAGTTAAGTTACAATTCAGTACCCTATCCTAAAGCTTGCTGTTAGGAGGGAATCTGCAGCTTGAGGTGAAAGCGCTTCCAGAGGGGAGTCTAATGAGGGCAAACATTTGATGGTAGCAGCTTCCCTGCGGGAGATAGTCTCTTTGCCAAAATCGCATTATTAGGCGAAAGTAAGTTACAATTCAGTACCCTATCCTAAAGCTTGCTGTTAGGAGGGAATCTGCAGCTTGCAGTTAAAGCGCTTCCAGAGGGGAGTCTAACGAGGGCAAACGTTTGATGGTAGCAGCTTCCCTGCGGGAGATAATCTCTTTGCCAAAATCTCATTATTAGGCGAAAGTAAGTTACAATTCAGTACCCTATCCTAAAGCTTGCTGTTAGGAGGGAATCTGCAGCTTGCAGTGAAAGCGCTTCCAGAGGGGAGTCTAATGAGGGCAAACATTTGATGGTAGCAGCTTCCCTGCGGGAGATAGTCTCTTTGCCATAATCGCATTATTAGGCGAAAGTAAGTTACAATTCAGTACCGTATCCTAAAGCTTGCTGTTAGGAGGGAATCTGCAGCTTGCAGTGAAAGCGCTTCCAGAGGGGAGTCTAATGAGGGCAAACATTTGATGGTAGCAGCTTCCCGGCGGGAGATACTCTCTTTGACAAAATCGCATTATTAGGCGAAATTAAGTTACAATTCAGTACCCTATCCTAAAGCTTGCTGTTAGGAGGGAATCTGCAGCTTGCAGTGAAAGCGCTTCCAGAGGGGAGTCTAACGAGGGCAAACATTTGATGGTAGCAGCTTCCCTGCGGGAGATAATCTCTTTTCCAATTTTGCCTTATTATCCGCAGTTAAGATACAATTCAGTACCCTATCCTAAAGCTTGCTGTTAGGAGGGAATCTGCAGCTTGCAGTGAAAGCGCTACCAGAGGGGAGTCTAATGAGGGCAAACATTTGATGGTAGCAGCTTCCCTGCGGGAGATACTCTCTTTGCCATAATCGCATTATTAGGCGAAAGTAAGATACAATTCAGTACCCTATCCTAAAGCTTGCTGTTAGGAGGGAATCTGCAGCTTGCAGTGAAAGCGCTTCCAGAGGGGAGTCTAAGGAGGGCAAACATTTGATGGTAGCAGCTTCCCTGCGGGAGATACTCTCTTTGCCAAAATCGCATTATTAGGCGAAAGTAAGTTACAATTCAGTACCCTATCCTAAAGCTTGCTGTTAGGAGGGAATCTGCAGCTTGCAGTCAAAGCGCTTCCAGAGGGGAGTCTAATGAGGGCAAACATTTGATGGTAGCAGCTTCCCTGCGGGAGATATTCTCTTTCCCATAATCGCCTTATTATCCGCAGATAAGTTACAATTCAGTACCCTATCCTAAAGCTTGCTGTTAGGAGGGAATCTGCAGCTTGCAGTGAAAGCGCTTCCAGAGGGGAGTCTAACGAGGGCAAACATTTGATGGTAGCAGCTTCCCTGCGGGAGATACTCTCTTTGCCAAAATCGCATTATTAGGCGAAAGTAAGTTACAATTCAGTACACTATCCTAAAGCTTGCTGTTAGGAGGGAATCTGCAGCTTGCAGTGAAAGCGCTTCCAGAGGGGAGTCTAATGAGGGCAAACACTTGATGGTAGCAGCTTCGTTGCGGGAGATACTCTCTTTGCCAAAATCGCCTTATTAGCCGCAGTTAAGTTACAATTCAGCACCCTATCCTAAAGCTTGCTGTTAGGAGGGAATCTGCAGCTTGCAGTGAAAGCGCTTCCAGAGGGGAGTCTAATGAGGGCAAACATTTGATGGTAGCAGCTTCCCTGCGGGATATAATCTCTTTTCCAATTTTGCCTTATTAGCCGCAGTTAAGATACAATTCAGTACCCTATATAAAGCTTGCTGTTAGGAGGGAATCTGCAGCTTGCAGTGAAAGCGCTTCCAGAGGGGAGTCTAATGAGGGCAAACATTTGATGGTAACACCTTCCCTGCGGGAGATATTCTCTTTGCCAAAATCGCCTTATTAGCCGCAGTTAAGTTACAATTCAGTACCCTATCCTAAAGCTTGCTGTTAGGAGGGAATCTGCAGCTTGCAGTGAAAGCGCTTCCAGAGGGGAGTCTAATGAGGGCAAACATTTGATGGTAGCAGCTTCCCTGCGGGAGATACTCTCTTTGCCAAAATCGCATTATTAGGCGAAAGTAAGTTACAATTCAGTACCCTATCCTAAAGCTTGCTGTTAGGAGGGAATCTGCAGCTTGCAGTGAAAGCGCTTCCAGAGGGGAGTCTAATGAGGGCAAACATTTGATGGTAGCAGCTTCCCTGCGGGAGATACTCTCTTTGCCAAAATCGCATTATTAGGCGAAAGTAAGTTACAATTCAGTACCCCATCCTAAAGCTTGCTGTTAGGAGGGAATCTGCAGCTTGCAGTGAAAGCCCTTCCGGAGGGGAGTCTAACGAGGGCAAACGTTTGATGGTAGCAGCTTCCCTGCGGGAGATAATCTCTTTTCCAATTTTGCCTTATTATCCGCAGTTAAGATACAGTTCAGTACCCTATCCTAAAGCTTGCTGTTAGGAGGGAATCTGCAGCTTGCAGTGAAAGCGCTTCCAGAGGGTAGTCTAATGAGAGCAAACATTTGATGGTAGCAGCTTCCCTGCGGGAGATACTCTCTTTGCCAAAATCGCATTATTAGGCGAAAGTAAGTTACAATTCAGTACCCTATCCTAAAGCTTGCTGTTAGGAGGGAATCTGCAGCTTGCAGTGAAAGCGCTTCCAGAGGGGAGTCTAAGGAGGGCAAACATTTGATGGTAGCAGCTTCCCTGCGGGAGATACTCTCTTTGCCAAAATCGCATTATTAGGCGAAAGTAAGTTACAAATCAGTACCCTATCCTAAAGCTTGCTGTTAGGAGGGAATCTGCAGCTTGCAGTGAAAGCGCTTCCAGAGGGGAGTCTAAGGAGGGCAAACATTTGATGGTAGCAGCTTCCCTGCGGGAGATACTCTCTTTGCCAAAATCGCATTATTAGCCCCAGTTAAGTTACAATTCAGTACCCTATCCTAAAGCTTGCTGTTAGGAGGGAATCTGCAGCTTGCAGTGAAAGCGCTTCCAGAGGGGAGTCTAATGAGGGCAAACATTTGATGGTAGCAGCTTCCCTGCGGGAGATATTCTCTTTGCCAAAATCGCTTTATTATCCGCAGTTAAGTTACAATTCAGTACCCTATCCTAAAGCTTGCTGTTAGGAGGGAATCTGCGGCTTGCAGTGAAAGCGCTTCCAGAGGGGAGTCTAACGAGGGCAAACATTTGATGGTAGCAGCTTCCCTGCGGGAGATACTCTCTTTGCCAAAATCGCATTATTAGGCGAAAGTAAGTTACAATTCAGTACCCTATCCTAAAGCTTGCTGTTAGGAGGGAATCTGCAGCTTGCAGTGAAAGCGCTTCCAGAGGGGAGTCTAACGAGGGCAAACATTTGATGGTAGCAGCTTCCCTGCGGGAGATAATCTCTTTGCAAAAATCGCAATATTAGGCGAAAGTAAGTTACAATTCAGTACCCTATCCTAAAGCTTGCTGTTAGGAGGGAATCTGCAGCTTGCAGTGAAAGCGCTTCCAGAGGGGAGTCTAATGAGGGCAAACATTTGATGGTAGCAGCTTCCCTGCGGGAGATATTCTCTTTGCCAAAATCGCCTTATTATCCACAGTTAAGTTACAATTCAGTACCCTATCCTAAAGCTTGCTGTTAGGAGGGAATCTGCAGCTTGCAGTGAAAGCGCTTCCAGAGGGGAGTCTAATGAGGGCAAACATTTGATGGTAGCAGCTTCCCTGCGGGAGATACTCTCTTTGCCAAAATCGCCTTATTAGCAGCAGTTAAGATAAAATTCAGTACCCTATCCTAAAGCTTGCTGTTAGGAGGGAATCTGCAGCTTGCAGTGAAAGCGCTTCCAGAGGGGAGTCTAATGAGGGCAAACATTTGATGGTAGCAGCTTCCCTGCGGGAGATACTGTCTTTGCCAAAATCGCCTTATTAGCCCCAGTTAAGCTACAATTCAGTACCCTATCCTAAAGCTTGCTGTTAGGAGGGAATCTGCAGCTTGCAGTGAAAGCGCTTCCAGAGGGGAGTCTAATGAGGGCAAACATTTGATGGTAGCAGCTTCCATGCGGGATAAAATCTCTTTTCCAATTTTGCCTTATTATCCGCAGTTAAGATACAATTCAGTACCCTACCCTAAAACTTGCTGTTAGGAGGGAATCTGAAGCTTGCAGTGAAAGCGCTTCCAGAGGGGAGTCTAAGGAGGGCAAACATTTGATGGTAGCAGCTTCCCTGTGGGAGATACTCTCTTTGCCAAAATCGCATTATTCGGCGAAAGTAAGTTACAATTCAGTACCCTATTCTAAAGCTTGCTGTTAGGAGGGAATCTGCAGCTTGCAGTGAAAGCGCTTCCAGAGGGGAGTCTAATGAGGGCAAACATTTGATGGTAGCAGCTTCCCTGCGGGAGATAGTCTCTTTGCCAAAATCGCATTATTAGGCGAAAGTAAGTTACAATTCAGTACCCTATCCTAAAGCTTGCTGTTAGGAGGGAATCTGCAGCTTGCAGTGAAAGTGCTTCCAGAGGAGAGTCTAATGAGGGCAAACATTTGGTGGTAGCAGCTTCCCTGCGGGAGATACTCTCTTTGCCAAAATCGCATTATTAGGCGAAAGTAAGTTAGAATTCAGTACCCTATCCTAAAGCTTGCTGTTAGGAGGGAATCTGCAGCTTGCAGTGAAAGCGCTTCCAGAGGGGAGTCTAATGAGGGCAAACATTTGATGGTAGCAGCTTCCCTGCGGGAGATACTCTCTTTGCCAAAATCGCATTATTAGCCGCAGTTAAGTTACAATTCAGTACCCTATCCTAAAGCTTGCAGTTAGGAGGGAATCTGCAGCTTGCAGTGAAAGCGCTTCCAGAGGGGAGTCTAACGATGGCAAACATTTGATGGTAGCAGCTTCCCTGCGGGAGATAGTCTCTTTGCCAAAATCGCATTATTAGGCGAAAGTAAGTTACAATTCAGTACCCTATCCTAAAGCTTGCTGTTAGGAGGGAATCTGCAGCTTGCAGTGAAATCGTTTCCAGAGGGGAGTCTAATGAGGACAAACATTTGATGGTAGCAGCTTCCCTGCGGGAGATATTCTTTTTGCCAAAATCGCCTTATTAGCCGCAGTTAAGTTTCAATTCAGTACCCTATCCTAAAGCTTGCGGTTAGGAGGGAATCTGCACCTTGCAGTCAAAGCGCTTCCAGAGGGGAGTCTAATGAGGGCAAACATTTGATGGTAGCAGCTTCCCTGCGGGAGATACTCTCTTTGCCAAAATCCCATTATTAGGCGAAAGGATGTTACAATTCAGTACACAATCCTAAAGCTTGCTGTTAGGAGGGAATCTGCAGCTTGCAGTGAAAGCGCTTCCAGAGGGGAGTCTAATGAGGGCAAGCATTTGATGGTAGCAGCTTCCCTGCGGGAGATATTCTCTTTTCCAAAATCGCATTATTAGGCGAAAATAAGTTACAATTCAGGACCCTATCCTAAAGCTTGCTGTTAGGAGGGAATCTGCAGCTTGCAGTGAAAGCGCTTCCAGAACGGAGTCTAATGAGGGCAAACATTTGATGGTAGCAGCTTCCCTGCGGGAGATATTCTCTTTTCCAAAATCGCATTATTAGGCGAAAATAAGTTACAATTCAGGACCCTATCCTAAAGCTTGCTGTTAGGAGGGAATCTGCAGCTTGCAGTGAAAGCGCTTCCACAGGGTAGTCTAATGAGGGCAAACATTTGATGGTAGCAGCTTCCCTGCGGGAGATAGTCTCTTTTCCAAAATCGCATTTTTAGGCGAAAGTAAGATACAATTCAGTACACAATCCTAAAGCTTGCTGTAAGGAGGGAATCTGCAGCTTGCAGTGAAAGCGCTTCCAGAGGGGAGTCTAATGAGGGCAAACATTTGATGGTAGCAGCTTCCCTGCGGGAGATACTCTCTTTGCCAAAATCGCATTATTAGGCGAAAGTAAGTTACAATTCAGTACCCTATCCTAAAGCTTGCTGTTAGGAGAGAATCTGCAGCTTGCAGTGAAAGCGCTTCCAGAGGAGAGTCTAATGAGGGCAAATATTTGATGGTAACAGCTTCCCTGCGGTAGATAGTGTCTTTTCCAAAATCGCATTATTAGGCGAAAGTAAGTTACAATTCAGTACCCTATCCTAAAGCTTGCTGTTAGGAGGGAATCTGCAGCTTGCAGTGAAAGCGCTTCCAGAGGGGAGTCTAATGAGGGCAAACACTTGGTGGCAGCACCTTCCTTGCGAGTTATAGTCTCTTTGCCAAAATCGCATTATTAGGCGAAAGTAAGATACAATTCAGTACCCTATCCTAAAGCTTGCTGTTAGGAGGGAATCTGCAGCTTGCAGTGAAAGCGCTTCCAGAGGGGAGTCTAATGAGGGCAAACATTTGATGGTAGCAGCTTCCCTGTGGGAGATACTCTCTTTGCCAAAATCGCATTATTAGTCGAAAGTAAGATACAATTCAGTACCCTATCCTAAAGCTTGCTGTTAGGAGGGAATCTGCAGCTTGCAGTGAAAGCGCTTCCAGAGGGGAGTCTAATGAGGGCAAATATTTGATGGTAGCAGCTTCCCTGCGGGATGTATTCTCTTTGCCAAAATCGCCTTATTAGCCGCAGTTAAGTTACAATTCAGTACCCTATCCTAAAGCTTGCTGTTAGGAGGGAATCTGCAGCTTGCAGTGAAAGCGCTTCCAGAGGGGAGTCTAATGAGGGGAAACATTTGATGGTAGCAGCTTCCCTGCGGGAGATACTCTCTTTGCAAAATCGCATTATTAGGCGAAAGTAAGTTACAATTCAGTACCCTATCCTAAAGCTTGCTGTTAGGAGGGAATCTGCAGCTTGCAGTGAAAGCGCTTCCAGAGGGGAGTCTAATGAGGGCAAACATTTGACGGTAGCAGCTTCCCTGCGGAGATACTCTCTTTGCCAAAATCGCATTATTAGGCAAAAGTAAGTTACAATTCAGTACCCTATCCTAAAGCTTGCTGTTAGGAGGGAATCTTTAGCTTGCAGTGAAAGCGCTTCCACAGGGTAGTCTAATGAGGGCAAGCATTTGATGGTAGCAGCTTCCCTGCGGGAGATATTCTCTTTGCCACAATCGCCTTATTAGCCGCAGTTAAGTTACAATTCAGTACACTGTCCTACATCTTGCTGTTAGGAGGGAATCTGCAGCTTGCAGTGAAAGCGCTTCCAGACGGGAGTCTAATGAGGGCAAACATTTGATGTTAGCAGCTTCCCTGCGGGTGATACTCTCTTTGCCAAAATCGCATTATTAGGCGAAAGTAAGTTACAATTCAGTACCCTATCCTAAAGCTTGCTGTTAGGAGGGAATCTGCAGCTTGCAGTGAAAGCGCTTCCAGAGGGGAGTCTAATGAGGGCAAACACTTGATGTTAGCAGCTTCCCTGCGGGTGATACTCTCTTTGCCAAAATCGCATTATTAGCCGCAGTTAAGTTACAATTCAGTACCCTATCCTAAAGCTTGCTGTTAGGAGGGAATCTGAAGCTTGCAGTGAAAGCGCTTCCAGAGGGGAGTCTAATGAGGGCAAACATTTGATGGTAGCAGCTTCCCTGCGGGAGATACTCTCTTTGCCAAAATCGCATTATTAGGCGAAAGTAAGTTACAATTCAGTACCCTATCCTAAAGCTTGCTGTTAGGAGGGAATCTGCAGCTTGCAGTGAAAGCGCTTCCAGAGGGGATTCTAATGAGGGCAAACACTTGGTGGCAGCAGCTTCCTTGCGAGTTAAAGTCTCTTTGCCAATATCCCATTATTAGGCGAAAGTAAGTTACAATTCAGGACCCTATCCTAAAGCTTGCTGTTAGGAGGGAATCTTTAGCTTGCAGTGAAAGCGCTTCCACAGGGTAGTCTAATGAGGGCAAACATTTGATGGTAGCAGCTTCCCTACGGGAGATACTCTCTTTGCCAAAATCGTATTATTAGGCGAAAGTAAGTTACAATTCAGTACCCTATCCTAAAGCTTGCTGTTAGGAGGGAATCTGCAGCTTGCAGTGAAAGCGCTTCCAGAGGGGAGTCTAATGAGGGCAAACATTTGATGGTAGCAGCTTCCCTGCGGGAGATAGTCTCTTTGCCAAAATCGCCTTATTAGCCCCAGTTAAGTTACAATTCAGTACCCTATCCTAAAGCTTGCTGTTAGGAGGGAATCTGCAGCTTGCAGTGAAAGCGCTTCCAGAGGGGAGTCTAACGAGGGCAAACATTTGATGGTAGCAGCTTCCCTGCGGGAGATACTCTCTTTGCCAAAATCGCATTATTAGGCGAAAGTAAGTTACAATTCAGTACCCTATCCTAAAGCTTGCTGTTAGGAGGGAATCTGCAGCTTGCAGTGAAAGCGCTTCCAGAGGGGAGTCTAATGAGGGCAAATATTTGATGGTAGCAGCTTCCCTGCGGGATATATTCTCTTTGCCAAAATCGCCTTATTAGCCGCAGTTAAGTTACAATTCAGTACCCTATCCTAAAGCTTGCTGTTAGGAGGGAATCTTTAACTTGCAGTGAAAGCGCTTCCACAGGGTAGTCTAATGAGGGCAAGCATTTGATGGTAGCAGCTTCCCTGCGGGAGATATTCTCTTTGCCAAATTCTCCTTATTAGCCGCAGTTAAGTTACAATTCAGTACCCTATCCTAAAGCTTGCTGTTAGGAGGGAATCTGCAGCTTGCAGTGAAAGCGCTTCCAGAGGGGAGTGTAATGAGGGCAAACGTTTGATGGTAACAGCTTCCCTGCAGGAGATAGTCTCTTTGCCAAAATCGCATTATTAGGCGAAAGTAAGTTACAATTCAGTACCCTATCCTAAAGCTTGCTGTTAGGAGGGAATCTGCAGCTTGCAGTCAAAGCGCTTCCAGAGGGGAGTCTAACGAGGGCAAACATTTGATGGTAGCAGCTTCCCTACGGGAGATACTCTCTTTGCCAAAATCGTATTATTAGGCAAAAGTAAGTTACAATTCAGTACCCTATCCTAAAGATTGCTGTTAGGAGGGAATCTGCAGCTTGCAGTGAAAGCGCTTCCAGAGGGGAGTCTAATGAGGACAAACATTTGATGGTAGCAGCTTCTCTGCGGGAGATACTCTCTTTGCCAATATCGCATTATTAGCCGCAGTTAAGTTACAATTCAGTACCCTATCCTAAATCTTGCTGTTAGGAGGGAATCTGCAGCTTGCAGTGAAAGCACTTCCAGAGGGGAGTCTAACGAGGGCAAACATTTGATGGTAGCAGCTTCCCTGCGGGAGATAGTCTCTTTGCCAAAATCGCATTATTAGGCGAAAGTAAGTTACAATTCAGTACCCTATCCTAAAGCTTGCTGTTAGGAGGGAATATGCAGCTTGCAGTGAAAGCGATTCCAGAGGGGAGTCTAATGAGGGCAAACACTTGGTGGCAGCACATTCCTTGCGAGTTATAGTCTCTTTGCCAAAATCGCATTATTAGGCGAAAGTAAGATACAATTCAGTACCCTATCCTAAAGCTTGCTGTTAGGAGGGAATCTGCAGCTTGCAGTGAAAGCGCTTCCAGAGGGGAGTCTAATGAGGGCAAACATTTGATGGTAGCAGCTTCGCTGTGGGAGATACTCTCTTTGCCAAAATCGCATTATAAGGCGAAAGTAAGATACAATTCAGTACCCTATCCTAAAGCTTGCTGTTAGGAGGGAATCTGCAGCTTGCAGTGAAAGCGCTTCCAGAGGGGAGTCTAATGAGGGCAAATATTTGATGGTAGCAGCTTCCCTGCGGGATATATTCTCTTTGCCATAATCGCCTTATTAGCCGCAGTTAAGTTACAATTCAGTACCCTATCCTAAAGCTTGCTGTTAGGAGGGAATCTGCTGCTTGCAGTGAAAGCGCTTCCAGAGGGGAATCTAATGAGGGCAAGCATTTGATGGTAGCAGCTTCCCTGCGGGAGATACTCTCTTTGCAAAATCGCATTATTAGGCGAAAGTAAGTTACAATTCAGTACCCTATCCTAAAGCTTGCTTTTAGGAGGGAATCTGCAGCTTGCAGTGAAAGCGCTTCCAGAGGGGAGTCTAATGAGGGCAAACATTTGACGGTAGCAGCTTCCCTGCGGGAGATACTCTCTTTGCCAAAATCGCATTATTAGGCGAAAGTAAGTTACAATTCAGTACCCTATCCTAAAGCTTGCTGTTAGGAGGGAATCTGCAGCTTGCAGTGAAAGCGCTTCCAGAGGGGAGTCTAATGAGGGCAAATATTTGATGGTAGCAGCTTCCCTGCGGGAGATACTCTCTTTGCCAAAATCGCATTATTAGGCGAAAGTAAGTTACAATTCAGTACCCTATCCTAAAGCTTGCTGTTAGGAGGGAATCTTTAGCTTGCAGTGAAAGCGCTTCCACAGGGTAGTCTAATGAGGGCAAGCATTTGATGGTAGCAGCTTCCCTGCGGGAGATATTCTCTTTGCCACAATCGCCTTATTAGCCGCAGTTAAGTTACAATTCAGTACCCTATCCTAAAGCTTGCTGTTAGGAGGGAATCTGCAGCTTGCAGTGAAAGCGCTTCCAGAGGGGAGTGTAATGAGGGCAAACGTTTGATGGTAACAGCTTCCCTGCAGGAGATACTCTCTTTGCCAAAATCGCATTATTAGGCGAAAGTAAGTTACAATTCAGTACCCTATCCTAAAGCTTGCTGTTAGGAGGGAATCTGCAGCTTGCAGTGAAAGCGCTTCCAGAGGGGAGTGTAATGAGGGCAAACGTTTGATGGTAACACCTTCCCTGTAGGAGATAGTCTCTTTGCCAAAATCGCATTATTAGGCGAAAGTAAGTTACAATTCAGTACCCTATCCTAAAGCTTGCTGTTAGGAGGGAATCTGCAGCTTGCAGTGAAAGCGCTTCCAGAGGGGAGTCTAACGAGGGCAAACATTTGATGGTAGCAGCTTCCCTGTGGGAGATACTCTCTTTGCCAAAATCGCATTATTAGGCGAAAGTAAGATACAATTCAGTACCCTATCCTAAAGCTTGCTGTTAGGAGGGAATCTGCAGCTTGCAGTGAAAGCGCTTCCAGAGGGGAGTCTAATGAGGGCAAAGATTTGATGGTAGCAGCTTCCCTGCGGGAGATAGTCTCTTTGCCAAAATCGCATTATTAGGCGAAAGTAAGTTACAATTCAGTACCCTATCCTAAAGCTTGCTGTTAGGAGGGAATCTGCAGCTTGCAGTGAAAGCGCTTCCAGAGGGGAGTGTAATGAGGGCAAACATTTTATGTTAGCAGCTTCCCTGCGGGAGATACTCTCTTTGCCAAAATCGCATTATTAGGTGAAAGTAAGTTACAATTCAGTACCCTATCCTAAAGCTTGCTGTTAGGAGGGAATCTGCAGCTTGCAGTGAAAGCGCTTCCAGAGGGGAGTCTAATGAGGGCAAACATTTGATGGTAGCAGCTTCCCTGCGGGAGATAGTCTCTTTTCCAAATCGCATTATCAGGCGAAAGTAAGTTACAATTCAGTACACTGTCCTACATCTTGCTGTTAGGAGGGAATCTGCAGCTTGCAGTGAAAGCGCTTCCAGAGGGGAGTCTAAGGAGGGCAAACATTTGATGGTAGCAGCTTCCCTGCGGGAGATACTCTCTTTGCCAAAATCGCATTATTAGGCGAAAGTAAGTTACAATTCAGTACCCTATCCTAAAGCTTGCTGTTAGGAGGGAATCTGCAGCTTGCAGTGAAAGCGCTTCCAGAGGGGAGTCTAATGAGGGCAAAGATTTGATGGTAGCAGCTTCCCTGCGGGAGATACTCTCTTTGGCAAAATCTCATTATTAGGCGAAAGTAAGTTACAATTCAGGAACCTATCCTAAAGCTTGCTGTTAGGAGGGAATCTGCAGCTTGCAGTGAAAGCACTTCCAGACGGGAGTCTAATGAGGGCAAATATTTGATGGTAGCAGCTTCCCTGCGGGAGATATTCTCTTTGCCATAATCGCCTTATTAGCCGCAGTTAAGTTACAATTCAGTACACTATCCTAAAGCTTGCTGTTAGGAGGGAATCTGCAGCTTGCAGTGAAAGCGCTTCCAGAGGGGAGTCTAATGAGGGCAAACATTTGATGGTAGCAGCTGCCCTGCGGGAGATACTCTCTTTGCCAAAATCGCATTATTAGGCGAAAGTAAGTTACAATTCAGGACCCTATCCTAAAGCTTGCTGTTAGGAGGGAATCTGCAGCTTGCAGTGAAAGCGCTTCCAGAGGGTAGTCTAATGAGGGCAAACATTTGATGGTAGCAGCTTCCCTGCGGGAGATACTCTCTTTGCCAAAATCGCATTATTAGGCGAAAGTAAGTTACAATTCAGTACCCTATCCTAAAGCTTACTGTTAGGAGGGAATCTGCAGCTTGAAGTGAATGCGCTTCCAGAGGGTAGTCTAACGAGGGCAAATATTTGATGGTAACAGCTTCCCTGCGGGAGATACTCTCTTTGCCAAAATCGCATTATTAGGCGAAAGTAAGTTACAATTCAGTACCCTATCCTAAAGCTTGCTGTTAGGAGGGAATCTGCAGCTTGCAGTGAAAGCGCTTCCAGAGGGTAGTGTAATGAGGGCAAACATTTGATGGTAGCAGCTTCCCTGCGGGAGATACTCTATTTGCCAAAATCGTATTATTATGCGAAAGTAAGTTACAATTCGGTACCCTATCCTAAAGCTTGCTGTTAGGAGGGAATCTGCAGCTTGCAGTGAAAGCGCTTCCAGAGGGTAGTCTAACGAGGGCAAACATTTGATGGTAGCAGCTTCCCTGCGGGAGATATTCTCATTGCCACAATCGCCTTATTAGCTGCAGTTAATTTACAATTCAGTACACTGTCCTACATCTTGCTGTTAGGAGGGAATCTGCAGCTTGCAGTGAAAGCGCTTCCAGAGGGAAGTCTAATGAGGGCAAACATTTGATGGTAGCAGCTTCCCTGCGGGAGATACTCTCTTTGCCAAAATCGCATTATTAGGCGAAAGTAAGTTACAATTCAGTACCCTATCCTAAAGCTTGCTGTTAGGAGGGAATCTGCAGCTTGCAGTGAAAGCGCTTCCAGAGGGGAGTCTAATGAGGGCAAACATTTGATCGTAGCAGCTTCACTGCGGGAGATACTCTCTTTGCCAAAATCGCATTTTTAGGCGAAAGTAAGTTACAATTCAGTACCCTATCCTAAAGCTTGCTGTTAGGAGGGAATCTGCAGCTTGCAGTGAAAGCGCTTTCAGAGGGGAGTCTAATGAGGGCAAACATTTGATAGTAGCAGCTTCACTGCGGGAGATACTCTCTTTGCCAAAATCGCATTTTTAAGCGAAAGTAAGTTACAATTCAGTACCCTATCCTAAAGCTTGCTGTTAGGAGGGAATCTGCAGCTTGCAGTGAAAGCACTTCCAGAGGGGAGTCTAATGAGGGCAAACATTTGACGGTAGCAGCTTCCCTGCGGGAGATACTCTCTTTGCCAAAATCGCATTATTAGGCGAAAGTAAGTTACAATTCAGTACACTATCCTAAAGCTTGCTGTTAGGAGGGAATCTGCAGCTTGCAGTGAAAGCGCTTCCAGAGGGGAGTCTAATGAGGGCAAACATTTGATGGTAGCAGCTTCCCTGCGGGAGATAGTCTCTTTGCCAAAATCGCATTATTAGGCGAAAGTAAGTTACAATTCAGTACCCTATCCTAAAGCTTGCTGTTAGGAGGGAATCTGCAGCTTGCAGTGAAAGCGCTTCCAGAGGGGAGTCTAATGAGGGCAAACATTTGATGGTAGCAGCTTCCCTGCGGGATACAATCTCTTTTCCAATTTTGCCTTATAAGCCGCAGTTAAGTTACAATTCAGTACCCTATCCTAAAGCTTGCTGTTAGGAGGGAATCTCCAGCTTGCAGTGAAAGCGCTACCAGAGGGGAGTCTAATGAGGGCAAACGTTTGATGGTAGCAGCTTCCCTGCGGGAGATACTCTCTTTGCCAAAATCGCATTATTAGGCGAAAGTAAGTTACAATTCAGTACCCTATCCTAAAGCTTGCTGTTAGGAGGGAATCTGCAGATTGCAGTGAAAGCGCTTCCGGAGGGGAGTCTAACGAGGGCAAACGTTTGATGGTAGCAGCTTCCCTGCGGGAGATACTCTCTTTGCCAAAATCGCATTATTAGGCGAAATTAAGTTACAATTCAGTACCCTATCCTAAAGCTTGCTGTTAGGAGGGAATCTGAAGCTTGCAGTGAAAGCGCTTCCAGAGGGGAGTCTAATGAGGGCAAACATTTGATGGTAGCAGCTTCCCTGCGGGATATAATCTCTTTTCCAATTTTGCCTTATTAGCCGCAGTTAAGATACAATTCAGTACCCTATCCTAAAGCTTGCTGTTAGGAGGGAATCTGAAGCTTGCAGTGAAAGCGCTTCCAGAGGGGAGTCTAATGAGGGCAAACATTTGATGGTAGCAGCTTCCCTGCGGGAGATACTCTCTTTGCCAAAATCGCCCTATTAGCCGCAGTTAAGTTACAATTCAGTACCCTATCCTAAAGCTTGCTGTTAGGAGGGAATCTGAAGCTTGCAGTGAAAGCACTTCCAGAGGGGAGTCTAATGAGGGCAAACATTTGATGGTAGCAGCTTCCCTGCGGGAGATACTCTCTTTGCCAAAATCGCATTATTAGGCGAAAGTAAGTTACAATTCAGTACCCTATCCTAAAGCTTGCTGTTAGGAGGGAATCTGAAGCTTGCAGTGAAAGCGCTTCCAGAGGGGAGTCTAATGAGGGCAAACATTTGATGGTAGCAGCTTCCCTGCGGGAGATACTCTCTTTGCCAAAATCGCCCTATTAGCCGCAGTTAAGTTACAATTCAGTACCCTATCCTAAAGCTTGCTGTTAGGAGGGAATCTGCAGCTTGCAGTGAAAGCGCTTCCAGAGGGGAGTCTAACGAGGACAAACATTTGATGGTAGCAGCTTCCCTGCGGGAGATACTCTCTTTGCCAAAATCGCATTATTAGGCGAAATTAAGTTACAATTCAGTACCCTATGCTAAAGCTTGCTGTTAGGAGGGAATCTGCAGCTTGCAGTGAAAGCGCTTCCAGAGGGGAGTCTAATGAGGGCAAACATTTGATGGTAACACCTTCCCTGCGGGAGATATTCTCTTTTCCAAAATCGCCTTATTAGCCGCAGTTAAGTTACAATTCAGTACCCTATCCTAAAGCTTGCTGTTAGGAGGGAATCTGCAGCTTGCAGTGAAAGCGCTTCCAGAGGGGAGTCTAATGAGGGCAAACATTTGATGGTAGCAGCTTCCCTGCGGGAGATACTCTCTTTGCCAAAATCGCATTATTAGCCCCAGTTAAGTTACAATTCAGTACCCCATCCTAAAGCTTGCTGTTAGGAGGGAATCTGCAGCTTGCAGTGAAAGCCCTTCCGGAGGGGAGTCTAACGAGGGCAAACGTTTGATGGTAGCAGCTTCCCTGCGGGAGATACTCTCTTTCCCAAAATCGCATTATTAGGCGAAAGTAAGTTTCAATTCAGTACGCTATCCTAAAGCTTGCTGTTAGGAGGGAATCTGCAGCTTGCAGTGAAAGCGCTTCCAGAGGGGAGTCTAATGAGGGTGAACATTTGATGGTAGCAGCTTCCCTGCGGGAGATACTCTCTTTGCCAAAATCGCATTATTAGGCGAAAGTAAGTTACAATTCAGTACCCTATCCTAAAGCTTGCTGTTAGGAGGGAATCTGCAGCTTGCAGTGAAAGCCCTTCCGGAGGGGAGTCTAACGAGGGCAAACGTTTGATGGTAGCAGCTTCCCTGCGGGAGATACTCTATTTGCCAAAATCGCATTATTAGGCGAAAGTAAGTTTCAATTCAGTACCCTATCCTAAAGCTTGCTGTTAGGAGGGAATCTGAAGCTTGCAGTGAAAGCGCTTGCAGAGGGGAGTCTAATGAGGGCAAACATTTGATGGTAGCAGCTTCCCTGCGGGAGATACTCTCTTTGCCAAAATCGCATTATTAGGCGAAAGTAAGTTACAATTCAGTACCCTATCCTAAAGCTTGCTGTTAGGAGGGAATCTGCAGCTTGCAGTGAAAGCGCTTCCAGAGGGGAGTCTAAGGAGGGCAAACATTTGATGGTAGCAGCTTCCCTGCGGGAGATACTCTCTTTGACAAAATCGCATTATTAGGCGAAAGTAAGTTACAATTCAGTACCCTATCCTAAAGCTTGCTGTTAGGAGGGAATCTGCAGCTTGCAGTGAAAGCGCTTCCAGAGGGGAGTCTAATGAGGGCAAACATTTGATGGTAGCAGCTTCCCTGTGGGAGATACTCTCTTTGCAAAATCGCCTTATTAGCCCCAGTTAAGATACAATTCAGTACCCTATCCTAAAGCTTGCTGTTAGGAGGGAATCTGCAGCTTGCAGTGAAAGCGCTTCCAGAGGAGAGTCTAATGAGGGCAAACATTTGATGGTAGCAGCTTCCCTGCGGGAGATACTCTCTTTGCCAAAATCGCATTATTAGGCGAAAGTAAGTTACAATTCAGTACCCTATCCTAAAGCTTGCTGTTAGGAGGGAATCTGCAGCTTGCAGTGAAAGCGCTTCCAGAGGAGAGTCTAATGAGGGCAAACATTTGATGGTAGCAGCTTCCCTGCGGGAGATACTCTCTTTGCCAAAATCGCATTATTAGGCGAAAGTAAGTTACAATTCAGTACCCTATCCTAAAGCTTGCTGTTAGGAGGGAATCTGCAGCTTGCAGTGAAAGCGCTTCCAGAGGAGAGTCTAATGAGGGCAAACATTTGATGGTAGCAGCTTCCCTGCGGGAGATACTCTCTTTGCCAAAATCGCATTATTAGGCGAAAGTAAGTTACAATTCAGTACCCTATCCTAAAGCTTGCTGTTAGGAGGGAATCTGCAGCTTGCAGTGAAAGCGCTTCCAGAGGGGAGTCTAATGAGGGCAAACATTTGATGGTAGCAGCTTCCCTGCGGGAGATAATCTCTTTGCCAATTTTGCCTTAATAGCCGCAGTTAAGTTACAATTCAGTACCCTATCCAAAAACTTGCTCTTAGGAGGGAATCTGAAGCTTGCAGTGAAAGCGCTACCAGAGGGGAGTCTAATGAGGCAAACATTTGATGGTAACAGCTTCCCTGCGGGAGATATTCTCTTTGCCAAAATCGCCTTATTATCCGCAGTTAAGTTACAATTAAGTACCCTATCCTAAAGCTTGCTGTTAGGAGGGAATCTGCAGCTTGCAGTGAAAGCGCTTCCAGAGGGGAGTCTAACGAGGGCAAACGTTTGATGGTAGCAGCTTCTCTGCGGGAGATACTCTCTTTTCCAAAATCGCATTATTAGGCGAAAGTAAGTTACAATTCAGTACCCTATCCTAAAGCTTGCTGTTAGGAGGGAATCTGCAGCTTGCAGTGAAAGCGCTTCCAGAGGGGAGTCTAACGAGGGCAAACATTTGATGGTAGCAGCTTCCCTGCGGGAGATACTCTCTTTGCCAAAATCGCATTATTAGGCGAAAGTAAGTTACAATTCAGTACCCTATCCTAAAGCTTGCTGTTTAGAGGGAATCTGCAGCTTGCAGTGAAAGCGCTTCCAGAGGGGAGTCTAATGAGGGCAAACATTTGATGGTAGCAGCTTCCCTGCGGGAGATATTCTCTTTGCCAAAATCGCCTTATTAGCCGCAGATAAGTTACAATTCAGTACCCTATCCTAAAGCTTGCTGTTAGGAGGGAATCTGCAGCTTGCAGTGAAAGCGCTTGCAGAGGGGAGTCTAATGAGGGCAAACATTTGATGGTAGCAGCTTCCCTGCGGGAGATACTCTCTTTGCCAAAATCGCATTATTAGGCGAAAGTAAGTTACAATTCAGTACCCTATCCTAAAGCTTGCTGTTAGGAGGGAATCTGCAGCTTGCAGTGAAAGCGCTTCCAGAGGGGAGTCTAATGAGGGCAAACATTTGATGGTAGCAGCTTCCCTGTGGGAGATACTCTCTTTGCCAAAATCGCCTTATTAGCCCCAGTTAAGATACAATTCAGTACACTATGCTAAAGCTTGCTGTTAGGAGGGAATCTGCAGCTTGCAGTGAAAGCGCTTCCAGAGGGGAGTCTAAGGAGGGCAAACATTTGATGGTAGCAGCTTCCCTGCGGGAGATACTCTCTTTGCCAAAATCGCATTATTAGCCCCAGTTAAGTTACAATTCAGTACCCTATCCTAAAGCTTGCTGTTAGGAGGGAATCTGCAGCTTGCAGTGAAAGCGCTTCCAGAGGGGAGTCTAATGAGGGCAAACATTTGATGGTAGCAGCTTCCCTGCGGGAGATATTCTCTTTGCCAAAATCGCATTATTAACCGCAGTTAAGTTACAATTCAGTACCCTATCCTAAAGCTTGCTGTTAGGAGGGAATCTGCAGCTTGAGGTGAAAGCGCTTCCAGAGGGGAGTCTAATGAGGGCAAACATTTGATGGTAGCAGCTTCCCTGCGGGAGATACTCTCTTTGCCAAAATCGCATTATTAGGCGAAAGTAAGTTACAATTCAGTACACTATCCTAAAGCTTGCTGTTAGGAGGGAATCTGCAGCTTGCAGTTAAAGCGCTTCCAGAGGGGAGTCTAACGAGGGCAAACGTTTGATGGTAGCAGCTTCCCTGAGGGATAAAATCTCTTTTCCACTTTTGCCTTATTAGCCGCAGTTAAGATACAATTCAGTACCCTATCCTAAAACTTGCTGTTAGGAGGGAATCTGAAGCTTGCAGTGAAAGCGCTTCCAGAGGGGAGTCTAATGAGGGCAAACATTTGATGGTAGCAGCTTCCCTGCGGGAGATATTCTCTTTCCCAAAATCGCCTTATTAGCCGCAGATAAGTTACAATTCAGTACCCTATCCTAAAGCTTGCTGTTAGGAGGGAATCTGCAGCTTGCAGTGAAAGCGCTTCCAGAGGGGAGTCTAATGAGGGCAAACATTTGATGGTAGCAGCTTCCCGGCGGGAGATACTCTCTTTGCCAAAATCGCATTATTAGGTGAAAGTAAGTTACAATTCAGTACCCTATCCTAAAGCTTGCTGTTAGGAGGGAATCTGCAGCTTGCAGTGAAAGCCCTTCCGGAGGGGAGTCTAACGAGGGCAAACGTTTGATGGTAGCAGCTTCCCTGCGGGAGATACTCTCTTTGCCAAAATCGCATTATTAGGCGAAAGTAAGTTACAATTCAGTACCCTATCCTAAAGCTTGCTGTTAGGAGGGAATCTGCACCTTGCAGTGAAAGCGCTTCCAGAGGGGAGTCTAATGAGGGCAAACATTTGATGGTAGCAGCTTCCCTGCGGAAGATATTCTCTTTGCCAAAATCGCCTTATTAGCCGCAGTTAAGTTAGAATTCAGTACCCTATCCTAAAGCTTGCTGTTAGGAGGGAATCTGCAGCTTGCAGTGAAAGCGCTTCCAGAGGGGAGTCTAATGAGGGCAAACATTTGATGGTAGCAGCTTCCCTGCGGGAGATAATCTCTTTGCCAATTTTGCCTTAACAGCCGCAGTTAAGTTACAATTCAGTACCCTATCCAAAAACTTGCTCTTAGGAGGGAATCTGAAGCTTGCAGTGAAAGCGCTACCAGAGGGGAGTCTAATGAGGCCAACATTTGATGGTAACAGCTTCCCTGCGGGAGATATTCTCTTTGCCAAAATCGCCTTATTATCCGCAGTTAAGTTACAATTAAGTACCCTATCCTAAAGCTTGCTGTTAGGAGGGAATCTGCAGCTTGCAGTGAAAGCGCTTCCAGAGGGGAGTCTAACGAGGGCAAACGTTTGATGGTAGCAGCTTCTCTGCGGGAGATACTCTCTTTTCCAAAATCGCATTATTAGGCGAAAGTAAGTTACAATTCAGTACCCTATCCTAAAGCTTGCTGTTAGGAGGGAATCTGCAGCTTGCAGTGAAAGCGCTTCCAGAGGGGAGTCTAACGAGGGCAAACATTTGATGGTAGCAGCTTCCCTGCGGGAGATACTCTCTTTGCCAAAATCGCATTATTAGGCGAAAGTAAGTTACAATTCAGTACCCTATCCTAAAGCTTGCTGTTTAGAGGGAATCTGCAGCTTGCAGTGAAAGCGCTTCCAGAGGGGAGTCTAATGAGGGCAAACATTTGATGGTAGCAGCTTCCCTGCGGGAGATATTCTCTTTGCCAAAATCGCCTTATTAGCCGCAGATAAGTTACAATTCAGTACCCTATCCTAAAGCTTGCTGTTAGGAGGGAATCTGCAGCTTGCAGTGAAAGCGCTTGCAGAGGGGAGTCTAATGAGGGCAAACATTTGATGGTAGCAGCTTCCCTGCGGGAGATACTCTCTTTGCTAAAATCGCATTATTAGGCGAAAGTAAGTTACAATTCAGTACCCTATCCTAAAGCTTGCTGTTAGGAGGGAATCTGCAGCTTGCAGTGAAAGCGCTTCCAGAGGGGAGTCTAATGAGGGCAAACATTTGATGGTAGCAGCTTCCCTGTGGGAGATACTCTCTTTGCCAAAATCGCCTTATTAGCCCCAGTTAAGATACAATTCAGTACCCTATGCTAAAGCTTGCTGTTAGGAGGGAATCTGCAGCTTGCAGTGAAAGCGCTTCCAGAGGGGAGTCTAAGGAGGGCAAACATTTGATGGTAGCAGCTTCCCTGCGGGAGATACTCTCTTTGCCAAAATCGCATTATTAGCCCCAGTTAAGTTACAATTCAGTACCCTATCCTAAAGCTTGCTGTTAGGAGGGAATCTGCAGCTTGCAGTGAAAGCGCTTCCAGAGGGGAGTCTAATGAGGGCAAACATTTGATGGTAGCAGCTTCCCTGCGGGAGATACTCTCTTAGCCAAAATCGCCTTATTTGCCGCAATTAAGTTACAATTCAGTACCCTATCCTAAAGCTTGCTGTTAGGAGGGAATCTGCAGCTTGAGGTGAAAGCGCTTCCAGAGGGGAGTCTAATGAGGGCAAACATTTGATGGTAGCAGCTTCCCTGCGGGAGATACTCTCTTTGCCAAAATCGCATTATTAGGCGAAAGTAAGTTACAATTCAGTACCCTATCCTAAAGCTTGCTGTTAGGAGGGAATCTGCAGCTTGCAGTGAAAGCGCTTCCAGAGGGGAGTCTAACGAGGGCAAACGTTTGATGGTAGCAGCTTCCCTGAGGGATAAAATCTCTTTTCCACTTTTGCCTTATTAGCCGCAGTTAAGATACAATTCAGTACCCTATCCTAAAACTTGCTGTTAGGAGGGAATCTGAAGCTTGCAGTGAAAGCGCTTCCAGAGGGGAGTCTAATGAGGGCAAACATTTGATGGTAGCAGCTTCCCTGCGGGAGATATTCTCTTTCCCAAAATCGCCTTATTAGCCGCAGATAAGTTACAATTCAGTACCCTATCCTAAAGCTTGCTGTTAGGAGGGAATCTGCAGCTTGCAGTGAAAGCGCTTCCAGAGGGGAGTCTAATGAGGGCAAACATTTGATGGTAGCAGCTTTCCGGCGGGAGATACTCTCTTTGCCAAAATCGCATTATTAGGTGAAAGTAAGTTACAATTCAGTACCCTATCCTAAAGCTTGCTGTTAGGAGGGAATCTGCAGCTTGCAGTGAAAGCCCTTCCGGAGGGGAGTCTAACGAGGGCAAACGTTTGATGGTAGCAGCTTCCCTGCGGGAGATACTCTCTTTGCCAAAATCGCATTATTAGGCGAAAGTAAGTTACAATTCAGTACCCTATCCTAAAGCTTGCTGTTAGGAGGGAATCTGCACCTTGCAGTGAAAGCGCTTCCAGAGGGGAGTCTAATGAGGGCAAACATTTGATGGTAGCAGCTTCCCTGCGGAAGATATTCTCTTTGCCAAAATCGCCTTATTAGCCGCAGTTAAGTTAGAATTCAGTACCCTATCCTAAAGCTTGCTGTTAGGAGGGAATCTGCAGCTTGCAGTGAAAGCGCTTCCAGAGGGGAGTCTAATGAGGGCAAACATTTGATGGTAGCAGCTTCCCTGCGGGAGATAATCTCTTTGCCAATTTTGCCTTAACAGCCGCAGTTAAGTTACAATTCAGTACCCTATCCAAAAACTTGCTCTTAGGAGGGAATCTGAAGCTTGCAGTGAAAGCGCTACCAGAGGGGAGTCTAATGAGGCCAACATTTGATGGTAACAGCTTCCCTGCGGGAGATATTCTCTTTGCCAAAATCGCCTTATTATCCGCAGTTAAGCTACAATTAAGTACCCTATCCTAAAGCTTGCTGTTAGGAGGGAATCTGCAGCTTGCAGTGAAAGCGCTTCCAGAGGGGAGTCTAACGAGGGCAAACGTTTGATGGTAGCAGCTTCTCTGCGGGAGATACTCTCTTTTCCAAAATCGCATTATTAGGCGAAAGTAAGTTACAATTCAGTACCCTATCCTAAAGCTTGCTGTTAGGAGGGAATCTGCAGCTTGCAGTGAAAGCGCTTCCAGAGGGGAGTCTAACGAGGGCAAACATTTGATGGTAGCAGCTTCCCTGCGGGAGATACTCTCTTTGCCAAAATCGCATTATTAGGCGAAAGTAAGTTACAATTCAGTACCCTATCCTAAAGCTTGCTGTTTAGAGGGAATCTGCAGCTTGCAGTGAAAGCGCTTCCAGAGGGGAGTCTAATGAGGGCAAACATTTGATGGTAGCAGCTTCCCTGCGGTATAAAATCTCTTTTCCACTTTTGCCTTTTTAGCCTCAGTTAAGATACAATTCAGTACCCTATCCTAAAACTTGCTGTTAGGAGGGAATCTGAAGCTTGCAGTGAAAGCGCTTCCAGAGGGGAGTCTAATGAGGGCAAACATTTGATGGTAGCATCTTCCCTGCGGGAGATATTCTCTTTCCCAAAATCGCCTTATTAGCCGCAGATAAGTTACAATTCAGTACCCTATGCTAAAGCTTGCTGTTAGGAGGGAATCTGCAGCTTGCAGTGAAAGCGCTTCCAGAGGGGAGTCTAATGAGGGCAAACATTTGATGGTAGCAGCTGCCCTGCGGGAGATACTCTCTTTGCCAAAATCGCATTATTCGGCGAAAGTAAGTTACAATTCAGTACCCTATCCTAAAGCTTGCTGTTAGGAGGGAATCTGCAGCTTGCAGTGAAAGCACTTCCAGAGGGGAGTCTAATGAGGGCAAACATTTGATGGTAGCAGCTTCCCTGCGGGAGATATTCTCTTTCCCAAAATCGCCTTATTAGTCGCAGATAAGTTACAATTCAGTACCCTATCCTAAAACTTGCTGTTAGGAGGGAATCTGCAGCTTGTAGTGAAAGCGCTTCCAGAGGGGAGTCTAACGAGGGCAAACATTTGATGGTAGCAGCTTCCCTGCGGGAGATACTCTCTTTGCCAAAATCGAATTATTAGGCGAAAGTAAGTTACAATTCAGTACCCTATCCTAAAGCTTGCTGTTAGGAGGGAATCTGCAGCTTGCAGTGAAAGCGCTTCCAGAGGGGAGTCTAATGAGGGCAAACATTTGATGGTAACAGCTTCCCTGCGGGAGATAATCTCTTTGCCATAATCGCCTTATTAGCCGCAGTTAAATTACAATTCAGTACCCTATGCTAAAGCTTGCTGTTAGGAGGGAATCTGCAGCTTGCAGTGAAAGCGCTTCCAGAGGGGAGTCTAATGAGGGCAAACATTTGATGGTAGCAGCTTCCCTGCGGGAGATATTCTCTTTCCCAAAATCGCCTTATTAGCCGCAGATAAGTTACAATTCAGTACCCTATCCTAAAACTTGCTGTTAGGAGGGAATCTGCAGCTTGCAGTGAAAGCGCTTCCAGAGGGGAGTCTAACGAGGGCAAACATTTGATGGTAGCAGCTTCCCTGCGGGAGATACTCTCTTTGCCAAAATCGCATTATTAGGCGAAAGTAAGATTCAATTCAGTACCCTATCCTAAAGCTTGCTGTTAGGAGGGAATCTGCAGCTTGCAGTGAAAGCGCTTCCAGAGGGGAGTCTAATGAGGGCAAACATTTGATGGTAGCAGCTTCCCTGCGGTATAAAATCTCTTTTCCACTTTTGCCTTATTAGCCTCAGTTAAGATACAATTCAGTACCCTATCCTAAAACTTGCTGTTAGGAGGGAATCTGAAGCTTGCAGTGAAAGCGCTTCCAGAGGGGAGTCTAATGAGGGCAAACATTTGATGGTAGCATCTTCCCTGCGGGAGATATTCTCTTTCCCAAAATCGCCTTATTAGCCGCAGATAAGTTACAATTCAGTACCCTATGCTAAAGCTTGCTGTTAGGAGGGAATCTGCAGCTTGCAGTGAAAGCGCTTCCAGAGGGGAGTCTAATGAGGGCAAACATTTGATGGTAGCAGCTGCCCTGCGGGAGATACTCTCTTTGCCAAAATCGCATTATTAGGCGAAATTAAGTTACAATTCAGTACCCTATCCTAAAGCTTGCTGTTAGGAGGGAATCTGAAGCTTGCATTGAAAGCACTTCCAGAGGGGAGTCTAACGAGGGCAAACATTTGATGGTAGCAGCTTCCCTGCGGGAGATATTCTCTTTCCCAAAATCGCCTTATTAGCCGCAGATAAGTTACAATTCAGTACCCTATCCTAAAACTTTCTGTTAGGAGGGAATCTGCAGCTTGCAGTGAAAGCGCTTCCAGAGGGGAGTCTAATGAGGGCAAACATTTGATGGTAGCAGCTTCCCTGCGGGAGATACTCTCTTTGCCAAAATCGCATTATTAGGCGAAAGTAAGATTCAATTCAGTACCCTATCCTAAAGCTTGCTGTTAGGAGGGAATCTGCAGCTTGCAGTGAAAGCACTTCCAGAGGGGAGTCTAACGAGGGCAAACATTTGATGGTAGCAGCTTCCCTGCGGTATAAAATCTCTTTTCCACTTTTGCCTTATTAGCCTCAGTTAAGATACAATTCAGTACCCTATCCTAAAACTTGCTGTTAGGAGGGAACCTGAAGCTTGCAGTGAAAGCGCTTCCAGAGGGGAGTCTAATGAGGGCAAACATTTGATGGTAGCAGCTTCCCTGCGGGAGATATTCTCTTTCCCAAAATCGCCTTATTAGCCGCAGATAAGTTACAATTCAGTACCCTATGCTAAAGCTTGCTGTTAGGAGGGAATCTGCAGCTTGCAGTGAAAGCGCTTCCAGAGGGGAGTCTAACGAGGGCAAAAGTTTGATGGTAGCAGCTTCCCTGCGGGAGATACTCTCTTTGCCATAATCGCATTATTAGGCGAAAGTAAGTTACAATTCAGTACCCTATCCTAAAGCTTGCTGTTAGGAGGGAATCTGCAGCTTGCAGTGAAAGCGCTTCCAGAAGGGAGTCTAACGAGGGCAAACATTTGATTGTAGCAGCCTCCCTGCGGGAGATAATCTCTTTTCCAATTTTGCCTTATTATCCGCAGTTAAGATAGAATTCAGTACCCTATCCTAAAGCTTGCTTTTAGGAGGGAATCTGCAGCTTGCAGTGAAAGCGCTTCCAGAGGGGAGTCTAACGAGGGCAAACATTTGATGGTAGCAGCTTCCCTGCGGGAGATACTCTCTCTGCCAAAATCGCATTATTATGCGAAAGTAAGATAGAATTCAGTACCCTATCCTAAAGCTTGCTGTTAGGAGGGAATCTGCAGCTTGCAGTGAAAGCGCTTCCAGAGGGGAGTCTAATGAGGGCAAACATTTGATGGTAGCAGCTTCCCTGCGGGAGATACTCTCTTTGCCAAAATCGCATTATTAGGCGAAAGTAAGTTACAATTCAGTACCCTATCCTAAAGCTTGCTGTTAGGAGGGAATCTGCAGCTTGCAGTGAAAGCACTTCCAGAGGGGAGTCTAACGAGGGCAAACATTTGATGGTAGCAGCTTCCCTGCGGGATAAAATCTCTTTTCCACTTTTGCCTTATTAGCCGCACTTAAGATACAATTCAGTACCCTATCCTAAAACTTGCTGTTAGGAGGGAATCTGAAGCTTGCAGTGAAAGCGCTTCCAGAGGGGAGTCTAAGGAGGGCAAACATTTGATGGTAGCAGCTTCCCTGTGGGAGATACACTCTTTGCCAAAATCGCATTATTAGGCGAAAGTAAGTTACAATTCAGTACCCTATCCTAAAGCTTGCTGTGAGGAGGGAATCTGCAGCTTGCAGTGAAAGCGCTTCAAGAGGGGAGTCTAACGAGGGCAAACATTTGATGGTAGCAGCTTCCCTGCGGGAGATACTCTCTTTGCCAAAATCGCATTATTAGGCGAAAGTAAGTTACAATTCAGTACCCTATCCTAAAGCTTGCTGTTTAGAGGGAATCTGCAGCTTGCAGTGAAAACGCTTCCAGAGGGGAGTCTAATGAGGGCAAACATTTGATGGTAGCAGCTTCCCTGTGGGAGATACTCTCTTTGCCAAAATCGCCTTATTAGCCGCAGATAAGTTACAATTCAGTACCCTATCCTAAAGCTTGCTGTTAGGAGGGAATCTGCAGCTTGCAGTGAAAGCGCTTCCAGAGGGGAGTCTAATGAGGGCAAACATCTGATGGTAGCAGCTTCCCTGCGGGAGATACTCTCTTTGCCAAAATCGCATTATTAGGCGAAAGTAAGTTTCAATTCAGTACCCTATCCTAAAGCTTGCTGTTAGGAGGGAATCTGCAGCTTGCAGTGAAAGCGCTTCCAGAGGGGAGTCTAAGGAGGGCAAACATTTGATGGTAGCAGCTTCCCTGCGGGAGATACTCTCTTTGCCAAAATCGCATTATTAGGCGAAAGTAAGTTACAATTCAGTACCCTATCCTAAAGCTTGCTGTTAGGAGGGAATCTGCAGCTTGCAGTGAAAGCGCTTCCAGAGGGGAGTCTAATGAGGGCAAACATTTGATGGTAGCAGCTTCCCTGCGGGAGATATTCTCTTTGCCAAAATCGCCTTATTAGCCGCAGTTAAGTTACAATTCAGTACCCTATCCTAAAGCTTGCTGTTAGGAGGGAATCTGCAGCTTGAGGTGAAAGCGCTTCCAGAGGGGAGTCTAATGAGGGCAAACATTTGATGGTAGCAGCTTCCCTGCGGGAGATACTCTTTTTGACAAAATCGCATTATTAGGCGAAATTAAGTTACAATTCAGTACCCTATCCTAAAGCTTGCTGTCAGGAGGGAATCTGCAGCTTGCAGTGAAAGCACTTCCAGAGGGGAGTCTAACGAGGGCAAACATTTGATGGTAGCAGCTTCCCTGCGGTATAAAATCTCTTTTCCTCTTTTGCCTTATTAGCCTCTGTTAAGATACAATTCAGTACCCTATCCTAAAACTTCCTGTTAGGAGGGAATCTGAAGCTTGCAGTGAAAGCGCTTCCAGAGGGGAGTCTAATGAGGGCAAACATTTGATGGTAGCATCTTCCCTGCGGGAGATATTCTCTTTCCCAAAATCGCCTTATTAGCCGCAGATAAGTTACAATTCAGTACCCTATGCTAAAGCTTGCTGTTAGGAGGGAATCTGCAGCTTGCAGTGAAAGCGCTTCCAGAGGGGAGTCTAATGAGGGCAAACATTTGATGGTAGCAGCTGCCCTGCGGGAGATACTCTCTTTGCCAAAATCGCATTATTCGGCGAAAGTAAGTTACAATTCAGTACCCTATCCTAAAGCTTGCTGTTAGGAGGGAATCTGCAGCTTGCAGTGAAAGCGCTTCCAGAGGGGAGTCTAATGAGGGCAAACATTTGATGGTAGCAGCTTCCCTGCGGGAGATATTCTCTTTCCCAAAATCGCCTTATTAGCCGCAGATAAGTTACAATTCAGTACCCTATCCTAAAACTTGCTGTTAGGAGGGAATCTGCAGCTTGCAGTGAAAGCGCTTCCAGAGGGGAGTCTAACGAGGGCAAACATTTGATGGTAGCAGCTTCCCTGCGGGAGATACTCTCTTTGCCAAAATCGCATTATTAGGCGAAAGTAAGATTCAATTCAGTACCCTATCCTAAAGCTTGCTGTTAGGAGGGAATCTGCAGCTTGCAGTGAAAGCGCTTCCAGAGGGGAGTCTAATGAGGGCAAACATTTGATGGTAGCAGCTTCCCTGCGGTGTAAAATCTCTTTTCCACCTTTGCCTTATTAGCCTCAGTTAAGATACAATTCAGTACCCTATCCTAAAACTTGCTGTTAGGAGGGAATCTGAAGCTTGCAGTGAAAGCGCTTCCAGAGGGGAGTCTAATGAGGGCAAACATTTGATAGTAGCAGCTTCCCTGCGGGAGATATTCTCTTTCCCAAAATCGCCTTATTAGCCGCAGATAAGTTACAATTCAGTACCCTATGCTAAAGCTTGCTGTTAGGAGGGAATCTGCAGCTTGCAGTGAAAGCGCTTCCAGAGGGGAGTCTAATGAGGGCAAACATTTGATGGTAGCAGCTTCCCTGCGGGAGATACTCTCTTTGCCAAAATCGCATTATTAGGCGAAAGTAAGTTACAATTCAGTACCCTATCCTAAAGCTTGCTGTTAGGAGGGAATCTGCAGCTTGCAGTGAAAGCGCTTCCAGAGGGCAGTCTAACGAGGGCAAACATTTGATGGTAGCAGCTTCCCTGCGGGATAAAATCTCTTTTCCACTTTTGCCTTATTAGCCGCAGTTAAGATACAATTCAGTACCCTATCCTAAAACTTGCTGTTAGGAAGGAATCTGCAGCTTGCAGTTAAAGCGCTTCCAGAGGGGAGTCTAATGAGGGCAAACATTTGATGGTAGCAGCTGCCCTGCGGGAGATAATCTCTTTGCCAAAATCTCATTATTAGGCGAAAGTAAGTTACAATTCAGTACCCTATCCTAAAGCTTGCTGTTAGGAGGGAATCTGCAGCTTGCAGTGAAAGCGCTTCCAGAGGGGAGTCTAATGAGGGCAAACATTTGATGGTAGCAGCTTCCCTGCGGGAGATATTCTCTTTCCCAAAATCACCTTATTAGCCGCAGATAAGTTACAATTCAATACCCTATCCTAAAACTTGCTGTTAGGAGGGAATCTGCAGCTTGCAGTGAAAGCGCTTCCAGAGGGGAGTCTAACGAGGGCAAACATTTGATGGTAGCAGCTTCCCTGCGGGAGATACTCTCTTTGCCAAAATCGCATTATTAGGCGAAAGTAAGATTCTATTCAGTACCCTATCCTAAAGCTTGCTGTTAGGAGGGAATCTGCAGCTTGCAGTGAAAGCACTTCCAGAGGGGAGTCTAACGAGGGCAAACATTTGATGGTAGCAGCTTCCCTGCGGTATAAAATCTCTTTTCCACTTTTGCCTTATTAGCCTCAGTTAAGATACAATTCAGTACCCTATCCTAAAGCTTGCTGTTAGGAGGGAATCTGCAGCTTGCAGTGAAAGCGCTTCCAGAGGGGAGTCTAATGAGGGCAAACATTTGATGGTAGCAGCTTCCCTGCGGGAGATATTCTCTTTGCCAAAATCGCCTTATTAGCCGCAGATAAGTTACAATTCAGTACCCTATCCTAAAGCTTGCTGTTAGGAGGGAATCTGCAGCTTGCAGTGAAAGCGCTTCCAGAGGGGAGTCTAACGAGGGCAAACGTTTGATGGTAGCAGCTTCCCTGCGGGAGATAATCTCTTTGCCAAAATCGCATTATTAGGCGAAAGTAAGTTACAATTCAGTACCCTATCCTAAAGCTTGCTGTTAGGAGGGAATCTGCAGCTTGCAGTGAAAGCGCTTCCAGAGGGGAGTCTAACGAGGGCAAACATTTGATGGTAGCAGCTTCCCTGCGGGAGATAATCTCTTTGCCAAAATCGCATTATTAGGCGAAAGTAAGTTACAATTCAGTACCCTATCCTAAAGCTTGCTGTTAGGAGGGAATCTGCAGCTTGCAGTGAAAGCGCTTCCAGAGGGGAGTCTAATGAGGGCAAACATTTGATGGTAGCAGCTTCCCTGCGGGAGATAATCTCTTTTCCAATTTTGCCTTATTATCCGCAGTTAAGATAGAATTCAATACCCTATCCTAAAGCTTGCTGTTAGGAGGGAATCTGCAGCTTGCAGTGAAAGCGCTTCCAGAGGGGAGTCTAACGAGGGCAAACATTTGATGGTAGCAGCTTCCCTGCGGGAGATACTCTCTTTGCCAAAATCGCCCTATTAGCCGCAGTTAAGATACAATTCAGTAAACTATCCTAAAGCTTGCTGTTAGGAGGGAATCTGCAGCTTGCAGTGAAAGCGCTTCCAGAGGGGAGTCTAACGAGGGCAAACATTTGATGGTAGCAGCTTCCCTGCGGGAGATACTCTCTTTGCCAAAATCGCATTATTATGCGAAAGTAAGATTCAATTCAGTACCCTATCCTAAAGCTTGCTGTTAGGAGGGAATCTGCAGCTTGCAGTGAAAGCGCTTCCAGAGGGGAGTCTAATGAGGGCAAATATTTGATGGTAGCATCTTCCCTGCGGGAGATATTCTCTTTCCCAAAATCGCCTTATTAGCCGCAGATAAGTTACAATTCAGTACCCTATGCTAAAGCTTGCTGTTAGGAGGGAATCTGCAGCTTGCAGTGAAAGCACTTCCAGAGGGGAGTCTAACGAGGGCAAACATTTGATGGTAGAAGCTTCCTTGCGGGATAAAATCTCTTTTCCAATTTTGCCTTATTAGCCTCAGTTAAGATACAATTCAGTACCCTATCCTAAAACTTGCTGTTAGGAGGGAATCTGAAGCTTGCAGTGAAAGCGCTTCCAGAGGGGAGTCTAATGAGGGCAAACATTTGATGGTAGCATCTTCCCTGCGGGAGATATTCTCTTTCCCAAAATCGCCTTATTAGCCGCAGATAAGTTACAATTCAGTACCCTATGCTAAAGCTTGCTGTTAGGAGGGAATCTGCAGCTTGCAGTTAAAGCGCTTCCAGAGGGGAGTCTAACGAGGGCAAACGTTTGATGGTAGCAGCTTCCCTGCGGGAGATAATCTCTTTGCCAAAATCTCATTATTAGGCGAAAGTAAGTTACAATTCAGTACCCTATCCTAAAGCTTGCTGTTAGGAGGGAATCTGCAGCTTGCAGTGAAAGCGCTTCCAGAGGGGAGTCTAATGAGGGCAAACATTTGATGGTAGCAGCTGCCCTGCGGGAGATACTCTCTTTGCCAAAATCTCATTATTCGGCGAAAGTAAGTTACAATTCAGTACCCTATCCTAAAGCTTGCTGTTAGGAGGGAATCTGCAGCTTGCAGTGAAAGCGCTTCCAGAGGGGAGTCTAATGAGGGCAAACATTTGATGGTAGCAGCTTCCCTGCGGGAGATATTCTCTTTCCCAAAATCGCCTTATTAGCTGCAGATAAGTTACAATTCAGTACCCTATCCTAAAGCTTGCTGTTAGGAGGGAATCTGCAGCTTGCAGTGAAAGCGCTTCCAGAGGGGAGTCTAACGAGGGCAAACGTTTGATGGTAGCAGCTTCCCTGCGGGAGATAGTCTCTTTTCCAAAATCGCATTATTAGGCGAAAGTAAGTTACAATTCAGTACCCTATCCTAAAGCTTGCTGTTAGGAGGGAATCTGCAGCTTGCAGTGAAAGCGCTTCCAGAGGGGAGTCTAACGAGGGCAAACATTTGATGGTAGCAGCTTCCCTGCGGGATAAATTCTCTTTTCCACTTTTGCCTTATTAGCCGCAGTTAAGATACAATTCAGTACCCTATCCTAAAACTTGCTGTTAGGAGGGAATCTGAAGCTTGCAGTGAAAGCGCTTCCAGAGGGGAGTCTAATGAGGGCAAACATTTGATGGTAGCAGCTTCCCTGCGGGAGATACTCTCTTTTCCAAAATCGCATTATTAGGCGAAAGTAAGTTACAATTCAGTACCCTATCCTAAAGCTTGCTGTTAGGAGGGAATCTGCAGCTTGCAGTGAAAGCGCTTCCAGAGGGGAGTCTAATGAGGGCAAACATTTGATGGTAGCAGCTTCCCTGCGGGAGATACTCTCTTTTCCAAAATCGCATTATTTGGCGAAAGTAAGTTTCAGTTCAGTACACTATCCTAAAGCTTGCTGTTAGGAGGGAATCTGCAGCTTGCAGTGAAAGCGCTTCAAGAGGGGAGTCTAACGAGGGCAAACATTTGATGGTAGCAGCTTCCCTGCGGGAGATACTCTCTTTGCCAAAATCGCATTATTATGCGAAAGTAAGATTCAATTCAGTACACTATCCTAAAGCTTGCTGTTAGGAGGGAATCTGCAGCTTGCAGTCAAAGCGCTTCCAGAGGGGAGTCTAATGAGGGCAAACATTTGATGGTAGCAGCTTCCCTGCGGGAGATACTCTCTTTGCCAAAATCGCATTATTAGGCGAAAGTAAGTTTCAATTCAGTACCCTATCCTAAAGCTTGCTGTTAGGATGGAATCTGCAGCTTGCAGTGAAAGCGCTTCCGGAGGGGAGTCTAACGAGGGCAAACGTTTGATGGTAGCAGCTTCCCTGCGGGAGATACTCTCTTTGCCAAAATCGCATTATTAGGCGAAATTAAGTTACAATTCAGTACCCTATCCTAAAGCTTGCTGTTAGGAGGGAATCTGCAGCTTGCAGTGAAAGCGCTTCCAGAGGGGAGTCTAACGAGGGCAAACATTTGATGGTAGCAGCTTCCCTGCGGGATAAAATCTCTTTTCCAATTTTGCCTTATTAACCGCAGTTAAGATACAATTCAGTACCCTATCCTAAAACTTGCTGTTAGGAGGGAATCTGAAGCTTGCAGTGAAAGCGCTTCCAGAGGGGAGTCTAACGAGGGCAAACATTTGATGGTAGCAGCTTCCCTGCGGGAGATAATCTCTTTTCCAATTTTGCCTTATTATCCGCAGTTAAGATACAATTCAGTACCCTATCCTAAAGCTTGCTGTTAGGAGGGAATCTGAAGCTTGCAGTGAAAGCGCTTCCAGAGGGGAGTCTAATGAGGGCAAACATTTGATGGTAGCAGCTTCCCTGCGGGAGATACTCTCTTTGCCAAAATCGCATTATTAGGCGAAAGTAAGTTACAATTCAGTACCCTATCCTAAAGCTTGCTGTTAGGAGGGAATCTGCAGCTTGCAGTGAAAGCGCTTCCAGAGGGGAGTCTAAGGAGGGCAAATGTTTGATGGTAGCAGCTTCCCTGCGGGAGATACTCTCTTTGCCAAAATCGCATTATTATGCGAAAGTAAGTTACAATTCAGTACCCTATCCTAAAGCTTGCTGTTAGGAGGGAATCTGCAGCTTGCAGTGAAAGCGCTTCCAGAGGGGAGTCTAAGGAGGGCAAACATTTGATGGTAGCAGCTTCCCTGCGGGAGATACTCTCTTTGCCAAAATCGCATTATTAGGCGAAATTAAGTTACAATTCAGTACACTATCCTAAAGCTTGCTGTTAGGAGGGAATCTGCAGCTTGCAGTGAAAGCGCTTCCAGAGGGGAGTCTAACGAGGGCAAACATTTGATGGTAGCAGATTCCCTGCGGGATATAATCTCTTTTCCAATTTTGCCTTATTAGCCGCAGTTAAGATACAATTCAGTACCCTATCCTAAAGCTTGCTGTTAGGAGGGAATCTGCAGCTTGCAGTGAAAGCCCTTCCGGAGGGGAGTCTAACGAGGGCAAACGTTTGATGGTAGCAGCTTCCCTGCGGGAGATACTCTCTTTGCCAAAATCGCATTATTAGGCGAAAGTAAGTTACAATTCAGTACCCTATCCTAAAGCTTGCTGTTAGGAGGGAATCTGCAGCTTGCAGTGAAAGCGCTTCCAGAGGGGAGTCTAATGAGGGCAAACATTTGATGGTAACAGCTTCCCTGCGGGAGATATTCTCTTTGCCATAATCGCCTTATTAGCCGCAGTTAAAATACAATTCAGTACCCTATGCTAAAGCTTGCTGTTAGGAGGGAATCTGCAGCTTGCAGTGAAAGCGCTTCCAGAGGGGAGTCTAACGAGGGCAAACATTTGATGGTAGCAGCTTCCCTGCGGGATATAATCTCTTTTCCAATTTTGCCTTATTAGCCGCAGTTAAGTTACAATTCAGTACCCTATCCTAAAGCTTGCTGTTAGGAGGGAATCTGCAGCTTGCAGTGAAAGCGCTTCCAGAGGGGAGTCTACTGAGGGCAAACATTTGATGGTAACAGCTTCCCTGCGGGAGATATTCTCTTTGCCAAAATCACCTTATTAGCCGCAGTTAAGATACAATTCAGTACCCTATCCTAAATCTTGCTGTTAGGAGGGAATCTGCAGCTTGCAGTGAAAGCGCTTCCAGAGGGGAGTCTAACGAGGGCAAACATTTGATGGTAGCAGCATCCCTGCGGGAGATACTCTCTGCCAAAATCGCATTATTAGGCGAAAGTATGTTACAATTCAGTACCCTATCCTATAGCTTGCTGTTAGGATGGAATCTGCAGCTTGCAGTGAAAGCGCTTCCGGAGGGGAGTCTAACGAGTGCAAAAGTTTTATGGTAGCAGCTTCCCTGCGGGAGATACTCTCTTTGCCAAAATCGCATTATTATGCGAAATTAAGTTACAATTCAGTACCCTATCCTAAAGCTTGCTGTTAGGAGGGAATCTGCAGCTTGCAGTGAAAGCGCTTCCGGAGGGGAGTCTAACGAGGGCAAACGTTTGATGGTAGCTGCTTCCCTGCGGGAGATACTCTCTTTGCCAAATCGCATTATAAGGCGAAATTAAGTTACAATTCAGTACACTATCCTAAAGCTTGCTGTTAGGAGGGAATCTGCAGGTTGCAGTGAAAGCGCTTCCAGAGGGGAGTCTAATGAGGGCAAACATTTGATGGTAGCAGCTTCCCTGCGGGAGATACTCTCTTTGCAAAAATAGCATTATTAGGCGAAAGTAAGTTACAATTCAGTACCCTATCCTAAAGCTTGCTGTTAGGAGGGAATCTGCAGCTTGCAGTGAAAGCGCTTCCAGAGGGGAGTCTAAGGAGGGCAAACATTTGATGGTAGCAGCTTCCCTGCGGGAGATACTCTCTTTGCCAAAATCGCATTATTATGCGAAAGTAAGTTTCAATTCAGTACCCTATCATAAAGCTTGCTGTTAGGAGGGAATCTGCAGCTTGCAGTGAAAGCACTTCCAGAGGGGAGTCTAACGAGGGCAAACATTTGATGGTAGCAGCTTCCCTGCGGGAGATATTCTCATTGCCAAAATTGCTTTATTAGCCGCAGTTAAGTTACAATTCAGTACCCTATCCTAAAGCTTGCTGTTAGGAGGGAATCTGCAGCTTGCAGTGAAAGCGCTACCAGAGGGGAGTCTAATGAGGGCAAACATTTGATGGTAGCAGCTTCCCTGCGGGAGATACTCTCTTTGCCAAAATCGCATTATTATGCGAAAGTAAGTTTCAATTCAGTACCCAATCCTAAATCTTGCTGTTAGGAGGGAATCTGCAGCTTGCAGTGAAAGCGCTTCCAGAGGGGAGTCTAACGAGGGCAAACATTTGATGGTAGCAGCTTCCCTTCATTTGATAATCTCTTTTCCAATTTTGCCTTATTATCCGCAGTTAAGATAAAATTCAGTACCCTATCCTAAAGCTTGCTGTTAGGAGGGAATCTGCAGCTTGCAGTGAAAGCGCTTCCGGAGGGGAGTCTAATGAGGGCAAACATTTGATGGTAGCAGCTGCCCTGCGGGAGATATTCTCTTTGCCAAAATCGCATTATTACGCGAAAGTAAGTAATAATTCAGTACCCCATCCTAAAGCTTGCTGTTAGGAGGGAATCTGCAGCTTGCAGTGAAAGCCCTTCCGGAGGGGAGTCTAATGAGGGCAAACATTTGATGGTAGCAGCTGCCCTGCGGGAGATACTCTCTTTGCCAAAATCGCATTATTAGGCGAAAGTAAGTTACAATTCAGTACACTATCCTAAAGCTTGCTGTTAGGAGGGAATCTGCAGCTTGCAGTCAAAGCGCTTCAAGAGAGGTCTCTAACGAGAGCCAGCATTTCATGGTAGCAGCTTCCCTGCGGGAGATACTCTGTTTTCCACAATCGCATTATTAGGCGAAAGTAAGTTTCAATTCAGTACCCTATCCTAAAGCTTGCTGTTAGGAGGGAATCTGCAGCTTGCAGTGAAAGCGCTTCCAGAGGGGAGTCTAATGAGGGCAAATATTTGCTGGAAGCAGCTTCCCTGCGGGAGATACTCTCTTTGCCAAAATCGCATTATTAGGCGAAAGTAAGATACAATTCAGTACCCTATCCTAAAGCTTGCTGTTAGGAGGGAATCTGCAGCTTGCAGTGAAAGCGCTTCCAGAGGGGAGTCTAATGAGGGCAAACATTTGATGGTAGCAGCTTCCCTGCGGGAGATACTCTCTTTGCCAAAATCGCATTATTAGGCGAAAGTAAGTTACAATTCAGTACCCTATCCTAAAGCTTGCTGTTAGGAGGGAATCTGCAGCTTGCAGTGAAAGCGCTTCCAGAGGGGAGTCTAACGAGGGCAAACATTTGATGGTAGCAGCTTCCCTGCGGGATAAATTCTCTTTTCCACTTTTGCCTTATTAGCCGCAGTTAAGATACAATTCAGTACCCTATCCTAAAACTTGCTGTTAGGAGGGAATCTGAAGCTTGCAGTGAAAGCGCTTCCAGAGGGGAGTCTAATGAGGGCAAACATTTGATGGTAGCAGCTTCCCTGCGGGAGATACTCTCTTTTCCAAAATCGCATTATTAGGCGAAAGTAAGTTACAATTCAGTACCCTATCCTAAAGCTTGCTGTTAGGAGGGAATCTGCAGCTTGCAGTGAAAGCGCTTCCAGAGGGGAGTCTAATGAGGGCAAACATTTGATGGTAGCAGCTTCCCTGCGGGAGATACTCTCTTTTCCAAAATCGCATTATTTGGCGAAAGTAAGTTTCAGTTCAGTACACTATCCTAAAGCTTGCTGTTAGGAGGGAATCTGCAGCTTGCAGTGAAAGCGCTTCAAGAGGGGAGTCTAACGAGGGCAAACATTTGATGGTAGCAGCTTCCCTGCGGGAGATACTCTCTTTGCCAAAATCGCATTATTATGCGAAAGTAAGATTCAATTCAGTACACTATCCTAAAGCTTGCTGTTAGGAGGGAATCTGCAGCTTGCAGTCAAAGCGCTTCCAGAGGGGAGTCTAATGAGGGCAAACATTTGATGGTAGCAGCTTCCCTGCGGGAGATACTCTCTTTGCCAAAATCGCATTATTAGGCGAAAGTAAGTTTCAATTCAGTACCCTATCCTAAAGCTTGCTGTTAGGATGGAATCTGCAGCTTGCAGTGAAAGCGCTTCCGGAGGGGAGTCTAACGAGGGCAAACGTTTGATGGTAGCAGCTTCCCTGCGGGAGATACTCTCTTTGCCAAAATCGCATTATTAGGCGAAATTAAGTTACAATTCAGTACCCTATCCTAAAGCTTGCTGTTAGGAGGGAATCTGCAGCTTGCAGTGAAAGCGCTTCCAGAGGGGAGTCTAACGAGGGCAAACATTTGATGGTAGCAGCTTCCCTGCGGGATAAAATCTCTTTTCCAATTTTGCCTTATTAACCGCAGTTAAGATACAATTCAGTACCCTATCCTAAAACTTGCTGTTAGGAGGGAATCTGAAGCTTGCAGTGAAAGCGCTTCCAGAGGGGAGTCTAACGAGGGCAAACATTTGATGGTAGCAGCTTCCCTGCGGGAGATAATCTCTTTTCCAATTTTGCCTTATTATCCGCAGTTAAGATACAATTCAGTACCCTATCCTAAAGCTTGCTGTTAGGAGGGAATCTGAAGCTTGCAGTGAAAGCGCTTCCAGAGGGGAGTCTAATGAGGGCAAACATTTGATGGTAGCAGCTTCCCTGCGGGAGATACTCTCTTTGCCAAAATCGCATTATTAGGCGAAAGTAAGTTACAATTCAGTACCCTATCCTAAAGCTTGCTGTTAGGAGGGAATCTGCAGCTTGCAGTGAAAGCGCTTCCAGAGGGGAGTCTAAGGAGGGCAAATGTTTGATGGTAGCAGCTTCCCTGCGGGAGATACTCTCTTTGCCAAAATCGCATTATTATGCGAAAGTAAGTTACAATTCAGTACCCTATCCTAAAGCTTGCTGTTAGGAGGGAATCTGCAGCTTGCAGTGAAAGCGCTTCCAGAGGGGAGTCTAAGGAGGGCAAACATTTGATGGTAGCAGCTTCCCTGCGGGAGATACTCTCTTTGCCAAAATCGCATTATTAGGCGAAATTAAGTTACAATTCAGTACACTATCCTAAAGCTTGCTGTTAGGAGGGAATCTGCAGCTTGCAGTGAAAGCGCTTCCAGAGGGGAGTCTAACGAGGGCAAACATTTGATGGTAGCAGATTCCCTGCGGGATATAATCTCTTTTCCAATTTTGCCTTATTAGCCGCAGTTAAGATACAATTCAGTACCCTATCCTAAAGCTTGCTGTTAGGAGGGAATCTGCAGCTTGCAGTGAAAGCCCTTCCGGAGGGGAGTCTAACGAGGGCAAACGTTTGATGGTAGCAGCTTCCCTGCGGGAGATACTCTCTTTGCCAAAATCGCATTATTAGGCGAAAGTAAGTTACAATTCAGTACCCTATCCTAAAGCTTGCTGTTAGGAGGGAATCTGCAGCTTGCAGTGAAAGCGCTTCCAGAGGGGAGTCTAATGAGGGCAAACATTTGATGGTAACAGCTTCCCTGCGGGAGATATTCTCTTTGCCATAATCGCCTTATTAGCCGCAGTTAAAATACAATTCAGTACCCTATGCTAAAGCTTGCTGTTAGGAGGGAATCTGCAGCTTGCAGTGAAAGCGCTTCCAGAGGGGAGTCTAACGAGGGCAAACATTTGATGGTAGCAGCTTCCCTGCGGGATATAATCTCTTTTCCAATTTTGCCTTATTAGCCGCAGTTAAGTTACAATTCAGTACCCTATCCTAAAGCTTGCTGTTAGGAGGGAATCTGCAGCTTGCAGTGAAAGCGCTTCCAGAGGGGAGTCTACTGAGGGCAAACATTTGATGGTAACAGCTTCCCTGCGGGAGATATTCTCTTTGCCAAAATCACCTTATTAGCCGCAGTTAAGATACAATTCAGTACCCTATCCTAAATCTTGCTGTTAGGAGGGAATCTGCAGCTTGCAGTGAAAGCGCTTCCAGAGGGGAGTCTAACGAGGGCAAACATTTGATGGTAGCAGCATCCCTGCGGGAGATACTCTCTGCCAAAATCGCATTATTAGGCGAAAGTATGTTACAATTCAGTACCCTATCCTATAGCTTGCTGTTAGGATGGAATCTGCAGCTTGCAGTGAAAGCGCTTCCGGAGGGGAGTCTAACGAGTGCAAAAGTTTTATGGTAGCAGCTTCCCTGCGGGAGATACTCTCTTTGCCAAAATCGCATTATTATGCGAAATTAAGTTACAATTCAGTACCCTATCCTAAAGCTTGCTGTTAGGAGGGAATCTGCAGCTTGCAGTGAAAGCGCTTCCGGAGGGGAGTCTAACGAGGGCAAACGTTTGATGGTAGCTGCTTCCCTGCGGGAGATACTCTCTTTGCCAAATCGCATTATAAGGCGAAATTAAGTTACAATTCAGTACACTATCCTAAAGCTTGCTGTTAGGAGGGAATCTGCAGGTTGCAGTGAAAGCGCTTCCAGAGGGGAGTCTAATGAGGGCAAACATTTGATGGTAGCAGCTTCCCTGCGGGAGATACTCTCTTTGCAAAAATAGCATTATTAGGCGAAAGTAAGTTACAATTCAGTACCCTATCCTAAAGCTTGCTGTTAGGAGGGAATCTGCAGCTTGCAGTGAAAGCGCTTCCAGAGGGGAGTCTAAGGAGGGCAAACATTTGATGGTAGCAGCTTCCCTGCGGGAGATACTCTCTTTGCCAAAATCGCATTATTATGCGAAAGTAAGTTTCAATTCAGTACCCTATCATAAAGCTTGCTGTTAGGAGGGAATCTGCAGCTTGCAGTGAAAGCACTTCCAGAGGGGAGTCTAACGAGGGCAAACATTTGATGGTAGCAGCTTCCCTGCGGGAGATATTCTCATTGCCAAAATTGCTTTATTAGCCGCAGTTAAGTTACAATTCAGTACCCTATCCTAAAGCTTGCTGTTAGGAGGGAATCTGCAGCTTGCAGTGAAAGCGCTACCAGAGGGGAGTCTAATGAGGGCAAACATTTGATGGTAGCAGCTTCCCTGCGGGAGATACTCTCTTTGCCAAAATCGCATTATTATGCGAAAGTAAGTTTCAATTCAGTACCCAATCCTAAATCTTGCTGTTAGGAGGGAATCTGCAGCTTGCAGTGAAAGCGCTTCCAGAGGGGAGTCTAACGAGGGCAAACATTTGATGGTAGCAGCTTCCCTTCATTTGATAATCTCTTTTCCAATTTTGCCTTATTATCCGCAGTTAAGATAAAATTCAGTACCCTATCCTAAAGCTTGCTGTTAGGAGGGAATCTGCAGCTTGCAGTGAAAGCGCTTCCGGAGGGGAGTCTAATGAGGGCAAACATTTGATGGTAGCAGCTGCCCTGCGGGAGATATTCTCTTTGCCAAAATCGCATTATTACGCGAAAGTAAGTAATAATTCAGTACCCCATCCTAAAGCTTGCTGTTAGGAGGGAATCTGCAGCTTGCAGTGAAAGCCCTTCCGGAGGGGAGTCTAATGAGGGCAAACATTTGATGGTAGCAGCTGCCCTGCGGGAGATACTCTCTTTGCCAAAATCGCATTATTAGGCGAAAGTAAGTTACAATTCAGTACACTATCCTAAAGCTTGCTGTTAGGAGGGAATCTGCAGCTTGCAGTCAAAGCGCTTCAAGAGAGGTCTCTAACGAGAGCCAGCATTTCATGGTAGCAGCTTCCCTGCGGGAGATACTCTGTTTTCCACAATCGCATTATTAGGCGAAAGTAAGTTTCAATTCAGTACCCTATCCTAAAGCTTGCTGTTAGGAGGGAATCTGCAGCTTGCAGTGAAAGCGCTTCCAGAGGGGAGTCTAATGAGGGCAAATATTTGCTGGAAGCAGCTTCCCTGCGGGAGATACTCTCTTTGCCAAAATCGCATTATTAGGCGAAAGTAAGATACAATTCAGTACCCTATCCTAAAGCTTGCTGTTAGGAGGGAATCTGCAGCTTGCAGTGAAAGCGCTTCCAGAGGGGAGTCTAATGAGGGCAAACATTTGATGGTAGCAGCTTCCCTGCGGGAGATACTCTCTTTGCCAAAATCGCATTATTAGGCGAAAGTAAGTTACAATTCAGTACCCTATCCTAAAGCTTGCTGTTAGGAGGGAATCTGCAGCTTGCAGTGAAAGCGCTTCCAGAGGGGAGTCTAATGAGGGCAAACATTTGATTGTAACAGCTTCCCTTTGGGAGATATTCTCTTTGCCAAAATCGCCTTATTAGCCGCAGTTAAGATACAATTCAGTACCCTATCCTAAAGCTTGCTGTTAGGAGGGAATCTGCAGCTTGCAGAGAAAGCGCTTCCAGAGGGGAGTCTAATGAGGGCAAACATTTGATGTTAGCAGCTTCCCTGCGGGAGATAGTCTCTTTGCCAAAATCGCATTATTAGGCGAAAGTAAGTTACAATTCAGTACCCTATCCTAAAGCTTGCTGTTAGGAGGGAATCTGCAGCTTGCAGAGAAAGCCCTTCTGGAGGGGAGTCTAACGAGGGCAAACGTTTGATGGTAGAAGGTTCCCTGCAGGAGATACTCTCTTTGCCAAAATCGCCTTATTAGCCGCAGTTAAGATACAATTCAGTACCCTATCCTACATCTTGCTGTTAGGAGGGAATCTGCAGCTTGCAGTGAAAGCGCTTCCAGAGGGGAGTCTAATGAGGGCAAACATTTGATGGTAGCATCTTCCCTGCGGGAGATATTCTCTTTCCCAAAAGCGCCTTTTTATCCGCAGTTAAGTTACAATTCAGTACCCTATCCTAAAGCTTGCTGTTAGGAGGGAATCTGCAGCTTGCAGTGAAAGCGCTTCCAGAGGGGAGTCTAATGAGGGCAAACATGTGATGGTAGCAGCTTCCCTGCGGGAGATACTCTCTTTGCCAAAATCGCATTATTAGGCGAAAGTAAGTTACAATTCAGTACCCTATCCTAAAGCTTGCTGTTAGGAGGGAATCTGCAGCTTGCAGTCAAAGTGCTTCCAGAGGGGAGTAGAATGAGGGCAAACATTTGATGGTAGCAGCTTCCCTGCGGGAGATACTCTCTTTGCCAAAATCGCATTATTAGGCGAAAGTAAGTTACAATTCAGTACCCTATCCTAAAGCTTGCTGTTAGGAGGGAATCTGCAGCTTGCAGTGAAAGTGCTTCCAGAGGGGAGTCTAATGAGGGCAAACATTTGATGGTAGCAGCTTCCCTGCGGGAGATACTCTCTTTGCCAAAATCGCATTATTAGGCGAAAGTAAGTTACAATTCAGTACCCTATCCTAAATCTTGCTGTTAGGAGGGAATCTGCAGCTTGCAGTGAAAGCGCTTCCAGAGGGGAGTCTAATGAGGGCAAACATTTGATGGTAGAAGCTTCCCTGCGGGAGATACTCTCTTTGCAGATATCGCCTTATTATCCGCAGTTAAGATACAATTCAGTACCCTATCCTAAAGCTTGCTGTTAGGAGGGAATCTGCAGCTTGCAGAGAAAGCGCTTCCAGAGGGGAGTCTAACGAGGGCAAACATTTGATGGTAGCAGCTTCCCTGCGGGATAAAATCTCTTTTCCACTTTTGCCTTATTAGCCGCAGTTAAGATACAATTCAGTACCCTATCCTAAAACTTGCTGTTAGGAGGGAATCTGAAGCTTGCAGTGAAAGCGCTTCCAGAGGGGAGTCTAAGGAGGGCAAACATTTGATGGTAGCAGCTTCCCTGCGGGAGATACTCTCTTTTCCAAAATCGCATTATTAGGCGAAAGTAAGTTTCAATTCAGTACACTATCCTAAAGCTTGCTGTTAGGAGGGAATCTGCAGCTTGCAGTGAAAGCGCTTCAAGAGGGGAGTCTAACGAGGGCAAACATTTGATGGTAGCAGCTTCCCTGCGGGAGATACTCTCTTTGCCAAAATCGCATTATTATGCGAAAGTAAGATTCAATTCAGTACACTATCCTAAAGCTTGCTGTTAGGAGGGAATCTGCAGCTTGCAGTGAAAGCGCTTCCAGAGGGGAGTCTAACGAGGGCAAACATTTGATGGTAGCAGCTTCCCAGCGGGAGATACTCTCTTTGCCAAAATCGCATTATTAGGCGAAAGTAAGTTTCAATTCAGTACCCTATCCTAAAGCTTGCTGTTAGGATGGAATCTGCAGCTTGCAGTGAAAGCGCTTCCGGAGGGGAGTCTAACGAGGGCAAACGTTTGATGGTAGCAGCTTCCCTGCGGGAGATACTCTCTTTGCCAAAATCGCATTATTAGGCGAAATTAAGTTACAATTCAGTACCCTATCCTAAAGCTTGCTGTTAGGAGGGAATCTGCAGCTTGCAGTGAAAGCGCTTCCAGAGGGGAGTCTAACGAGGGCAAACATTTGATGGTAGCAGATTCCCTGCGGGATATAATCTCTTTTCCAATTTTGCCTTATTAGCCGCAGTTAAGATACAATTCAGTACCCTATCCTAAAGCTTGCTGTTAGGAGGGAATCTGCAGCTTGCCGTGAAAGCCCTTCCGAAGGGGAGTCTAACGAGGGCAAACGTTTGATGGTAGCAGCTTCCCTGCGGGAGATACTCTCTTTGCCAAAATCGCATTATTAGGCGAAAGTAAGTTACAATTCAGTACCCTATCCTAAAGCTTGCTGTTAGGAGGGAATCTGCAGCTTGCAGTGAAAGCGCTTCCAGAGGGGAGTCTAACGAGGGCAAACATTTGATGGTAGCAGCTTCCCTGCGGGATAAAATCTCTTTTCCAATTTTGCCTTATTAGCCGCAGTTAAGATACAATTCAGTACCCTATCCTAAAACTTGCTGTTAGGAGGGAATCTGAAGCTTGCAGTGAAAGCGCTTCCAGAGGGGAGTCTAACGAGGGCAAACATTTGATGGTAGCAGCTTCCCTGCGGGAGATAATCTCTTTTCCAATTTTGCCTTATTATCCGCAGTTAAGATACAATTCAGTACCCTATCCTAAAGCTTGCTGTTAGGAGGGAATCTGAAGCTTGCAGTGAAAGCGCTTCCAGAGGGGAGTCTAATGAGGGCAAACATTTGATGGTAGCAGCTTCCCTGCGGGAGATACTCTCTTTGCCAAAATCGCATTATTAGGCGAAAGTAAGTTACAATTCAGTACCCTATCCTAAAGCTTGCTGTTAGGAGGGAATCTGCAGCTTGCAGTGAAAGCGCTTCCAGAGGGGAGTCTAAGGAGGGCAAATGTTTGATGGTAGCAGCTTCCCTGCGGGAGATACTCTCTTTGCCAAAATCGCATTATTATGCGAAAGTAAGTTACAATTCAGTACCCTATCCTAAAGCTTGCTGTTAGGAGGGAATCTGCACCTTGCAGTGAAAGCGCTTCCAGAGGGGAGTCTAATGAGGGCAAACATTTGATGGTAGCAGCTTCCCTGCGGGAGATACTCTCTTTGCCAATATCGCATTATTAGGCGAAATTAAGTTACAATTCAGTACCCTATCCTAAAGCTTGCTGTTAGGAGGGAATCTGCAGCTTGCAGTGAAAGCGCTTCCAGAGGGGAGTCTAACGAGGGCAAACATTTGATGGTAGCAGATTCCCTGCGGGATATAATCTCTTTTCCAATTTTGCCTTATTAGCCGCAGTTAAGATACAATTCAGTACCCTATCCTAAAGCTTGCTGTTAGGAGGGAATCTGAAGCTTGCAGTGAAAGCGCTTCCGGAGGGGAGTCTAATGAGGGCAAACATTTGATGGTAAGAGCTTCCCTGCGGGAGATATTCTCTTTGCCAAAATCGCCTTATTAGCCGCAGTTAAGTTACAATTCAGTACCCTATCCTAAAGCTTGCTGTTAGGAGGGAATCTGTAGCTTGCAGTGAAAGCCCTTCCGGAGGGGAGTCTAACGAGGGCAAACGTTTGATGGTAGCAGCTTCCCTGCGGGAGATACTCTCTTTGCCAAAATCGCATTATTAGGCGAAAGTAAGTTACAATTCAGTATCCTATCCTAAAGCTTGCTGTTAGGAGGGAATCTGCAGCTTGCAGTGAAAGCGCTTCCAGAGGGGAGTCTAATGAGGGCAAACATTTGATGGTAACAGCTTCCCTGCGGGAGATACTCTCTTTGCCATAATCGCATTATTAGGCGAAAGTAAGTTACAATTCAGTACCCTATCCTAAAGCTTGCTGTTAGGAGGGAATCTGCAGCTTGCAGTCAAAGCGCTTCCAGAGGGGAGTCTAACGAGGGCAAACATTTGATGGTAGCAGCTTCCCTGCGGGAGATACTCTCTTTGCCGAAATCGCATTATTAGCCGCAGTTAAGTTACAATTCAGTACCCTATCCTAAAGCTTGCTGTTAGGAGGGAATCTGCAGCTTGCAGTGAAAGCGCTTCCAGAGGGGAGTCTAAGGAGGGCAAACATTTGATGGTAGCAGCTTCCCTGCGGGAGATACTCTCTTTGCCAAAATCGCATTATTAGGCGAAAGTAAGTTACAATTCAGTACCCTATCCTAAAGCTTGCTGTTAGGAGGGAATCTGCAGCTTGCAGTGAAAGCGCTTCCAGAGGGGAGTCTAACGAGGGCAAACGTTTGATGGTAGAAGCTTCTCTGTGGGAGATACTCTCTTTTCCAGAATCGCATTATTAGGCGAAAGTAAGTTACAATTCAGTACCCTATCCTAAAGCTTGCTGTTAGGAGGGAATCTGCAGCTTGCAGTGAAAGCCCTTCCGGAGGGGAGTCTAAGGAGGGCAAACGTTTGATGGTAGCAGCTTCCCTGCGGGAGATACTCTCTTTGCCAAAATCGCATTATTAGGCGAAAGTAAGTTACAATTCAGGACCCTATCCTAAAGCTTGCTGTTAGGAGGGAATCTGCAGCTTGCAGTGAAAGCGCTTCCAGAGGGGAGTCTAATGAGGGCAAACATTTGATGGTAGCAGCTTTCCTGCGGGAGATATTCTCTTTGCCAAAATCGCCTTATTAGCCGCAGATAAGTTACAATTCAGTACCCTATCCTAAATCTTGCTGTTAGGAGGGAATCTGCAGCTTGCAGTGAAAGCGCTTCCAGAGGGGAGTCTAATGAGGGCAAACATTTGATGGTAGCAGCTTCCCTGCGGGAGATACTCTCTTTGCCAAAATCGCCTTATTAGCCGCAGTTAAGTTACAATTCAGTACCCTATCCTAAAGCTTGCTGTTAGGAGGGAATCTGCAGCTTGCAGTGAAAGCGCTTCCAGAGGGGAGTCTAACGAGGGCAAACATTTGATGGTAGCAGCTTCCCTGCGGGAAATAATCTCTTTTCCAATTTTGCCTTATTAGCCGCTGTTAAGATACAATTCAGTACCCTATCCTAAAGCTTGCCGTTAGGAGGGAATCTGAAGCTTGCAGTGAAAGCGCTTCCAGAGGGGAGTCTAATGAGGGCAAACATTTGATGGTAACAGCTTCCCTGCGGGAGATATTCTCTTTGCCAAAATCGCCTTATTATCCGCAGTTAAGTTACAATTCAGTACCCTATCCTAAAGCTTGCTGTTAGGAGGGAATCTGCAGCTTGCAGTGAAAGCGCTTCCAGAGGGGAGTCTAATGAGGGCAAACATTTGATGGTAGCAGCTGCCCTGCGGGAGATACTCTCTTTGCCAAAATCGCATTATTAGGCGAAAGTAAGTTACAATTCAGTACCCCATCCTAAAGCTTGCTGTTAGGAGGGAATCTGCAGCTTGCAGTGAAAGCGCTTCCGGAGGGGAGTCTAACGAGGGTAAATGTTTGATGGTAGCAGCTTCCCTGCAGGAGATACTCTCTTTGCCAAAATCGCATTATTAGGCGAAAGTAAGTTACAATTCAGTACCCTATCCTAAAGCTTGCTGTTAGGAGGGAATCTGCAGCTTGCAGTGAAAGCGCTTCCAGAGGGGAGTCTAATGAGGGCAAACATTTGATGGTAGCAGCTTCCCTGCGGGAGATACTCTCTTTTTCAAAATCGCATTATTAGGCGAAAGTAAGTTACAATTCAGTACACTATCCTAAAGCTTGCTGTTAGGAGGGAATCTGCAGCTTGCAGTGAAAGCGCTTCCAGAGGGGAGTCTAATGAGGGCAAACATTTGATGGTAGCAGCTTCCCTGCGGGAGATACTCTCTTTGCCAAAATCGCATTATTAGGCGAAAGTAAGTTACAATTCAGTACCCTATCCTAAAGCTTGCTGTTAGGAGGGAATCTGCAGCTTGAAGTGAAAGCGCTTCCAGAGGGGAGTCTAACGAGGGCAAACGTTTGATGGTAGCAGTTTCCCTGCTGGAGATACTCTCTTTGCCAAAATCGCATTATTAGGTGAAAGTAAGTTACAATTCTGTACCCTATCCTAAAGCTTGCTGTTAGGAGGGAATCTGCAGCTTGCAGTGAAAGCGCTTCCAGAGGAGAGTCTAAGGAGGGCAAACATTTGATGGTAGCAGCTTCCCTGCGGGAGATACTCTCTTTGCCATAATCGCATTATTAGGCGAAAGTAAGTTACAATTCAGTACCCTAACCTAAAGCTTGCTGTTAGGAGGGAATCTGCAGCTTGCAGTCAAAGCGCTTCCAGAGGGGAGTCTAACGAGGGCAAACATTTGATGGTAGCAGCTTCCCTGCGGGAGATACTCTCTTTGCCAAAATCGCATTATTAGGCGAAAGTAAGTTACAATTCAGTACCCTATCCTAAAGCTTGCTGTTAGGAGGGAATCTGCAGCTTGCAGTGAAAGCGCTTCCAGAGGGGAGTCTAATGAGGGCAAACATTTGATGGTAACAGCTTCCCTGCGGGCGATATTCTCTTTGCCAAAATCGCCTTATTATCCGCAGTTAAGTTACAATTCAGTACCCTATCCTAAAGCTTGCTGTTAGGAGGGAATCTGCAGCTTGCAGTGAAAGCGCTTCCAGAGGGGAGTCTAATGAGGGCAAACATTTGATGGTAGCAGCTGCCCTGCGGGAGATACTCTCTTTGCCAAAATCGCATTATTAGGCGAAAGTAAGTTACAATTCAGTACCCCATCCTAAAGCTTGCTGTTAGGAGGGAATCTGCAGCTTGCAGTGAAAGCGCTTCCAGAGGGGAGTCTAACGAGGGCAAACATTTGATGGTAGCAGCTTCCCTGCGGGAAATAATCTCTTTTCCAATTTTGCCTTATTAGCCGCAGTTAAGTTACAATTCAGTACCCTATCCTAAAGCTTGCTGTTAGGAGGGAATCTGCAGCTTGCAGTGAAAGCGCTTCCAGAGGGGAGTCTAACGAGGGCAAACGTTTGATGGTAGCAGCTTCTCTGCGGGAGATACTCTCTTTTCCAAAATCGCATTATTAGGCGAAAGTAAGTTACAATTCAGTACCCTATCCTAAAGCTTGCTATTAGGAGGGAATCTGCAGCTTGAAGTGAAAGCGCTTCCAGAGGGGAGTCTAACGAGGGCAAACATTTGATGGTAGCAGCTTCCCTGCGGGAGATACTCTCTTTGCCGAAATCGCATTATTAGCCGCAGTTAAGTTACAATTCAGTACCCTATCCTAAAGCTTGCTGTTAGGAGGGAATCTGCAGCTTGCAGTGAAAGCGCTTCCAGAGGGGAGTCTAAGGAGGGCAAACATTTGATGGTAGCAGCTTCCCTGCGGGAGATACTCTCTTTGCCAAAATCGCATTAATAGGCGAAAGTAAGTTACAATTCAGTACCCTATCCTAAAGCTTGCTGTTAGGAGGGAATCTGCAGCTTGCAGTGAAAGCGCTTCCAGAGGGGAGTCTAATGAGGGCAAACATTTGATGGTAGCAGCTTCCCTGCGGGAGATACTCTCTTTGCCAAAATCGCCTTATTAGCCGCAGTTAAGTTACAATTCAGTACCCTATCCTAAAGCTTGCTGTTAGGAGGGAATCTGCAGCTTGCAGTGAAAGCGCTTCCAGAGGGGAGTCTAATGAGGGCAAACATTTGATGGTAGCAGCTGCCCTGCGGGAGATACTCTCTTTGCCAAAATCGCATTATTAGGCGAAAGTAAGTTACAATTCAGTACCCCATCCTAAAGCTTGCTGTTAGGAGGGAATCTGCAGCTTGCAGTGAAAGCGCTTCCGGAGGGGAGTCTAACGAGGGTAAATGTTTGATGGTAGCAGCTTCCCTGCAGGAGATACTCTCTTTGCCAAAATCGCATTATTAGGCGAAAGTAAGTTACAATTCAGTACCCTATCCTAAAGCTTGCTGTTAGGAGGGAATCTGCAGCTTGCAGTGAAAGCGCTTCCAGAGGGGAGTCTAATGAGGGCAAACGTTTGATGGTAGCAGCTTCCCTGCGGGAGATACTCTCTTTGCCAAAATCGCCCTAATAGCCGCAGTTAAGATACAATTCAGTACCCTATCCTAAAGCTTGCTGTTAGGAGGGAATCTGCAGCTTGCAGTGAAAGCGCTTCCAGAGGGGAGTCTAATGAGGGCAAACATTTGATGGTAGCAGCTTCCCTGCGGGAGATAGTCTCTTTGCCAAAATCGCATTATTAGGCGAAAGTAAGTTACAATTCAGTACCCTATCCTAAAGCTTGCTGTTAGGAGGGAATCTGCAGCTTGCAGTGAAAGCGCTTCCAGAGGGGAGTCTAATGAGGGCAAACATTTGATGGTAGCAGCTTCCCTGCCGGAGATACTCTCTTTGCGAAAATCGCATTATTAGCCGCAGTTAAGTTACAATTCAGTATCCTATCCTAAAGCTTGCTGATAGGAGGGAATCTGCAGCTTGCAGTGAAAGCGCTTCCAGAGGAGAGTCTAATGAGGGCAAGCATTTGATGGTAGCAGCTTCCCTGCGGGAGATACTCTCTTTGCCAAAATCGCATTATTAGGCGAAAGTAAGTTACAATTCAGTACCCTATCCTAAAGCTTGCTGTTAGGAGGGTATCTGCAGCTTGCAGTGAATTCGCTTCCAGAGGGGAGTCTAATGAGGGCAAATATTTGATGGTAACAGCTTCCCTGCGGGAGATAGTCTCTTTGCCACAATCGCCTTATTAGCCGCAGTTAAGTTACAATTCAGTACCCTATCCTAAAGCTTGCTGTTAGGAGGGAATCTGCAGCTTGCAGTGAAAGCGCTTCCAGAGGGGAGTCTAATGAGGGCAAACATTTGATGGTAGCAGCTTCCCTGCGGGAGATACTCTCTTTGCCATAATCGCATTATTAGGCGAAAGTAAGTTACAATTCAGTACCCTATCCTAAAGCTTGCTGTTAGGAGGGAATCTGCAGCTTGCAGTGAAAGCGCTTCCAGAGGGGAGTCTAATGAGGGCAAACATTTGATGGTAGCAGCTTCCCTGCGGGAGATACTCTCTTTGGCAAAATCGCATTATTAGGCGAAAGTAAGTTACAATTCAGTACCCTATCCTAAAGCTTGCTGTTAGGAGGGAATCTGCAGCTTGCAGTGAAAGCGCTTCCAGAGGGGAGTCTAATGAGGGCAAATATTGGATGGTAGCAGCTTCCCTGCGGGAGATACTCTCTTTGCCAAAAACGCCTTATTAGCCGCAGTTAAGTTACAATTCAGTACCCTATCCTAAAGCTTGCTGTTAGGAGGGAATCTACAGCTTGCAGTGAAAGCGCTTCCAGAGGGGAGTCTAATGAGGGCAAACATTTGATGGTAGCAGCTTCCCTGTGGGAGATACTCTCTTTGTCAAAAACGCCTTATTTGCCGCAGTTAAGTTACAATTCAGTACCCTATCCTAAAGCTTGCTGTTAGGAGGGAATCTGCAGCTTGCAGTGAAAGCGCTTCCAGAGGGGAGTCTAATGAGGGCAAACATTTGATGGTAGCGGCTTCCCTGCGGGAGATAGTCTCTTTGCCAAAATCGCATTATTAGGCGAAAGTAAGTTACAATTCAGTACCTTATCCTAAAGCTTGCTGTTAGGAGGGAATCTGCAGCTTGCAGTGAAAGCGCTTCCAGAGGGGAGTCTAATGAGGGCAAACATTTGATGGTAGCAGCTTCCCTGCGGGAGATATTCTCTTTGCCAAAATCGTCTTATTAGGTGAAAGTAAGTTACAATTCAGTACCCTATCCTAAAGCTTGCTGTTAGGAGGGAATCTGCAGCTTGCAGTGAAAGCGCTTCCAGAGGGGAGTCTAACGAGGGCAAACATTTGATGGTAGCAGCTTCCCTGCGGGAGATACTCTCTTTCCCAAAATCGCCTTATTAGCCGCAGTTAAGATACAATTCAGTACCCTATCCTAAAGCTTGCTGTTAGGAGGGAATCTGCAGCTTGCAGTGAAAGCGCTTCCAGAGGGGAGTCTAATGAGGGCAAACATTTGATGGTAGCAGCTTCCCTGCGGGAGATATTCTCTTTGCCAAATTCGCCTTATTAGCCGCAGTTAAGTTACAATTCAGTACCCTATCCTAAAGCTTGCTGTTAGGAGGGAATCTGCAGCTTGCAGTGAAAGCGCTTCCAGAGGGGAGTCTAATGAGGGCAAACATTTGATGGTAGCGGCTTCCCTGCGGGAGATAGTCTCTTTGCCAAAATCGCATTATTAGGCGAAAGTAAGTTACAATTCAGTACCCTATCCTAAAGCTTGCTGTTAGGAGGGAATCTGCAGCTTGCAGTGAAAGCGCTTCCGGAGGGGAGTCTAACGAGGGTAAACGTTTGATGGTAGCAGCTTCCCTGCGGGAGATACTCTCTTTGCCAAAATCGCATTATTAGGCGAAATTAAGTTACAATTCAGTACCCTCTCGTAAAGCTTGCTGTTAGGAGGGAATCTGCAGCTTGCAGTGAAAGCGCTTCCAGAGGGGAGTCTAACGAGGGCAAACATTTGATGGTAGCAGCTTACCTGCGGGAGATAATCTCTTTTCCTATTTTGCCTTATTAGCCGCAGTTAAGTTACAATTCAGTACCCTATCCTAAGCTTGCTGTTAGGAGGGAATCTGAAGCTTGCAGTGAAAGCGCTTCCAGAGGGGAGTCTAATGAGGGCAAACATTTGATGGTAGCAGCTTCCCTGCGGGAGATACTCTCTTTGCCAAAATCGCCTTATTAACCGCAGTTAAGTTACAATTAGGTACCCTATCCTAAAACTTGCTGTTAGGAGGGAATCTGCAGCTTACAGTGAAAGCGCTTCCAGTGGGGAGTCTAACGAGGGCAAACATTTGATGGTAGCAGCTTCCCTGCGGGAGATACTCTCTTTGCCAAAATCGCATTATTAGGCGAAAGTAAGTTACAATTCAGTACCCTATCCTAAAGCTTGCTGTTAGGAGGGAATCTGCAGCTTGCAGTGAAAGCCCTTCCAGAGGGGAGTCTAACGAGGGTAAACGTTTGATGGTAGCAGCTTCCCTGCGGGAGATACTCTCTTTGCCAAAATCGCATTATTAGTCGAAAGTAAGTTACAATACAGTACCCTATCCTAAACCTTGCTGTTAGGAGGGAATCTGCAGCTTGCAGTGAAAGCGCTTCCAGAGGGGAGTCTAACGAGGGCAAACATTTGATGGTAGCAGCTTCCCTGCGGGAAATAATCTCTTTTCCAAATTTGCCTTATTAGCCGCAGTTAAGATACAATTCAGTACCCTATCCTAAAGCTTGCTGTTAGGAGGGAATCTGAAGCTTGCAGTGAAAGCGCTTCCAGAGGGGAGTCTAATGAGGGCAAACATTTGATGGTAACAGCTTCCCTGCGGGAGATATTCTCTTTGCCAAAATCACCTTATTATCCGCAGTTAAGTTACAATTCAGTACCCTATCCTAAAGCTTGCTGTTAGGAGGGAATCTGCAGCTTGCAGTGAAAGCGCTTCCAGAGGGGAGTCTAACGAGGGCAAACATTTGATGGTAGCAGCTTCTCTGCGGGAGATACTCTCTTTGCCAAAATCGCATTATTAGGCGAAAGTAAGTTACAATTCAGTACCCTATCCTAAAGCTTGCTATTAGGAGGGAATCTGCAGCTTGCAGTGAAAGCGCTTCCAGAGGGGAGTCTAACGAGGGCAAACATTTGATGGTAGCAGCTTCCCTGCGGTAGATACTCTCTTTGCCGAAATCGCATTATTAGCCGCAGTTAAGTTACAATTCAGTACCCTATCCTAAAGCTTGCTGTTAGGAGGGAATCTGCAGCTTGCAGTGAAAGCGCTTCCAGAGGGGAGTCTAAGGAGGGCAAACATTTGATGGTAGCAGCTTCCCTGCGGGAGATAGTCTCTTTGCCAAAATCGCATTATTAGGCGAAAGTAAGTTACAATTCAGTACCCTATCCTAAAGCTTGCTGTTAGGAGGGAATCTGCAGCTTGCAGTGAAAGCGCTTCCAGAGGGGAGTCTAACGAGGGCAAACGTTTGATGGTAGAAGCTTCTCTGTGGGAGATACTCTCTTTTCCATAATCGCATTATTAGGCGAAAGTAAGTTACAATTCAGTACCCTATCCTAAAGCTTGCTGTTAGGAGGGAATCTGCAGCTTGCAGTGAAAGCGCTTCCAGAGGGGAGTCTAATGAGGGCAAACGTTTGATGGTAGCAGCTTCCCTGCGGGAGATACTCTCTTTGCCAAAATCGCATTATTAGGTGAAAGTAAGTTACAATTCTGTACCCTATCCTAAAGCTTGCTGTTAGGAGGGAATCTGCAGCTTGCAGTGAAAGCGCTTCCGGAGGGGAGTCTAACGAGGGTAAATGTTTGATGGTAGCAGCTTCCCTGCAGGAGATACTCTCTTTGCCAAAATCGCATTATTAGGCGAAAGTAAGTTACAATTCAGGACCCTATCCTAAAGCTTGCTGTTAGGAGGGAATCTGCAGCTTGCAGTGAAAGCGCTTCCAGAGGGGAGTCTAAGGAGGGCAAACATTTGATGGTAGCAGCTTCCCTGCGGGAGATACTCTCTTTGCCATAATCGCATTATTAGGCGAAAGTAAGTTACAATTCAGTACCCTATCCTAAAGCTTGCTGTTAGGAGGGAATCTGCAGCTTGCAGTGAAAGCGCTTCCAGAGGGGAGTCTAATGAGGGCAAACATTTGATGGTAACAGCTTCCCTGCGGGAGATATTCTCTTTGCCAAAATCGCCTTATTATCCGCAGTTAAGTTACAATTCAGTACCCTATCCTAAAGCTTGCTGTTAGGAGGGAATCTGCAGCTTGCAGTGAAAGCGCTTCCAGAGGGGAGTCTAATGAGGGCAAACATTTGATGGTAGCAGCTGCCCTGCGGGAGATACTCTCTTTGCCAAAATCGCATTATTAGGCGAAAGTAAGTTACAATTCAGTACCCCATCCTAAAGCTTGCTGTTAGGAGGGAATCTGCAGCTTGCAGTGAAAGCGCTTCCAGAGGGGAGTCTAACGAGGGCAAACATTTGATGGTAGCAGCTTCCCTGCGGGAAATAATGTCTTTTCCAATTTTGCCTTATTAGCCGCAGTTAAGTTACAATTCAGTACCCTATCCTAAAGCTTGCTGTTAGGAGGGAATCTGCAGCTTGCAGTGAAAGCGCTTCCAGAGGGGAGTCTAACGAGGGCAAACGTTTGATGGTAGCAGCTTCTCTGCGGGAGATACTCTCTTTGCCAAAATCGCATTATTAGGTGAAAGTAAGTTACAATTCTGTACCCTATCCTAAAGCTTGCTGTTAGGAGGGAATCTGCAGCTTGAAGTGAAAGCGCTTCCAGAGGGGAGTCTAACGAGGGCAAACATTTGATGGTAGCAGCTTCCCTGCGGGAGATACTCTCTTTGCCGAAATCGCATTATTAGCCGCAGTTAAGTTACAATTCAGTACCCTATCCTAAAGCTTGCTGTTAGGAGGGAATCTGCAGCTTGCAGTGAAAGCGCTTCCAGAGGGGAGTCTAAGGAGGGCAAACATTTGATGGTAGCAGCTTCCCTGCAGGAGATACTCTCTTTGCCAAAATCGCATTATTAGGCGAAAGTAAGTTACAATTCAGTACCCTATCCTAAAGCTTGCTGTTAGGAGGGAATCTGCAGCTTGCAGTGAAAGCGCTTCCAGAGGGGAGTCTAACGAGGGCAAACGTTTGATGGTAGAAGCTTCTCTGTGGGAGATACTCTCTTTTCCAGAATCGCATTATTAGGCGAAAGTAAGTTACAATTCAGTACCCTATCCTAAAGCTTGCTGTTAGGAGGGAATCTGCAGCTTGCAGTGAAAGCCCTTCCGGAGGGGAGTCTAAGGAGGGCAAACGTTTGATGGTAGCAGCTTCCCTGCGGGAGATACTCTCTTTGCCAAAATCGCATTATTAGGCGAAAGTAAGTTACAATTCAGGACCCTATCCTACATCTTGCTGTTAGGAGGGAATCTGCAGCTTGCAGTGAAAGCGCTTCCAGAGGGGAGTCTAATGAGGGCAAACATTTGATGGTAGCAGCTTCCCTGCGGGAGATACTCTCTTTGCCAAAATCGCCTTATTAGCCGCAGTTAAGTTACAATTCAGTACCCTATCCTAAAGCTTGCTGTTAGGAGGGAATCTGCAGCTTGCAGTGAAAGCGCTTCCAGAGGGGAGTCTAATGAGGGCAAACATTTGATGGTAGCAGCTGCCCTGCGGGAGATACTCTCTTTGCCAAAATCGCATTATTAGGCGAAAGTAAGTTACAATTCAGTACCCCATCCTAAAGCTTGCTGTTAGGAGGGAATCTGCAGCTTGCAGTGAAAGCGCTTCCGGAGGGGAGTCTAACGAGGGTAAATGTTTGATGGTAGCAGCTTCCCTGCAGGAGATACTCTCTTTGCCAAAATCGCATTATTAGGCGAAAGTAAGATACAATTCAGTACCCTATCCTAAAGCTTGCTGTTAGGAGGGAATCTGCAGCTTGCAGTGAAAGCGCTTCCAGAGGGGAGTCTAATGAGGGCAAACGTTTGATGGTAGCAGCTTCCCTGCGGGAGATACTCTCTTTGCCAAAATCGCCCTAATAGCCGCAGTTAAGATACAATTCAGTACCCTATCCTAAAGCTTGCTGTTAGGAGGGAATCTGCAGCTTGCAGTGAAAGCGCTTCCAGAGGGGAGTCTAATGAGGGCAAACATTTGATGGTAGCAGCTTCCCTGCGGGAGATAGTCTCTTTGCCAAAATCGCATTATTAGGCGAAAGTAAGTTACAATTCAGTACCCTATCCTAAAGCTTGCTGTTAGGAGGGAATCTGCAGCTTGCAGTGAAAGCGCTTCCAGAGGGGAGTGTAATGAGGGCAAACATTTGATGGTAGCAGCTTCCCTGCGGGAGATATTCTCTTTGCCAAAATCGCCTTTTAGCCGCAGATAAGTTACAATTCAGTACCCTATCCTAAAGCTTGCTGTTAGGAGGGAATCTGCAGCTTGCAGTGAAAGCGCTTCCAGAGGGGAGTCTAATGAGGGCAAACATTTGATGGTAGCAGCTTCCCTGCGGGAGATACTCTCTTTGCCAAAATCGCCTTATTAGCCGCAGTTAAGTTACAATTCAGTACTCTAACCTAAAGCTTGCTGTTAGGAGGGAATCTGCAGCTTGCAGTGAAAGCGCTTCCAGAGGGGAGTCTAATGAGGGCAAGCATTTGATGGTAGCAGCTTCCCTGCGGGAGATACTCTCTTTGCCAAAATCGCATTATTAGGCGAAAGTAAGTTACAATTCAGTACCCTATCCTAAAGCTTGCTGTTAGGAGGGAATCTGCAGCTTGCAGTGAAAGCGCTTCCAGAGGGGAGTCTAATGAGGGCAAACATTTGATGGTAGCAGCTTCCCTGCGGGAGATACTCTCTTTGCCAAAATCGCATTATTAGGCGAAAGTAAGTTACAATTCAGTACCCTATCCTAAAGCTTGCTGTTAGGAGGGAATCTGCAGCTTGCAGTGAAAGCGCTTCCAGAGGGGAGTCTAACGAGGGCAAACGTTTGATGGTAGCAGCTTCCCTGCGGGAGATACTCTCTTTGCCAAAATCGCATTATTAGGCGAAAGTAAGATACAATTCAGTACCCTCTCGTAAAGCTTGCTGTTAGGAGGGAATCTGCAGCTTGCAGTGAAAGCGCTTCCAGAGGGGAGTCTAAGGAGGGCAAACATTTGATGGTAGCAGCTTCCCTGCGGGAGATATTCTCTTTGCCATAATCGCCTTATTAGCCGCAGTTAAGTTTCAATTCAGTACCCTCTCGTAAAGCTTGCTGTTAGGAGGGAATCTGCAGCTTGCAGTGAAAGCGCTTCCAGAGGGGAGTGTAATGAGGGCAAACATTTGATGGTAGCAGCTTCCCTGCGGGAGATATTCTCTTTGCCAAAATCGCCTTATTAGCCGCAGTTAAGTTACAATTCAGTACCCTATCCTAAAGCTTGCTGTTAGGAGGGAATCTGCAGCTTGCAGTGAAAGCGCTTCCAGAGGGGAGTCTAATGAGGGCAAACATTTGATGGTAGCAGCTTCCCTGCGGGAGATACTCTCTTTGCCATAATCGCCTTATTAGGCGAAAGTAAGTTACAATTCAGTACCCTATCCTAAAGCTTGCTGTTAGGAGGGAATCTGCAGCTTGCAGTGAAAGCGCTTCCAGAGGGGAGTCTAATGAGGGCAAACATTTGATGGTAGCAGCTTCCCTGCTGGAGATACTCTCTTTGCTAATATCGCCTTATTAGCCGCAGTTAAGTTACAATTCAGTACCCTATCCTAAAGCTTGCTGTTAGGAGGGAAGCTGCAGCTTGCAGTGAAAGCGCTTCCAGAGGGGAGTCTAATGAGGGCAAACATTTGATGGTAGCAGCTTCCCTGCCGGAGATACTCTCTTTGCGAAAATCGCATTATTAGCCGCAGTTAAGTTACAATTCAGTATCCTATCCTAAAGCTTGCTGATAGGAGGGAATCTGCAGCTTGCAGTGAAAGCGCTTCCAGAGGAGAGTCTAATGAGGGCAAGCATTTGATGGTAGCAGCTTCCCTGCGGGAGATACTCTCTTTGCCAAAATCGCATTATTAGGCGAAAGTAAGTTACAATTCAGTACCCTATCCTAAAGCTTGCTGTTAGGAGGGTATCTGCAGCTTGCAGTTAATTCGCTTCCAGAGGGGAGTCTAATGAGGGCAAATATTTGATGGTAACAGCTTCCCTGCGGGAGATAGTCTCTTTGCCACAATCGCCTTATTAGCCGCAGTTAAGTTACAATTCAGTACCCTATCCTAAAGCTTGCTGTTAGGAGGGAATCTGCAGCTTGCAGTGAAAGCGCTTCCAGAGGGGAGTCTAATGAGGGCAAACATTTGATGGTAGCAGCTTCCCTGCGGGAGATACTCTCTTTGCCATAATCGCATTATTAGGCGAAAGTAAGTTACAATTCAGTACCCTATCCTAAAGCTTGCTGTTAGGAGGGAATCTGCAGCTTGCAGTGAAAGCGCTTCCAGAGGGGAGTCTAATGAGGGCAAACATTTGATGGTAGCAGCTTCCCTGCGGGAGATAATCTCTTTACAAAAATCGCATTATTAGGCGAAAGTAAGTTACAATTCAGTACCCTATCCTAAAGCTTGCTGTTAGGAGGGAATCTGCAGCTTGCAGTGAAAGCGCTTCCAGAGGGGAGTCTAAGGAGGGCAAACATTTGATGGTAGCAGCTTCCCTGCGGGAGATACTCTCTTTGGCAAAATCGCATTATTAGGCGAAAGTAAGTTACAATTCAGTACCCTATCCTAAAGCTTGCTGTTAGGAGGGAATCTGCAGCTTGCAGTGAAAGCGCTTCCAGAGGGGAGTCTAATGAGGGCAAATATTGGATGGTAGCAGCTTCCCTGCGGGAGATACTCTCTTTGCCAAAAACGCCTTATTAGCCGCAGTTAAGTTACAATTCAGTACCCTATCCTAAAGCTTGCTGTTAGGAGGGAATCTACAGCTTGCAGTGAAAGCACTTCCAGAGGGGAGTCTAATGAGGGCAAACATTTGATGGTAGCGGCTTCCCTGCGGGAGATAGTCTCTTTGCCAAAATCGCATTATTAGGCGAAAGTAAGTTACAATTCAGTACCTTATCCTAAAGCTTGCTGTTAGGAGGGAATCTGCAGCTTGCAGTGAAAGCGCTTCCAGAGGGGAGTCTAATGAGGGCAAACATTTGATGGTAGCAGCTTCCCTGCGGGAGATATTCTCTTTGCCAAAATCGTCTTATTAGGTGAAAGTAAGTTACAATTCAGTACCCTATCCTAAAGCTTGCTGTTAGGAGGGAATCTGCAGCTTGCAGTGAAAGCGCTTCCAGAGGGGAGTCTAACGAGGGCAAACATTTGATGGTAGCAGCTTCCCTGCGGGAGATACTCTCTTTCCCAAAATCGCCTTATTAGCCGCAGTTAAGATACAATTCAGTACCCTATCCTAAAGCTTGCTGTTAGGAGGGAATCTGCAGCTTGCAGTGAAAGCGCTTCCAGAGGGGAGTCTAATGAGGGCAAACATTTGATGGTAGCAGCTTCCCTGCGGGAGATATTCTCTTTGCCAAATTCGCCTTATTAGCCGCAGTTAAGTTACAATTCAGTACCCTATCCTAAAGCTTGCTGTTAGGAGGGAATCTGCAGCTTGCAGTGAAAGCGCTTCCAGAGGGGAGTCTAACGAGGGCAAACATTTGATGGTAGCAGCTTACCTGCGGGAGATAATCTCTTTTCCTATTTTGCCTTATTAGCCGCAGTTAAGTTACAATTCAGTACCCTATCCTAAGCTTGCTGTTAGGAGGGAATCTGAAGCTTGCAGTGAAAGCGCTTCCAGAGGGGAGTCTAATGAGGGCAAACATTTGATGGTAGCAGCTTCCCTGCGGGAGATACTCTCTTTGCCAAAATCGCCTTATTAACCGCAGTTAAGTTACAATTAGGTACCCTATCCTAAAACTTGCTGTTAGGAGGGAATCTGCAGCTTACAGTGAAAGCGCTTCCAGTGGGGAGTCTAACGAGGGCAAACATTTGATGGTAGCAGCTTCCCTGCGGGAGATACTCTCTTTGCCAAAATCGCATTATTAGGCGAAAGTAAGTTACAATTCAGTACCCTATCCTAAAGCTTGCTGTTAGGAGGGAATCTGCAGCTTGCAGTGAAAGCCCTTCCAGAGGGGAGTCTAACGAGGGTAAACGTTTGATGGTAGCAGCTTCCCTGCGGGAGATACTCTCTTTGCCAAAATCGCATTATTAGTCGAAAGTAAGTTACAATACAGTACCCTATCCTAAACCTTGCTGTTAGGAGGGAATCTGCAGCTTGCAGTGAAAGCGCTTCCAGAGGGGAGTCTAACGAGGGCAAACATTTGATGGTAGCAGCTTCCCTGCGGGAAATAATCTCTTTTCCAAATTTGCCTTATTAGCCGCAGTTAAGATACAATTCAGTACCCTATCCTAAAGCTTGCTGTTAGGAGGGAATCTTAAGCTTGCAGTGAAAGCGCTTCCAGAGGGGAGTCTAATGAGGGCAAACATTTGATGGTAACAGCTTCCCTGCGGGAGATATTCTCTTTGCCAAAATCGCCTTATTATCCGCAGTTAAGTTACAATTCAGTACCCTATCCTAAAGCTTGCTGTTAGGAGGGAATCTGCAGCTTGCAGTGAAAGCGCTTCCAGAGGGGAGTCTAACGAGGGCAAACGTTTGATGGTAGCAGCTTCTCTGCGGGAGATACTCTCTTTGCCAAAATCGCATTATTAGGCGAAAGTAAGTTACAATTCAGTACCCTATCCTAAAGCTTGCTATTAGGAGGGAATCTGCAGCTTGCAGTGAAAGCGCTTCCAGAGGGGAGTCTAACGAGGGCAAACATTTGATGGTAGCAGCTTCCCTGCGGTAGATACTCTCTTTGCCGAAATCGCATTATTAGCCGCAGTTAAGTTACAATTCAGTACCCTATCCTAAAGCTTGCTGTTAGGAGGGAATCTGCAGCTTGCAGTGAAAGCGCTTCCAGAGGGGAGTCTAAGGAGGGCAAACATTTGATGGTAGCAGCTTCCCTGCGGGAGATAGTCTCTTTGCCAAAATCGCATTATTAGGCGAAAGTAAGTTACAATTCAGTACCCTATCCTAAAGCTTGCTGTTAGGAGGGAATCTGCAGCTTGCAGTGAAAGCGCTTCCAGAGGGGAGTCTAACGAGGGCAAACGTTTGATGGTAGAAGCTTCTCTGTGGGAGATACTCTCTTTTCCATAATCGCATTATTAGGCGAAAGTAAGTTACAATTCAGTACCCTATCCTAAAGCTTGCTGTTAGGAGGGAATCTGCAGCTTGCAGTGAAAGCGCTTCCAGAGGGGAGTCTAATGAGGGCAAACGTTTGATGGTAGCAGCTTCCCTGCGGGAGATACTCTCTTTGCCAAAATCGCATTATTAGGTGAAAGTAAGTTACAATTCTGTACCCTATCCTAAAGCTTGCTGTTAGGAGGGAATCTGCAGCTTGCAGTGAAAGCGCTTCCGGAGGGGAGTCTAACGAGGGTAAATGTTTGATGGTAGCAGCTTCCCTGCAGGAGATACTCTCTTTGCCAAAATCGCATTATTAGGCGAAAGTAAGTTACAATTCAGGACCCTATCCTAAAGCTTGCTGTTAGGAGGGAATCTGCAGCTTGCAGTGAAAGCGCTTCCAGAGGGGAGTCTAACGAGGGCAAACATTTGATGGTAGCAGCTTCCCTGCTGGAGATACTCTCTTTGCCAATTTTGCCTTATTAGCCGCAGTTAAGTTACAATTCAGTACCCTATCCTAAAGCTTGCTGTTAGGAGGGAATCTGAAGCTTGCAGTGAAAGCGCTTCCAGAGGGGAGTCTAATGAGGGCAAACATTTGATGGTAGCAGCTTCCCTGCGGGAGATACTCTCTTTGCCAATTTTGCCTTATTAGCCGCAGTTAAGTTACAATTCAGTACCCTATCCTAAAGCTTGCTGTTAGGAGGGAATCTGAAGCTTGCAGTGAAAGCGCTTCCAGAGGGGAGTCTAATGAGGGCAAACATTTGATGGTAACAGCTTCCCTGCGGGAGATATTCTCTTTGCCAAAATCGCCTTATTATCCGCAGTTAAGTTACAATTCAGTACCCTATCCTAAAGCTTGCTGTTAGGAGGGAATCTGCAGCTTGCAGTGAAAGCGCTTCCAGAGGGGAGTCTAATGAGGGCAAACATTTGATGGTAGCAGCTGCCCTGCGGGAGATACTCTCTTTGCCAAAATCGCATTATTAGGCGAAAGTAAGTTACAATTCAGTACCCCATCCTAAAGCTTGCTGTTAGGAGGGAATCTGCAGCTTGCAGTGAAAGCGCTTCCAGAGGGGAGTCTAACGAGGGCAAACATTTGATGGTAGCAGCTTCCCTGCGGGAAATAATGTCTTTTCCAATTTTGCCTTATTAGCCGCAGTTAAGTTACAATTCAGTACCCTATCCTAAAGCTTGCTGTTAGGAGGGAATCTGCAGCTTGCAGTGAAAGCGCTTCCAGAGGGGAGTCTAACGAGGGCAAACGTTTGATGGTAGCAGCTTCTCTGCGGGAGATACTCTCTTTGCCAAAATCGCATTATTAGGTGAAAGTAAGTTACAATTCTGTACCCTATCCTAAAGCTTGCTGTTAGGAGGGAATCTGCAGCTTGCAGTGAAAGCGCTTCCGGAGGGGAGTCTAACGAGGGTAAATGTTTGATGGTAGCAGCTTCCCTGCAGGAGATACTCTCTTTGCCAAAATCGCATTATTAGGCGAAAGTAAGTTACAATTCAGTACCCTATCCTAAAGCTTGCTGTTAGGAGGGAATCTGCAGCTTGCAGTGAAAGCGCTTCCAGAGGGGAGTCTAAGGAGGGCAAACATTTGATGGTAGCAGCTTCCCTGCGGGAGATACTCTCTTTGCCAAAATCGCATTAATATGCGAAAGTAAGTTACAATTCAGTACCCTATCCTAAAGCTTGCTGTTAGGAGGGAATCTGCAGCTTGCAGTGAAAGCGCTTCCAGAGGGGAGTCTAACGAGGGCAAACGTTTGATGGTAGAAGCTTCTCTGTGGGAGATACTCTCTTTTCCAGAATCGCATTATTAGGCGAAAGTAAGTTACAATTCAGTACCCTATCCTAAAGCTTGCTGTTAGGAGGGAATCTGCAGCTTGCAGTGAAAGCCCTTCCGGAGGGGAGTCTAAGGAGGGCAAACGTTTGATGGTAGCAGCTTCCCTGCGGGAGATACTCTCTTTGCCAAAATCGCATTATTAGGCGAAAGTAAGTTACAATTCAGGACCCTATCCTAAAGCTTGCTGTTAGGAGGGAATCTGCAGCTTGCAGTGAAAGCGCTTCCGGAGGGGAGTCTAATGAGGGCAAACATTTGATGGTAGCAGCTTTCCTGCGGGAGATATTCTCTTTGCCAAAATCGCCTTATTAGCCGCAGATAAGTTACAATTCAGTACCCTATCCTAAATCTTGCTGTTAGGAGGGAATCTGCAGCTTGCAGTGAAAGCGCTTCCAGAGGGGAGTCTAATGAGGGCAAACATTTGATGGTAGCAGCTTCCCTGCGGGAGATACTCTCTTTGCCAAAATCGCCTTATTAGCCGCAGTTAAGTTACAATTCAGTACCCTATCCTAAAGCTTGCTGTTAGGAGGGAATCTGCAGCTTGCAGTGAAAGCGCTTCCAGAGGGGAGTCTAACGAGGGCAAACATTTGATGGTAGCAGCTTCCCTGCGGGAAATAATCTCTTTTCCAATTTTGCCTTATTAGCCGCAGTTAAGATACAATTCAGTACCCTATCCTAAAGCTTGCCGTTAGGAGGGAATCTGAAGCTTGCAGTGAAAGCGCTTCCAGAGGGGAGTCTAATGAGGGCAAACATTTGATGGTAACAGCTTCCCTGCGGGAGATATTCTCTTTGCCAAAATCGCCTTATTATCCGCAGTTAAGTTACAATTCAGTACCCTATCCTAAAGCTTGCTGTTAGGAGGGAATCTGCAGCTTGCAGTGAAAGCGCTTCCAGAGGGGAGTCTAATGAGGGCAAACATTTGATGGTAGCAGCTGCCCTGCGGGAGATACTCTCTTTGCCAAAATCGCATTATTAGGCGAAAGTAAGTTACAATTCAGTACCCCATCCTAAAGCTTGCTGTTAGGAGGGAATCTGCAGCTTGCAGTGAAAGCGCTTCCGGAGGGGAGTCTAACGAGGGTAAATGTTTGATGGTAGCAGCTTCCCTGCAGGAGATACTCTCTTTGCCAAAATCGCATTATTAGGCGAAAGTAAGTTACAATTCAGTACCCTATCCTAAAGCTTGCTGTTAGGAGGGAATCTGCAGCTTGCAGTGAAAGCGCTTCCAGAGGGGAGTCTAATGAGGGCAAACATTTGATGGTAGCAGCTTCCCTGCGGGAGATACTCTCTTTTTCAAAATCGCATTATTAGGCGAAAGTAAGTTACAATTCAGTACACTATCCTAAAGCTTGCTGTTAGGAGGGAATCTGCAGCTTGCAGTGAAAGCGCTTCCAGAGGGGAGTCTAATGAGGGCAAACATTTGATGGTAGCAGCTTCCCTGCGGGAGATACTCTCTTTGCCAAAATCGCATTATTAGGCGAAAGTAAGTTACAATTCAGTACCCTATCCTAAAGCTTGCTGTTAGGAGGGAATCTGCAGCTTGCAGTGAAAGCGCTTCCAGAGGGGAGTCTAACGAGGGCAAACGTTTGATGGTAGCAGTTTCCCTGCTGGAGATACTCTCTTTGCCAAAATCGCATTATTAGGTGAAAGTAAGTTACAATTCTGTACCCTATCCTAAAGCTTGCTGTTAGGAGGGAATCTGCAGCTTGCAGTGAAAGCGCTTCCAGAGGAGAGTCTAAGGAGGGCAAACATTTGATGGTAGCAGCTTCCCTGCGGGAGATACTCTCTTTGCCATAATCGCATTATTAGGCGAAAGTAAGTTACAATTCAGTACCCTATCCTAAAGCTTGCTGTTAGGAGGGAATCTGCAGCTTGCAGTCAAAGCGCTTCCAGAGGGGAGTCTAACGAGGGCAAACATTTGATGGTAGCAGCTTCCCTGCGGGAGATACTCTCTTTGCCAAAATCGCATTATTAGGCGAAAGTAAGTTACAATTCAGTACCCTATCCTAAAGCTTGCTGTTAGGAGGGAATCTGCAGCTTGCAGTGAAAGCGCTTCCAGAGGGGAGTCTAATGAGGGCAAACATTTGATGGTAACAGCTTCCCTGCGGGCGATATTCTCTTTGCCAAAATCGCCTTATTATCCGCAGTTAAGTTACAATTCAGTACCCTATCCTAAAGCTTGCTGTTAGGAGGGAATCTGCAGCTTGCAGTGAAAGCGCTTCCAGAGGGGAGTCTAATGAGGGCAAACATTTGATGGTAGCAGCTGCCCTGCGGGAGATACTCTCTTTGCCAAAATCGCATTATTAGGCGAAAGTAAGTTACAATTCAGTACCCCATCCTAAAGCTTGCTGTTAGGAGGGAATCTGCAGCTTGCAGTGAAAGCGCTTCCAGAGGGGAGTCTAACGAGGGCAAACATTTGATGGTAGCAGCTTCCCTGCGGGAAATAATCTCTTTTCCAATTTTGCCTTATTAGCCGCAGTTAAGTTACAATTCAGTACCCTATCCTAAAGCTTGCTGTTAGGAGGGAATCTGCAGCTTGCAGTGAAAGCGCTTCCAGAGGGGAGTCTAACGAGGGCAAACGTTTGATGGTAGCAGCTTCTCTGCGGGAGATACTCTCTTTTCCAAAATCGCATTATTAGGCGAAAGTAAGTTACAATTCAGTACCCTATCCTAAAGCTTGCTATTAGGAGGGAATCTGCAGCTTGAAGTGAAAGCGCTTCCAGAGGGGAGTCTAACGAGGGCAAACATTTGATGGTAGCAGCTTCCCTGCGGGAGATACTCTCTTTGCCGAAATCGCATTATTAGCCGCAGTTAAGTTACAATTCAGTACCCTATCCTAAAGCTTGCTGTTAGGAGGGAATCTGCAGCTTGCAGTGAAAGCGCTTCCAGAGGGGAGTCTAAGGAGGGCAAACATTTGATGGTAGCAGCTTCCCTGCGGGAGATACTCTCTTTGCCAAAATCGCATTAATAGGCGAAAGTAAGTTACAATTCAGTACCCTATCCTAAAGCTTGCTGTTAGGAGGGAATCTGCAGCTTGCAGTGAAAGCGCTTCCAGAGGGGAGTCTAACGAGGGCAAACGTTTGATGGTAGAAGCTTCTCTGTGGGAGATACTCTCTTTTCCAGAATCGCATTATTAGGCGAAAGTAAGTTACAATTCAGTACCCTATCCTAAAGCTTGCTGTTAGGAGGGAATCTGCAGCTTGCAGTGAAAGCCCTTCCGGAGGGGAGTCTAAGGAGGGCAAACGTTTGATGGTAGCAGCTTCCCTGCGGGAGATACTCTCTTTGCCAAAATCGCATTATTAGGCGAAAGTAAGTTACAATTCAGGACCCTATCCTAAATCTTGCTGTTAGGAGGGAATCTGCAGCTTGCAGTGAAAGCGCTTCCAGAGGGGAGTCTAATGAGGGCAAACATTTGATGGTAGCAGCTTCCCTGCGGGAGATACTCTCTTTGCCAAAATCGCCTTATTAGCCGCAGTTAAGTTACAATTCAGTACCCTATCCTAAAGCTTGCTGTTAGGAGGGAATCTGCAGCTTGCAGTGAAAGCGCTTCCAGAGGGGAGTCTAATGAGGGCAAACATTTGATGGTAGCAGCTGCCCTGCGGGAGATACTCTCTTTGCCAAAATCGCATTATTAGGCGAAAGTAAGTTACAATTCAGTACCCCATCCTAAAGCTTGCTGTTAGGAGGGAATCTGCAGCTTGCAGTGAAAGCGCTTCCGGAGGGGAGTCTAACGAGGGTAAATGTTTGATGGTAGCAGCTTCCCTGCAGGAGATACTCTCTTTGCCAAAATCGCATTATTAGGCGAAAGTAAGTTACAATTCAGTACCCTATCCTAAAGCTTGCTGTTAGGAGGGAATCTGCAGCTTGCAGTGAAAGCGCTTCCAGAGGGGAGTCTAATGAGGGCAAACGTTTGATGGTAGCAGCTTCCCTGCGGGAGATACTCTCTTTGCCAAAATCGCCCTAATAGCCGCAGTTAAGATACAATTCAGTACCCTATCCTAAAGCTTGCTGTTAGGAGGGAATCTGCAGCTTGCAGTGAAAGCGCTTCCAGAGGGGAGTCTAATGAGGGCAAACATTTGATGGTAGCAGCTTCCCTGCGGGAGATACTCTCTTTGCCAAAATCGCATTATTAGTCGAAAGTAAGTTACAATTCAGTACCCTATCCTAAAGCTTGCTGTTAGGAGGGAATCTGCAGCTTGCAGTGAAAGCGCTTCCAGAGGGGAGTCTAACGAGGGCAAACATTTGATGGTAGCAGCTTCCCTGCGGGAGATACTCTCTTTGCCAAAATCGCATTATTAGGCGAAAGTATTTACAATTCAGTACCCTATCCTAAAGCTTGCTGTTAGGAGGGAATCTGCAGCTTGCAGTGAAAGCGCTTCCGGAGGGGAGTCTAACGAGGGTAAACGTTTGATGGTAACAGCTTCCCTGCGGGAGATACTCTCTTTGCCAAAATCGCATTATTAGGCGAAAGTAAGTTACAATTCAGTACCCTATCCTAAAGCTTGCTGTTAGGAGGGAATCTGCAGCTTGCAATGAAAGCGCTTCCAGAGGGGAGTCTAATGAGGGCAAACATTTGATGGTAACAGCTTCCCTGCGGGAGATATTCTCTTTGCCAAAATTGCCTTATTAGCCGCAGTTAAGTTACAATTCAGTACCCTATGCTAAATCTTGCTGTTAGGAGGGAATCTGCAGCTTGCAGTGAAAGCGCTTCCAGAGGGGAGTCTAATGAGGGCAAACATTTGATGGTAGCAGCTTCCCTGCGGGAGATATTCTCTTTCCCAAAATCGCCTTATTAGCCGCAGATAAGTTACAATTCAGTACCCTATCCTAAAGCTTGCTGTTAGGAGGGAATCTGCAGCTTGCAGTGAAAGCGCTTCCAGAGGGGAGTCTAATGAGGGCAAACATTTGATGGTAGCAGCTTCCCTGCGGGAGATACTCTCTTTTTCAAAATCGCATTATTAGGCGAAAGTAAGTTACAATTCAGTACACTATCCTAAAGCTTGCTGTTAGGAGGGAATCTGCAGCTTGCAGTGAAAGCGCTTCCAGAGGGGAGTCTAATGAGGGCAAACATTTGATGGTAGCAGCTTCCCTGCGGGAGATACTCTCTTTGCCAAAATCGCATTATTAGGCGAAAGTAAGTTACAATTCAGTACCCTATCCTAAAGCTTGCTGTTAGGAGGGAATCTGCAGCTTGCAGTGAAAGCGCTTCCAGAGGGGAGTCTAATGAGGGCAAACATTTGATGGTAGCAGCTTCCCTGCGGGAGATACTCTCTTTGCCAAAATCGCCCTATTAGCCGCAGTTAAGATACAATTCAATACCCTATCCTAAAGCTTGCTGTTAGGAGGGAATCTGCAGCTTGCAGTGAAAGCGCTTCCAGAGGGGAGTCTAATGAGGGCAAACATTTGATGGTAGCAGCTTCCCTGCGGGAGATACTCTCTTTGCCAAAATCGCCTTATTAGCCGCAGTTAATTTACAATTCAGTACCCTATCCTAAAACTTGCTGTTAGGAGGGAATCTGCAGCTTGCAGTGAAAGCGCTTCCAGAGGGGAGTCTAATGAGGGCAAACATTTGATGGTAGCAGCTTCCCTGCGGGAGATACTCTCTTTGCCAAAATCGCATTATTAGGCGAAAGTAAGTTACAATTCAGTACCCTATCCTAAAGCTTGCTGTTAGGAGGGAATCTGCAGCTTGCAGTGAAAGCGCTTCCAGAGGGGAGTCTAACGAGGGTAAACGTTTGATGGTAGAAGCTTCCCTGCGGGAGATACTCTCTTTGCCAAAATCGCATTATTAGGCGAAAGTAAGTTACAATTCAGTACCCTATCCTAAAGCTTGCTGTTAGGAGGGAATCTGCAGCTTGCAGTGAAAGCGCTTCCAGAGGGAAGTCTAAAGAGGGCAAACACTTGATGGTAGCAGCTTCCCTGCGGGAAATAATCTCTTTTCCAATTTTGCCTTATTAGCCGCAGTTAGATACAATTCAGTACCCTATCCTAAAGCTTGCTGTTAGGAGGGAATCTGCAGCTTGCAGTCAAAGCGCTTCCAGAGGGGAGTCTAATGAGGGCAAACATTTGATGGTAGCAGCTTCCCTGCGGGAGATACTCTCTTTGCCAAAATCGCATTATTAGGCGAAAGTAAGTTACAATTCAGTACCCTATCCTAAAGCTTGCTGTTAGGAGGGAATCTGCAGCTTGCAGTGAAAGCGCTTCCAGAGGGGAGTCTAATGAGGGCAAACATTTGATGGTAACAGCTTCCCTGCGGGAGATATTCTCTTTGCCAAAATCGCCTTATTATCCGCAGTTAAGTTACAATTCAGTACCCTATGCTAAAGCTTGCTGTTAGGAGGGAATCTGCAGCTTGCAGTGAAAGCGCTTCCAGAGGGGAGTCTAATGAGGGCAAACATTTGATGGTAGCAGCTTCCCTGCGGGAGATACTCTCTTTGTCAAAATCGCATTATTAGGCGAAAGTAAGTTACAATTCAGTACCCTATCCTAAAGCTTGCTGTTAGGAGGGAATCTGCAGCTTGCAGTGAAAGCGCTACCAGACGGGAGTCTAATGAGGGCAAACATTTGATGGTAGCAGCTTCCCTGCGGGAGATACTCTCTTTGCCAAAATCGCATTATTAGGCGAAAGTAAGTTACAATTCAGTACCCTATCCTAAAGCTTGCTGTTAGGAGGGAATCTGCAGCTTGCAGTGAAAGCGCTTCCAGAGGGGAGTCTAACGAGGGCAAACATTTGATGGTAGCAGCTTCCCTGCGGGAAATAATCTCTTTTCCAATTTTGCCTTATTAGCCGCAGTTAAGATACAATTCAGTACCCTATCCTAAAGCTTGCTGTTAGGAGGGAATCTGCAGCTTGCAGTCAAAGCGCTTCCAGAGGGGAGTCTAATGAGGGCAAACATTTGATGGTAGCAGCTTCCCTGCGGGAGATATTCTCTTTGCCAAAATCGCCCTATTAGCCGAAGTTAAGATACAATTCAGTACCCTATCCTAAAGCTTGCTGTTAGGAGGGAATCTGCAGCTTGCAGTGAAAGCTCTTCCAGAGGGGAGTCTAATGAGGGCAAACATTTGATGGTAACAGCTTCCCTGCGGGAGATACTCTCTTTGCCAAAATCGCATTATTAGGCGAAAGTAAGTTACAATTCAGTACCCTATCCTAAATCTTGCTGTTAGGAGGGAATCTGCAGCTTGCAGTGAAAGCGCTTCCAGAGGGGAGTCTAATGAGGGCAAATATTTGATGGTAGCAGCTTCCCTGCGGGAGATATTCACTTTGCCAAAATCCCCTTATTAGCCGCAGTTAAGTTACAATTCAGTGCCCTATCCTAAAGCTTGCTGGTAGGAGGGAATCTGCAGCTTGCAGTGAAAGCGCTTCCAGAGGGGAGTCTAATGAGGGCAAACATTTGATGGTAGCAGCTTCCCTGCGGGAGATACTCTCTTTGCTAAAATAGCATTATTAGGCGAAAGCAAAATATAATTCAGTACCCTATCCTAAAGCTTGCTGTTAGGAGGGAATCTGCAGCTTGCAGTGAAAACGCTTCCAGAGGGGAGTCTAATGAGGGCAAACATTTGATGGTAGCAGCTTCCCTGCGGGAGATACTCTCTTTGCTAAAATCGCATTATTAGGCGAAAGCAAATTACAATTCAGTACCCTATCCTAAAGCTTGCTGTTAGGAGAGAATCTGCAGCTTGCAGTGAAAGCGCTTCCAGAGGGGATTCTAATGAGGGCAAACATTTGATGGTAGCAGCATCCCTGCGGGAGATACTCTCTTTGCCAAAATCGCTTTATTAGGCGAAAGTAAGTTACAATTCAGTACCCTATCCTAAAGCTTGCTGTTAGGAGGGAATCTGAAGCTTGCAGTGAAAGCGCTTCCAGAGGGGAGTCTAATGAGGGCAAAGATTTGATGGTAGCAGCTTCCCTGCGGGAGATACTCTCTTTTCCAAAATCGCATTATTAGGCGAAAGTAAGTTACAATTCAGTACACCTTCCTAAAGCTTGCTGTTAGGAGGGAATCTGCAGCTTGCAGTGAAAGCGCTTCCAGAGGGGAGTCTAACGAGGGCAAACATTTGATGGTAGCAGCTTCCCTGCGGGAGATACTCTCTTTGCCAAAATCGCATTATTAGGCGAAAGTAAGTTACAATTCAGTACCCTATCCTAAAGCTTGCTGTTAGGAGGGAATCTGCAGCTTGCAGTGAATGCACTTCCAGAGGGGAGTCTAATGAGGGCAAATATTTGATGGTAGCAGCTTCCCTGCGGGAGATACTCTCTTTGCCAAAATCGCATTATTAGGTGAAACTAAGTTACAATTCAGTACCCTATCCTAAAGCTTGCTGTTAGGAGGGAATCTGCAGCTTGCAGTGAAAGCGCTTCCAGAGGGGAGTCTAATGAGGGAAAATATTTGATGGTAGCAGCTTCCCTGCGGGAGATACTCTCTTTGCCAAAATCGCATTATTAGGCGAAAGTAAGTTACAATTCAGTACCCTATCCTAAAGCTTGCTGTTAGGAGGGAATCTGCAGCTTGCAGTGAAAGCGCTTCCAGAGGGGAGTCTAATGAGGGCAAACATTTGATGGTAGCAGCTTCCCTGCGGGAGATAGTCTCTTTGCCAAAATCGCATTATTAAGCAAAGTAAGTTACAATTCAGTACACTATCCTAAAGCTTGCTGTTAGGAGGGAATCTGCAGCTTGCAGTGAAAGCGCTTCCAGAGGGGAGTCTAATGAGGGCAAACATTTGATGGTAGCAGCTTCCCTGCGGGAGATACTCTCTTTGCCAAAATCGCATTATTAGGCGAAAGTAAGTTACAATTCAGTAACCTATCCTAAAGCTTGCTGTTAGGAGGGAATCTGCAGCTTGCAGTGAAAGCGCTTCCAGAGGGGAGTCTAACGAGGGCAAACATTTGATGGTAGCAGCTTCCCTGCGGGAGATACTCTCTTTGCCAAAATCGCATTATTAGGCGAAAGTAAGTTACAATTCAGTACCCTATCCTAAAGCTTGCTGTTAGGAGGGAATCTGCAGCTTGCAGTGAAAGCGCTTCCAGAGGGGAGTCTAATGAGGGCAAACATTTGATGTTAGCAGCTTCCCTGCGGGTGATACTCTCTTTGCCAAAATCGCATTATTAGGCTAAAGTAAGTTACAATTCAGTACACTATCCTAAAGCTTGCTGTTAGGAGGGAATCTGCAGCTTGCAGTCAAAGAGCTTCCAGAGGGGAGTCTAATGAGGGCAAACATTTGATGGTAGCAGCTTCCCTGCGGGAGATATTCTCTTTGACAAAATCGCCTTATTAGACGCAGTTAAGATACAATTCAGTACCCTATCCTACAGCTTGCTGTTAGGAGGGAATCTGCAGCTTGCAGTGAAAGCGCTTCCAGAGGGGAGTCTAATGAGGGCCAACATTTGATGGTAGCAGCTTCCCTGCGGGAGATACTCTCTTTGCAAAAATCGCATTATTAACCGCAGTTAAGTTACAATTCAGTACCCTATCCTAAAGCTTGCTGTTAGGAGGGAATCTGCAGCTTGAAGTGAAAGCGCTTCCAGAGGGGAGTCTAACGAGGGCAAACATTTGATGGTAGCAGCTTCCCTGCGGGAGATACTCTCTTTGCCAAAATCGCATTATTAGGCGAAAGTAAGTTACAATTCAGTACCCTATCCTAAATCTTGCTGTTAGGAGGGAATCTGCCGCTTGCAGTGAAAGCGCTTCCAGAGGGGAGTCAAATGAGGGCAAACATTTGATGGTAGCAGCTTCCCTGCGGGAGATACTCTCTTTGCAAATATCGCATTATTAGCCGCAGTTAAGATACAATTCAGTACCCTATCCTAAAGCTTGCTGTTAGGAGGGAATCTGCAGCTTGCAGTGAAAGCACTTCCAGAGGGGAGTCTAACGAGGGCGAACATTTGATGGTAGCAGCTTCCCTGCGGGAGATACTTTGTTTGCCAAAATCGCATTATTATGCGAAAGTAAGTTACAGTTCAGTGCCCTATCCTAAAGCTTGCTGTTAGGAGGGAATCTGCAGCTTGCAGTGAAAGCGCTTCCAGAGGGGAGTCTAATGAGGGCAAACATTTGATGGTAGCAGCTTCCCTGCGGGAGATACTCTCTTTGCCAAAATCGCATTATTAGGCGAAAGTAAGTTACAATTCAGTACCCTATCCTAAAGCTTGCTGTTAGGAGGGAATCTGCAGCTTGCAGTGAAAGCGCTTCCAGAGGGGAGTCTAATGAGGGCAAACATTTGATGGTAGCACCTTCCCTGCGGGAGATACTCTCTTTGCCAAAATCGCATTATTAGCCGCAGTTAAGTTACAATTCAGTGCCCTATCCTAAAGCTTGCTGTTAGGAGGGAATCTGCAGCTTGCAGTGAAAGCGCTTCCAGAGGGGAATCTAATGAGGGCAAATATTTGATGGTAGCAGCTTCCCTGCGGGAGATAGTCTCTTTGCCAAAATCGCATTATTAGGCGAAAGTAAGTTACAATTCAGTACCCTATCCTAAAGCTTGCTGTTAGGAGGGAATCTGCAGCTTGCAGTGAAAGCGCTTCCAGAGGGGAGTCTAATGAGGGCAAACATTTGATGGTAGCAACTTCCCTGCGGGAGATATTCTCTTTGCCAAAATCTCATTATTATCCGCAGTTAAGATACAATTCAGTACCCTATCCTAAAGCTTGCTGTTAGGAGGGAATCTGCAGCTTGCAGTGAAAGCGCTTCCAGAGGGGAGTCTAATGAGGGCAAACATTTGATGGTAGCAGCTTCCCTGCGGGTGATACTCTCTTTGCCAAAATCGCATTATTAGGCGTAAGTAAGTTACAATTCAGTACCCTATCCTAAAGCTTGCTGTTAGGAGGGAATCTGCAGCTTGCAGTCAAAGCGCTTCCAGAGGGGAGTCTAATGAGGGCAAACATTTGATGGTAGCAGTTTCCCTACCGGAGATACTCTCTTTGCCAAAATCGCATAATTATGTGAAAGTAAGTTACAATTCAGTACCCTATCCTAAAGCTTGCTGTTAGGAGGGAATCTGCAGCTTGCAGTGAAAGCGCTTCCAGAGGGGAGTCTAATGAGGGCAAATATTTGATGGTAGCAGCTTCTCTGCGGGAGATACTTTCTTTGCCAAAATCGCATTATTAGGCGAAAGTAATTTACAATTCAGTACTCTATCCTAAATCTTGCTGTTAGGAGGGAATCTGCAGCTTGCAGTGAAAGGGCTTCCAGAGGGGAGTCTAATGAGGGCAAACATTTGATGGTAGCAGCTTCCCTGCGGGAGATAGTCTCTTTGCCAAAATCGCATTATTAGCCGCAGTTAAGTTACAATTCAGTACCCTATCCTAAAGCTTGCTGTAAGGAGGGAATCTGCAGCTTGCAGTGAAAGCGCTTCCAGAGAGGAGTGTAATGAGGGCAAACATTTGATGGTAGCAGCTTCCCTGCGGGAGATACTCTCTTTTCCAAAATCGCATTATTAGGCGAAAGTAAGATACAATTCAGTACCCTATCCTAAAGCTTGCTGTTAGGAGGGAATCTGCAGCTTGCAGTGAAAGCGCTTCCAGAGGGGAGTCTAATGAGGGCAAACATTTGATGGTAGCAGCTTCCCTGCGGGAGATAGTCTCTTTGCCAAAATCGCATTATTAGGCGAAAGTAAGATACAATTCAGTACCCTATCCTAAAGCTTGCTGTTAGGAGGGAATCTGCAGCTTGCAGTGAAAGCGCTTCCAGAGGGGAGTCTAATGAGGGCAAATATTTGATGGTAGCAGCTTCCCTGCGGGAGATAGTCTCTTTGCCAAAATCGCATTATTAGCCGCAGTTAAGTTACAATTCAGTGCCCTATCCTAAACCTTGCTGTTAGGAGGGAATCTGCAGCTTGCAGTGAAAGCGCTTCCAGAGGGGAGTCTAATGAGGGCAAACATTTGATGGTAGCAGCTTCCCTGCGGGAGATCGTCTCTTTGCCATAATCGCATTATTAGGCGAAAGTAAGTTACAATTCAGTACCCTATCCTAAAGCTTGCTGTTAGGAGGGAATCTGCAACTTGCAGTGAAAGCGCTTCCAGAGGGGAGTCTAATGAGGGCAAACATTTGATGGTAGCAACTTCCCTGCGGGAGATATTCTCTTTGCCAAAATCTCATTATTATCCGCAGTTAAGTTACAATTCAGTACACTATGCTAAAGCTTGCTGTTAGGAGGGAATCTGCAGCTTGCAGTGAAAGCGCTTCCAGAGGGGAGTCTAATGAGGGCAAACATTTGATGGTAGCAGCTTCCCTGCGGGTGATACTCTCTTTTCCAAAATCGCATTATTAGGCGAAAGTAAGTTACAATTCAGTACCCTATCCTAAAGCTTGCTGTTAGGAGGGAATCTGCAGCTTGCAGTGAAAGGGCTTCCAGAGGGGAGTCTAATGAGGGCAAACATTTGATGGTAGCAGCTTCCCTGCGGGAGATACTCTATTTTCCAAAATCGCATTATTAGGCGAAAGCAAATTACGATTCAGTACCCTATCCTAAAGCTTGCTGTTAGGAGGGAATTTGCAGCTTGCAGTTAAAGCGCTTCCAGAGGGGAGTCTAATGAGGGCAAACATTTGATGGTAGCAGCTTCCCTGCGGGAGATACTCTCTTTGCAAATATCGCATTATTAGCCGCAGTTAAGCTACAATTCAGTACCCTATCCTAAAGCTTGCTGTTAGGAGGGAATCTGCAGCTTGCAGTGAAAGCGCTTCCAGAGGGGAGTCTAACGAGGGCAAACGTTTGATGGTAGAAGCTTCCCTGTGGGAGATAGTCTCTTTGCAAATATCGCATTATTATCCGAAAGTAAGATACAATTCAGTACCCTATCCTAAAGCTTGCTGTTAGGAGGGAATCTGCAGCATGCAGTGAAAGCGCTTCCAGAGGGGAGTCTAATGAGGGCAAACATTTGATGGTAGCAACTTCCCTGCGGGAGATATTCTCTTTGCCAAAATCGTCTTATTAGCCGCAGTTAAGTTACAATTCATTACCCTAACCTAAAGCTTGCTGTTAGGAGGGAATCTGCAGCTTGCAGTGAAAGCGCTTCCAGAGGGGAGTCTAATGAGGGCAAAGATTTGATGGTAGCAGCTTTCCTGCGGGAGATACTCTCTTTGCCAAAATCGCATTATTAGGCGAAAGTAAGTTACAATTCAGTACCCTATCCTAAAGCTTGCTGTTAGGAGGGAATCTGCAGCTTGCAGTGAAAGCGCTTCCAGAGGGGAGTCTAACGAGGGCAAACATTTGATGGTAGTAGCTTCCCTGCGGGAGATACTCTCTTTTACAATTTCGCCTTATTAGCCGCAGTTAAGTTACAATTCAGTACCCTATCCTAAAGCTTGCTGTTAGGAGGGAATCTGCAGCTTGCAGTGAAAGCACTTCCAGAGGGGAGTCTAATGAGGGCAAACATTTGATGGTAGCAGCTTCCCTGCGGGAGATACTCTCTTTGCCAAAATCGCATTATTATGCGAAAGTAAGTTTCAATTCAGTACCCTATCCTAAAGCTTGCTGTTAGGAGGGAATCTGCAGCTTGCAGTGAAAGCGCTTCCAGAGGGGAGTCTAATGAGAGCAAACATTTGATGGTAGCAGCTTCCCTGCGGGAGATACTCTCTTTGCCAAAATCGCATTATTAGGCGAAAGTAAGTTACAATTCAGTACCCTATCCTAAAGCTTGCTGTTAGGAGGGAATCTGCAGCTTGCAGTGAAAGCGCTTCCAGAGGGGAGTCTAATGAGGGCAAACATTTGATGGTAGCAGCTTCCCTGCGGGCGATATTCTCTTTGCCAATATCGCCTTATTAGCTGCAGTTAAGTTACAATTCAGTACCCTATCCTAAAGCTTGCTGTTAGGTGGGAATCTGCAGCTTGCAGTGAAAGCACTTCCAGAGGGGCGTCTAATGAGGGCAAACATTTGATGGTAGCAGCTTCCCTGCGGGAGATAGTCTCTTTGCCAAAATCGCATTATTAGGCAAAGTAAGTTACAATTCAGTACCCTATCCTAAAGCTTGCTGTTAGGAGGGAATCTGCAGCTTGCAGTGAAAGCCCTTCCAGAGGGGAGTCTAATGAGGGCAAACATTTGATAGTAGCAGCTTCCCTGCGGGAGATACTCTCTTTGCCAAAATCGCATTATTAGGCGAAAGTAAGTTACAATTCAGTACCCTATCCTAAAGCTTGCTGTTAGGAGGGAATCTGCAGCTTGCAGTGAAAGCGCTTCCAGAGGGGAGTGTAATGAGGGCAAACATTTGATGGTAGCAGCTTCCCTGCGGGAGATATTCTCTTTGCCATAATCGCCTTATTAGCCGGAGTTAAGTTACAATTCAGTACCCTATCCTAAAGCTTGCTGTTAGGAGGGAATCTGCAGCTTGCAGTGAAAGCGCTTCCAGAGGGGAGTCTAATGAGGGCAAATATTTGATGGTAGCAGCTTCCCCGAGGGAGATATTCTCTTTCCCAAAATCGCCTTATTATCCGCAGTTAAGATACAATTCAGTACCCTATCCTAAAGTTTGCTGTTAGGAGGGAATCTGCAGCTTGCAGTGAAAGCGCTTCCAGAGGGGAGTCTAAGGAGGGAAAACATTTGATGGTAGCAGCTTCCCTGCGGGAGATACTCTCTTTGCCAAAATGGCATTATTAGGCGAAAGTAAGTTACAATTCAGTACCCTATCCTAAAGCTTGCTGTTAGGAGGGAATCTGCAGCTTGCAGTGAAAGCGCTTCCACAGGGGAGTCTAATGAGGGCAAATATTTGATGGTAGCAGCTTCCCTGCGGGAGATACTCTCTTTGCCAAAATCGCATTATTAGGCGAAAGTAAGTTACAATTCAGTACCCTATCCTAAAGCTTGCTGTTAGGAGGGAATCTGCAGCTTGCAGTGAAAGCGCTTCCAGAGGGGAGTCTAATGAGGGCAAACATTTGATGGTAGCAGCTTCCCTGCTGGAGATATTCTCTTTGCCAAAATCGCCTTATTAGCCTCAGTTAAGTTATAATTCAGTACACTGTCCTACAGCTTGCTGTTAGGAGGGAATCTGCAGCTTGCAGTGAAAGCGCTTCCAGAGGGGAGTCTAAGGAGGGCAAACATTTGATGGTAGCAGCTTCCCTGCGGGAGATATTCTCTTTGACAAAATCGCCTTATTAGCCGCAGTTAAGGTACAATTCAGTACCCTATCCTAAAGCTGGCTGTTAGGAGGGAATCTGCAGCTTGCAGTGAAAGCACTTCCAGAGGGGAGTCTAATGAGGGCAAATATTTGATGGAAGCAGCTTCCCTGCGGGAGATACTCTCTTTGCTAAAATCGCATTATTAGGCGAAAGCAAAATATAATTCAGTACCCTATCCTAAAGCTTGCTGTTAGGAGGGAATCTGCAGCTTGCAGTGAAAGCGCTTCCAGAGGGGAGTCTAATGAGGGCAAACATTTGATGGTAGCAGCTTCCCTGCGGGAGATACTCTCTTTGATAAAATCGCATTATTAGGCGAAAGCAAATTACAATTCAGTACCCTATCCTAAAGCTTGCTGTTAGGAGAGAATCTGCAGCTTGCAGTGAAAGCGCTTCCAGAGGGGAGTCTAATGAGGGCAAACATTTGATGGTAGCAGCTTCCCTGCGGGAGATACTCTCTTTGCCAAAATCGCCTTATTAGGCGAAAGTAAGTTACAATTCAGTACCCTATCCTAAAGCTTGCTGTTAGGAGGGAATCTGCAGCTTGCAGTGAAAGCGCTTCCAGAGGGGAGTCTAATGAGGGCAAACATTTGATGGTAGCAGCTTCTCTGCGGGAGATACTCTCTTTGCTAAAATCGCATTATTAGAAGAAAGCAAATTACAATTCAGTACCCTATCCTAAAGCTTGCTGTTAGGAGGGAATCTGCAGCTTGCAGTGAAAGGGCTTCCAGAGGGGAGTCTAATGAGGGCAAACATTTGATGGTAGCAGCTTCCCTGCGGGAGATACTCTCTTTGCCAAAATCGCATTATTAGGCGAAAGTAAGTTACAATTCAGTACCCTATCCTAAAGCTTGCTGTTAGGAGGGAATCTGCAGCTTGCAGTGAAAGCGCTTCCAGAGGGGAGTCTAATGAGGGCAAACATTTGATGGTAGCAGCTTCCCTGCGGGAGATATTCTCTTTGCCAAAATCGCTTTATTATGCGAAAGTAACTTACAATTCAGTACGCTATCCTAAAGCTTGCTTTTAGGAGGGAATCTGCAGCTTGCAGTGAAAGCGCTTCCAGAGGGGAGTCTAATGAGGGCAAATATTTGATGGTAGCAGCTTCCCTGCGGGAGATACACTTATTGCCAAAATCGCTTTATTAGGCGAAAGTAAGTTACAATTGAGTACCCTATCCTAAAGCTTGCTGTTAGGAGGGAATCTGCAGCTTGCAGTGAATGCACTTCCAGAGGGGAGTCTAATGAGGGCAAACATTTGATGGTAGCAGCTTCCCTGCGGGAGATATTCTCTTTGCCATATCGCCTTATTAGCCGCAATTAAGTTACAATTCAGTACCCCATGCTAAAGCTTGCTGTTAGGAGGGAATCTGCAGCTTGCAGTGAAAGCGCTTCCAGAGGGGAGTCTAACGAGGGCAAACATTTGATGGTAACAGCTTCCCTGCGGGAGATACTCTCTTTGCCAAAATCGCATTATTAGGCGAAAGTAAGTTACAATTCAGTACGCTATCCTAAAGCTTGCTGTTAGGAGGGAATCTGCAGCTTGCAGTGAAAGCGCTTCCAGAGGGGAGTCTAATGAGGGCAAATATTTGATGGTAGCAGCTTCCCTGCGGGAGATATCCTCTTTGCCAAATCGCATTATTAGGCGAAAATAAGTTACAATTTAGTACACTATCCTAAAGCTTGCTGTTAGGAGGGAATCTGCAGCTTGCAGTGAAAGCGCTTCCAGAGGGGAGTCTAATGAGGGCAAACATTTGATGGTAGCAGCTTCCCTGCGGGAGATACTCTCTTTGCCAAAATCGCATTATTAGGCAAAGTAAGATACAATTCAGTACCCTATCCTAAAGCTTGCTGTTAGGAGGGAATCTGCAGCTTGCAGTGAAAGCGCTTCCAGAGAGGAGTCTAAGGAGGGCAAACATTTGATGGTAGCAGCTTCCCTGCGGGAGATACTCTCTTTGCCATAATCGCATTATTAGGCGAAAGTAAATTACAATTCAGTACCCTATCCTAAAGCTTGCTGTTAGGAGGGAATCTGCAGCTTGCAGTGAAAGCGCTTCCAGAGGGGAGTCTAATGAGGGCAAACATTTGATGGTAGCAGCTTCCCTGCGGGAGATAGTCTCTTTGCCAAAATCCCATTATTAGGCGAAAGTAAGTTACAATTCAGTACCCTATCCTAAAGCTTGCTGTTAGGAGGGAATCTGCAGCTTGCAGTGAAAGCGCTTCCAGAGGGGAGTCTAATGAGGGCAAATATTTGATGGTAGCAGCTTCCCTGCGGGAGATATTCTCTTTGCCAAAATCGCCTTATTAGCCGCAGTTAAGTTACAATTCAGTACCCTATCCTAAAGCTTGCTGTTAGGAGGGAATCTGCAGCTTGCAGTGAAAGTGCTTCCAGAGGGGAGTCTAATGAGGGCAAACATTTGATGGTAGCAACTTCCCTGCGGGAGATACTCTCTTTGCCAAAATCGCATTATTAGGCGAAAGTAAGTTACAATTCAGTACTTTATCCTAAAGCTTGCTGTTAGGAGGGAATCTGCAGCTTGCAGTGAAAGCACTTCCAGAGGGGAGTCTAATGAGGGCAAACATTTGATGGTAGCAGCTTCCCTGCGGGAGATACTCTCTTTGCCAAAATCGCATTATTAGGCGAAAGTAAGTTACAATTCAGTACCCTATCCTAAAGCTTGCTGTTAGGAGGGAATCTGCAGCTTGCAGTGAAAGCGCTTCCAGAGGGGAGTCTAATGAGGGCAAACATTTGATGGTAGCAGCTTCCCTGCGGGAGATATTCTCTTTGCAAAAATCGCATTATTAGGCGAATGTAAGTTACAATTCAGTACCCTATCCTAAAGCTTGCTGTTAGGAGGGAATCTGCAGCTTGCAGTGAAAGCGCTTCCAGAGGGGAGTCTAAGGAGGGCAAACATTTGATGGTAGCAGCTTCCCTGCGGGAGATACTCTCTTTGCCAAAATCGCATTATTAGGCGAAAGTAAGATACAATTCAGTACCCTATCCTAAAGCTTGCTGTTAGGAGGGAATCTGCAGCTTGCAGTGAAAGCGCTTCCAGAGGGGAGTCTAATGAGGGCAAATATTTGATGGTAGCAGCTTCCCTGCGGGAGATATTCTCTTTGCCAAATCGCCTTATTAGCCGCAGTTAAGTTACAATTCAGTACCCTATCCTAAAGCTTGCTGTTAGGAGGGAATCTGCAGCTTGCAGTGAAAGCGCTTCCAGAGGGGAGTGTAATGAGGGCAAACATTTGATGGTAGCAGCTTCCCTGCGGGTGATACTCTCTTTGCCAAAATCGCATTATTAGGCGAAAGTAAGTTACAATTCAGTACCCTATCCTAAAGCTTGCTGTTAGGAGGGAATCTGCCACTTGCAGTGAAATCGCTTCCAGAGGGGAGTCTAATGAGGGCAAACATTTGATGGTAGCAGCTTCCCTGCGGGAGATAGTCTCTTTGCCAAAATCGCATTATTAGGCGAAAGTAAGTTACAATTCAGTACCCTATACTAAAGCTTGCTGTTAGGAGGGAATCTGCCACTTGCAGTGAAAGCGCTTCCAGAGGGGAGTCTAATGAGGGCAAACATTTGATGGTAGCAGCTTCCCTGCGGGAGATACTCTCTTTGCCATAATCGCATTATTAGCCGCAGTTAAGTTACAATTCAGTACCCTATCCTAAAGCTTGCTGTTAGGAGGGAATCTGCAGCTTGCAGTGAAAGCGCTTCCAGAAGGGAGTCTAACGAGGGCAAACATTTGATGGTAGCAGCTTCCCTGCGGGAGATAATCTCTTTTCCAATTTTGCCTTATTATCCGCAGTTAAGATAGAATTCAGTACCCTATCCTAAAGCTTGCTGTTAGGAGGGAATCTGCAGCTTGCAGTGAAAGCGCTTCCAGAGGGTAATCTAATGAGGGCAAATATTTGATGGTAGCAGCTTCCCTGCGGGAGATAGTCTCTTTGCCAAAATCGCATTATTAGGCGAAAGTAAGTTACAATTCAGTACCCTATGCTAAAGCTTGCTGTTAGGAGGGAATCTGCAGCTTGCAGTGAAAGCGCTTCCAGAGGGGAGTCTAATGAGGGCAAACATTTGATGGTAGCAGCTTCCCTGCGGGAGATATTCTCTTTGCCAGAATCGCCTTATTAGATGCAGTTAAGTTACAATTCAGTACCATATCCTAAAGCTTGCTGTTAGGAGGGAATCTGCAGCTTGCAGTGAAAGCGCTTCCAGAGGGGAGTCTAATGAGGGCAAACATTTGATGGTAGCAGCTTCCCTGTGGGAGATACTCTCTTTGCCAAAATCGCATTATTAGGCGAAAGTAAGTTTCAATTAAGTACCCTATCCTAAAGCTTGCTGTTAGGAGGGAATCTGCAGCTTGCAGTGAAAGGGCTTCCAGAGGGGAGTCTAATGAGGGCAAACATTTGATGGTAGCAGCTTCCCTGCGGGAGATAGTCTCTTTGCCAAAATCGCCTTATTAGACGCAGTTAAGATACAATTCAGTACCCTATCCTACAGCTTGCTGTTAGGAGGGAATCTGCAGCTTGCAGTGAAAGCGCTTCCAGAGGGGAGTCTAACGAGGGCAAACGTTTGATGGTAGAAGCTTCCCTGCGGGAGATAGTCTCTTTGCAAATATCGCATTATTATCCGAAAGTAAGATACAATTCAGTACCCTATCCTAAAGCTTGCTGTTAGGAGGGAATCTGCAGCTTGCAGTGAAAGCGCTTCCAGAGGGGAGTCTAATGAGGGCCAACATTTGATGGTAGCAGCTTCCCTGCGGGAGATACTCTCTTTTCCAATTTCGCCTTACTAGCCGCAGTTAAGATACAATTCAGTACTTTATCCTAAAGCTTGCTGTTAGGAGGGAATCTGCAGCTTGCAGTGAAAGCACTTCCAGAGGGGAGTCTAATGAGGGCAAACATTTGATGGTAGCAGCTTCCCTGCGGGAGATAGTCTCTTTGCCAAAATCGCATTATTAGGCGAAAGTAAGTTACAATTCAGTACCCTATCCTAAAGCTTGCTGTTAGGAGGGAATCTGCAGCTTGCAGTGAAAGCGCTTCCAGAGGGGAGTCTAATGAGGGCAAACATTTGATGGTAGCAGCTTCCCTGCGGGAGATATTCTCTTTGCAAAAATCGCATTATTAGGCGAATGTAAGTTACAATTCAGTACCCTATCCTAAAGCTTGCTGTTAGGAGGGAATCTGCAGCTTGCAGTGAAAGCGCTTCCAGAGGGGAGTCTAAGGAGGGCAAACATTTGATGGTAGCAGCTTCCCTGCGGGAGATACTCTCTTTGCCAAAATCGCATTATTAGGCGAAAGTAAGTTACAATTCAGTACCCTATCCTAAAGCTTGCTGTTAGGAGGGAATCTGCAGCTTGCAGTGAAAGCGCTTCCAGAGGGGAGTCTAATGAGGGCAAATATTTGATGGTTGCAGCTTCCCTGCGGGAGATATTCTCTTTGCCAAATCGCCTTATTAGCCGCAGTTAAGTTACAATTCAGTACCCTATCCTAAAGCTTGCTGTTAGGAGGGAATCTGCAGCTTGCAGTGAAAGCGCTTCCAGAGGGGAGTCTAATGAGGGCAAACATTTGATGGTAGCAGCTTCCCTGCGGGAGATAGTCTCTTTGCCAAAATCGCATTATTAGGCGAAAGTAAGTTACAATTCAGTACCCTATCCTAAAGCTTGCTGTTAGGAGGGAATCTGCAGCTTGCAGTGAAAGCGCTTCCAGAGGGGAGTCTAATGAGGGCAAGCATTTGATGGTAGCAGCTTCCCTGCTGGAGATATTCTCTTTGCCATAATCGCCTTATTAGCCTCAGTTAAGTTACAATTCAGTACACTGTCCTACAGCTTGCTGTTAGGAGGGAATCTGCAGCTTGCAGTGAAAGCGCTTCCAGAGGGGAGTCTAATGAGGGCAAACATTTGATGTTAGCAGCTTCCCTGCGGGTGATACTCTCTTTGCCAAAATCGCATTATTAGGCGAAAGTAAGTTACAATTCAGTACCCTATCCTAAAGCTTGCTGTTAGGATGGAATCTGCCACTGGCAGTGAAATCGCTTCCAGAGGGGAGTCTAATGAGGGCAAACATTTGATGGTAGCAGCTTCCCTGCGGGAGATAGTCTCTTTGCCAAAATCGCATTATTAGGCGAAAGTAAGTTACAATTCAGTACCCTATACTAAAGCTTGCTGTTAGGAGGGAATCTGCCACTTGCAGTGAAAGCGCTTCCAGAGGGGAGTCTAATGAGGGCAAACATTTGATGGTAGCAGCTTCCCTGCGGGAGATACTCTCTTTGCCAAAATCGCATTATTAGCCGCAGTTAAGTTACAATTCAGTACCCTATCCTAAAGCTTGCTGTTAGGAGGGAATCTGCAGCTTGCAGTGAAAGCGCTTCCAGAAGGGAGTCTAACGAGGGCAAACATTTGATGGTAGCAGCTTCCCTGCGGGAGATAATCTCTTTTCCAATTTTGCCTTATTATCCGCAGTTAAGATAGAATTCAGTACCCTATCCTAAAGCTTGCTGTTAGGAGGGAATCTGCAGCTTGCAGTGAAAGCGCTTCCAGAGGGGAATCTAATGAGGGCAAATATTTGATGGTAGCAGCTTCCCTGCGGGAGATAGTCTCTTTGCCGAAATCGCATTATTAGCCGCAGTTAAGTTACAATTCAGTACCCTATCCTAAAGCTTGCTGTTAGGAGGGAATCTGCAGCTTGCAGTGAAAGCGCTTCCAGAGGGGAGTCTAATGAGGGCAAACATTTGATGTTAGCAGCTTCCCTGCGGGAGATACTCTCTTTGCAAAATCGCTTTATTAGGCGAAAGTAAGTTACAATTCAGTACCCTATCCTAAAGCTTGCTGTTAGGAGGGAATCTGCAGCTTGCAGTGAAAGCGCTTCCAGAGGGGAGTCTAATGAGGGCAAACATTTGATGGTAGCAGCTTCCCTGCGGGAGATACTCTCTTTGCCAAAATCGCATTATTAGGCGAAAGTAAGATATAATTCAGTACCCTATCCTAAAGCTTGCTGTTAGGAGGGAATCTGCAGCTTGCAGTGAAAGCGCTTCCAGAGGGGAGTCTAATGAGGGCAAACATTTGATGGTAGCAGCTTCCCTGCGGGAGATACTCTCTTTGCCAAAATCGCAGTATTAGGCGAAAGTAAGATATAATTCAGTACCCTATCCTAAAGCTTGCTGTTAGGAGGGAATCTGCAGCTTGCAGTGAAAGCGCTTCCAGAGAGGAGTCTAACGAGGGCAAACATTTGATGGTAGCAGCTTCCCTGCGGGAGATACTCTCTTTGCCAAAATCGCATTATTAGGCGAAAGTAAGTTACAATTCAGTACACTATCCTAAAGCTTGCTGTTAGGAGGGAATCTGCAGCTTGCAGTGAAAGCGCTTCCAGAGGGGAGTCTAATGAGGTCAAAAATTTGATGGTAGCAGCTTCCCTGCGGGAGATATTCTCTTTGCCAAAATCGCCTTATTAGCCGCAGTTAAGATACAATTCAGTACCCTATCCTAAAGCTTGCTGTTAGGAGGGAATCTGCAGCTTGCAGTGAAAGCGCTTCCAGAGGGGAGTCTAATGAGGGCAAACATTTGATGGTAGCAGCTTCTCTGCGGGAGATACTTTCTTTGCCAAAATCGCATTATTAGGCGAAAGTAAGTTACAATTCAGTACCCTATCCTAAAGCTTGCTGTTAGGAGGGAATCTGCAGCTTGCAGTGAAAGCGCTTCCAGAGGGGAGTCTAATGAGGGCAAACATTTGATGGTAGCAGCTTCCCTGCGGGAGATATTCTCTTTGCCAAAATCGCCTTAATAGCCGAGTTAAGTTACAATTCAGTACTCTATCCTAAAGCTTGCTGTTAGGAGGGAATCTGCAGCTTGCAGTGAAAGCGCTTCCAGAGGGGAGTGTAATGAGGGCAAACATTTGATGGTAGCAGCTTCCCTGCGGGAGATACTCTCTTTGCCAGAATCGCATTATTAGTCGAAAGTAAGTTACAATTCAGTACCCTATCCTAAAGCTTGCTGTTAGGAGGGAATCTGCAGCTTGCAGTGAAAGCGCTTCCAGAGGGGAGTCTAATGAGGGCAAACATTTGATGGTAGCAGCTTCCCTGCGGGAGATATTCTCTTTGCCAAAATCTCCTTATTAGCCGGAGTTAAGTTACAATTCAGTACCCTATCCTAAAGCTTGCTGTTAGGAGGGAATCTGCAGCTTGCAGTGAAAGCGCTTCCAGAGGGGAGTCTAATGAGGGCAAACATTTGATGGTAGCAGCTTCCCTGCGGGAGATACTCTCTTTGCCAAAATCTCATTATTAGGCGAAAGTAAGTTACAATTCAGTACCCTTTCCTAAAGCTTGCTGTTAGGAGGGAATCTGCAGCTTGCAGTGAAAGCGCTTCCAGAGGGGAGTCTAACGAGGGCAAAGATTTGATGGTAGCAGCTTCCCTGCGGGAGATACTCTCTTTGCCAAAATCGCATTATTAGGCGAAAGTAAGTTACAATTCAGTACCCTTTCCTAAAGCTTGCTGTTAGGAGGGAATCTGCAGCTTGCAGTGAAAGCGCTTCCAGAGGGGAGTCTAATGAGGGCAAACATTTGATGGTAACATCTTCCCTGCGGGAGATATTCTCTTTGCCATAATCGCATATTAGCCGCAGTTAAGTTACAATTCAGTACCCTATCCTAAAGCTTGCTGTTAGGAGGGAATCTGCAGCTTGCAGTGAAAGCGCTTCCAGAGGGGAGTCTAATGAGGGGAAATATTTGATGGTAGCAGCTTCCCTGCGGGAGATACTCTCTTTGCCAAAATCGCCTTATTAGCCGCAGTTAAGTTACAATTCAGTACCCTATCCTAAAGATTGCTGTTAGGAGGGAATCAGCAGCTTGCAGTGAAAGCGCTTCCAGAGGGGAGTCTAATGAGGGCAAACATTTGATGGTAGCAGCTTCCCTGCGGGAGATATTCTCTTTGCCAAAATCGCCTTTTTATCCGCAGTTAAGTTACAATGCAGTACCCTATCCTAAAGCTTGCTGTTAGGAGGGAATCTGCAGCTTGCAGTGAAAGCGCTTCCAGAGGGGAGTCTAATGAGGGAAACATTTGATGGTAGCAGCTTCCCTGCGGGAGATAGTCTCTTTGCCAAAATCGCATTATTAGCCGCAGTTAAGTTACAATTCAGTACACTACCCTAAAGCTTGCTGTTAGGAGGGAATCTGCAGCTTGCAGTGAAAGCGCTTCCAGAGGGGAGTCTAATGAGGGCAAACATTTGATGGTAGCAGCTTCCCTGCGGGAGATACTCTCTTTGCCAAAATCGCATTATTATGCGAAAGTAAGTTACAATTCAGTACCCTATCCTAAAGCTGGCTGTTAGGAGGGAATCTGCAGCTTGCAGTGAAAGCGCTTCCAGAGGGGAGTCTAATGAGGGCAAACATTTGATGGTAGCAGCTTCCCTGCGGGAGATACTCTCTTTGCCAAAATCGCATTATTAGGAGAAAGTAAGTTACAATTCAGTACCCTATCCTAAAGCTGGCTGTTAGGAGGGAATCTGCAGCTTGCAGTGAAAGCGCTTCCAGAGGGGAGTCTAATGAGGGCAAATATTTGATGGTAGCAGCTTCCCTGCGGGAGATATTCTCTTTGCCAAAATCGCATTATTAGGCGAAAGTAAATTACAATTCAATACCCTATCCTAAAGCTTGCTGTTAGGAGGGAATCTGCAGCTTGCAGTGAAAGCGCTTCCAGAGGGGAGTCTAATGAGGGCAAATATTGGATGGTAGCAGCTTCTCTACGGGAGATACTTTCTTTGCCAAATCGCATTATTAGGCGAAAGTAAGTTACAATTCAGTACCCTATCCTAAAGCTTGCTGTTAGGAGGGAATCTGCAGTTTGCAGTGAAAGCGCTTCCAGAGGGGAGTCTAATGAGGGCAAATATTTGATGGTAGCAGCTTCCCTGCGGGAGATATTCTCTTTGCCAAAATCGCCTTATTAGCCGCAGTTAAGTTACCATTCAGTACCCTATGGTAAAACTTGCTGTTAGGAGGGAATCTGCAGCTTGCAGTGAAAGCGCTTCCAGAGGGGAGTCTAATGAGGGAAACATTTGATGGTAGCAGCTTCCCTGCGGGAGATACTCTCTTTGCCAAAATCGCATTATTATCCGCAGTTAAGTTACAATTCAGTACCCTGTCCTAAAGCTTGCTGTTAGGAGGGAATCTGCAGCTTGCAGTGAAAGCGCTTCCAGAGGGGAGTGTAATGAGGGCAAACATTTGATGGTAGCAGCTTCCCTGCGGGAGATACTCTCTTTGCCAAAATCGCCTTATTAGCCGCAGTTAAGTTACAATTCAGTACCCTATCCTAAAGCTTGCTGTTAGGAGGGAATCTGCAGCTTGCAGTGAAAGCGCTTCCAGAGGGGAGTCTAATGAGGGCAAACATTTGATGGTAGCAGCTTCCCTGCGGGAGATACTCTCTTTGCCAAAATCTCATTATTATCCGCAGTTAAGTTACAATTCAGTACACTATGCTAAAGCTTGCTGTTAGGAGGGAATCTGCAGCTTGCAGTGAAAGCGCTTCCAGAGGGGAGTCTAATGAGGGGAAATATTTGATGGTAGCAGCTTCCCTGCGGGAGATACTCTCTTTGCCAAAATCGCATTATTAGGCGAAAGTAAGTTACAATTCAGTACCCTATCCTAAAGCTTGCTGTTAGGAGGGAATCTGCAGCTTGCAGTGAAAGCGCTTCCAGAGGGGAGTCTAATGAGGGCAAACATTTGATGGTAACATCTTCCCTGCGGGAGATATTCTCTTTGCCATAATCGCATATTAGCCGCAGTTAAGTTACAATTCAGTACCCTATCCTAAAGCTTGCTGTTAGGAGGGAATCTGCAGCTTGCAGTGAAAGCGCTTCCAGAGGGGAGTCTAATGAGGGGAAATATTTGATGGTAGCAGCTTCCCTGCGGGAGATACTCTCTTTGCCAAAATCGCCTTATTAGCCGCAGTTAAGTTACAATTCAGTACCCTATCCTAAAGATTGCTGTTAGGAGGGAATCAGCAGCTTGCAGTGAAAGCGCTTCCAGAGGGGAGTCTAATGAGGGCAAACATTTGATGGTAGCAGCTTCCCTGCGGGAGATATTCTCTTTGCCAAAATCGCCTTTTTATCCGCAGTTAAGTTACAATGCAGTACCCTATCCTAAAGCTTGCTGTTAGGAGGGAATCTGCAGCTTGCAGTGAAAGCGCTTCCAGAGGGGAGTCTAATGAGGGAAACATTTGATGGTAGCAGCTTCCCTGCGGGAGATACTCTCTTTGCCAAAATCGCATTATTATGCGAAAGTAAGTTACAATTCAGTACCCTATCCTAAAGCTGGCTGTTAGGAGGGAATCTGCAGCTTGCAGTGAAAGCGCTTCCAGAGGGGAGTCTAATGAGGGCAAACATTTGATGGTAGCAGCTTCCCTGCGGGAGATACTCTCTTTGCCAAAATCGCATTATTAGGAGAAAGTAAGTTACAATTCAGTACCCTATCCTAAAGCTGGCTGTTAGGAGGGAATCTGCAGCTTGCAGTGAAAGCGCTTCCAGAGGGGAGTCTAATGAGGGCAAATATTTGATGGTAGCAGCTTCCCTGCGGGAGATATTCTCTTTGCCAAAATCGCATTATTAGGCGAAAGTAAATTACAATTCAATACCCTATCCTAAAGCTTGCTGTTAGGAGGGAATCTGCAGCTTGCAGTGAAACCGCTTCCAGAGGGGAGTCTAATGAGGGCAAATATTGGATGGTAGCAGCTTCTCTACGGGAGATACTTTCTTTGCCAAATCGCATTATTAGGCGAAAGTAAGTTACAATTCAGTACCCTATCCTAAAGCTTGCTGTTAGGAGGGAATCTGCAGTTTGCAGTGAAAGCGCTTCCAGAGGGGAGTCTAATGAGGGCAAATATTTGATGGTAGCAGCTTCCCTGCGGGAGATATTCTCTTTGCCAAAATCGCCTTATTAGCCGCAGTTAAGTTACCATTCAGTACCCTATGGTAAAACTTGCTGTTAGGAGGGAATCTGCAGCTTGCAGTGAAAGCGCTTCCAGAGGGGAGTCTAATGAGGGAAACATTTGATGGTAGCAGCTTCCCTGCGGGAGATACTCTCTTTGCCAAAATCGCATTATTATCCGCAGTTAAGTTACAATTCAGTACCCTGTCCTAAAGCTTGCTGTTAGGAGGGAATCTGCAGCTTGCAGTGAAAGCGCTTCCAGAGGGGAGTGTAATGAGGGCAAACATTTGATGGTAGCAGCTTCCCTGCGGGAGATACTCTCTTTGCCAAAATCGCCTTATTAGCCGCAGTTAAGTTACAATTCAGTACGCTATCCTAAAGCTTGCTGTTAGGAGGGAATCTGCAGCTTGCAGTGAAAGCGCTTCCAGAGGGGAGTCTAATGAGGGCAAACATTTGATGGTAGCAGCTTCCCTGCGGGAGATACTCTCTTTGCCAAAATCTCATTATTATCCGCAGTTAAGTTACAATTCAGTACACTATGCTAAAGCTTGCTGTTAGGAGGGAATCTGCAGCTTGCAGTGAAAGCGCTTCCAGAGGGGAGTCTAATGAGGGCAAACATTTGATGGTAGCAGCTTCCCTGCGGGAGATACTCTCTTTGCCAAAATCGCCTTATTAGCCGCAGTTAAGTTACCATTCAGTACCCTATGGTAAAACTTGCTGTTAGGAGGGAATCTGCAGCTTGCAGTGAAAGCGCTTCCAGAGGGGAGTCTAATGAGGGAAACATTTGATGGTAGCAGCTTCCCTGCGGGAGATACTCTCTTTGCCAAAATCGCATTATTAGCCGCAGTTAAGTTACAATTCAGTACCCTATCCTAAAGCTTGCTGTTAGGAGGGAATCTGCAGCTTGCAGTGAAAGCGCTTCCAGAGGGGAGTCTAATGAGGGCAAACATTTGATGGTAGCATCTTCCCTGCGGGAGATACTCTCTTTGCCAAAATCACATTATTAGGCGAAAGTAAGTTACAATTCAGTACCCTATCCTAAAGCTTGCTGTTAGGAGGGAATCTGCAGCTTGCAGTGAAAGCGCTTCCAGAGGGGAGTCTAATGAGGGCAAACATTTGATGGTAGCAGCTTCCCTGCGGGAGATAGTCTCTTTGCCAATATCGCATTATTAGGCGAAAGTAAGTTACAATTCAGTACCCTATCCTAAAGCTTGCTGTTAGGAGGGAATCTGCAGCTTGCAGTGAAAGCGCTTCCAGAGGGGAGTCTAACGAGGGCAAACATTTGATGGTAGCAGCTTCCCTGCGGGAGATACTCTCTTTGCCAAAATCGCATTATTAGGCGAAAGTAAGTTACAATTCAGTACCCTATCCTAAAGCTTGCTGTTAGGAGGGAATCTGCAGCTTGCAGTGAAAGCGCTTCCAGAGGGGAGTCTAATGAGGGCAAATATTTGATGGTAGCAGCTTCTCTGCGGGAGATACTTTCTTTGCCAAAATCGCATTATTAGGCGAAAGTAAGTTACAATTCAGTACCCTATCCTAAAGCTTGCTGTTAGGAGGGAATCTGCAGCTTGCAGTGAAAGCGCTTCCAGAGGGGAGTCTAAGGAGGGAAACATTTGATGGTAGCAGCTTCCCTGCGGGAGATACTCTCTTTGCCAAAATCGCATTATTAGCCGCAGTTAAGTTACAATTCATTACCCTATCCTAAAGCTTGCTGTTAGGAGGGAATCTGCAGCTTGCAGTGAAAGCGCTTCCAGAGGGGAGTCTAAGGAGGGAAACATTTGATGGTAGCAGCTTCCCTATGGGAGATACTCTCTTTGCCAAAATCGCATTATTAGGCGAAAGTAAGTTACAATTCAGTACCCTATCCTAAAGCTTGCTGTTAGGAGGGAATCTGCAGCTTGCAGTGAAAGCGCTTCCAGAGGGGAGTCTAATGAGGGCAAATATTTGATGGTTGCAGCTTCCCTGCGGGAGATATTCTCTTTCCCAAAATCGCATTATTAGCCGCAGTTAAGATACAATTCAATACCCTATCCTAAAGCTTGCTGTTAGGAGGGAATCTGCAGCTTGCAGTGAAAGCGCTTCCAGAGGGGAGTCTAATGAGGGCAAACATTTGATGGTAGCAGCTTCCCTGCGGGAGATATTCTCTTTGCCAAAATCGCCTTATTAGCCGCAGTTAAGTTACAATTCAGTACCCTATGGTAAAGCTTGCTTTTAGGAGGGAATCTGCAGCTTGCAGTGAAAGCGCTTCCAGAGGGGAGTCTAAGGAGGGAAACATTTGATGGTAGCAGCTTCCCTGCGGGAGATACTCTCTTTGCCAATATCGCATTATTAGCCGCAGTTAAGTTACAATTCAGTACCCTATCCTAACGCTTGCTGTTAGGAGGGAATCTGCAGCTTGCAGTGAAAGAGCTTCCAGAGGGGAGTCTAATGAGGGCAAACATTTGATGGTAGCAGCTTCCCTGCGGGAGATATTCTCTTTGCCAAAATCGCATTATTAGGCGAAAGTAAGTTACAGTTCAGTACCCTATCCTAAAGCTTGCTGTTAGGAGGGAATCTGCAGCTTGCAGTGAAAGCGCTTCCAGAGGGGAGTCTAAGGAGGGCAAACATTTGATGGTAGCAGCTTCCCTGCGGGAGATACTCTCTTTGCCAAAATCGCATTATTAGGCGAAAGTAAGTTACAATTCAGTACCCTATCCTAAAGCTTGCTGTTAGGAGGGAATCTGCAGCTTGCAGTGAAAGCGCTTCCAGAGGGGAGTCTAATGAGGGCAAACATTTGATGGTAGCAGCTTCCCTGCGGGAGATACTCTCTTTGCCAAAATCGCCTTATTAGCCGCAGTTAAGTTACAATTCAGTACCCTATCCTAAAGCTTGCTGTTAGGAGGGAATCTGCAGCTTGCAGTGAAAGCGCTTCCAGAGGGGAGTCTAATGAGGGCAAACATTTGATTGTAGCAGCTTCCCTATGGGAGATACTCTCTTTGCCAAAATCGCATTATTAGGCGAAAGTAAGTTACAATTCAGTACCCTATCCTAAAGCTTGCTGTTAGGAGGGAATCTGCAGCTTGCAGTGAAAGCGCTTCCAGAGGGGAGTCTAATGAGGGCAAACATTTGATGGTAGCAGCTTCCCTGCGGGAGATACTCTCTTTGCCAAAATCGCCTTATTAGCCGCAGTTAAGTTACAATTCAGTACCCTATCCTAAAGCTTGCTGTTAGGAGGGAATCTGCAGCTTGCAGTGAAAGCGCTTCCAGAGGGGAGTCTAAGGAGGGCAAACATTTGATTGTAGCAGCTTCCCTATGGGAGATACTCTCTTTGCCAAAATCGCCTTATTAGGCGAAAGTAAGTTACAATTCAGTATCCTATCCTAAAGCTTGCTGTTAGGAGGGAATCTGCAGCTTGCAGTGAAAGCGCTTCCAGAGAGGAGTCTAACGAGGGCAAACATTTGATGGTAGCAGCTTCCCTGCGGGAGATACTCTCTTTGCCAAAATCGCATTATTATTTGAAAGTAAGTTACAATTCAGTACCCTATCCTAAAGCTTGCTGTTACGAGGGAATCTACAGCTTGCAGTGAAAGCGCTTCCAGACGGGAGTCTAATGAGGGCAAATATTTGACGGTAGCAGCTTCTCTGCGGGAGATACTTTCTTTGACAAAATCGCATTATTAGGCGAAAGTAAGTTACAATTCAGTACCCTATCCTAAAGCTTGCTGTTAGGAGGGAATCTGCAGCTTGCAGTGAAAGCGCTTCCAGAGGGGAGTCTAATGAGGGCAAACATTTGATGGTAACATCTTCCCTGCGGGAGATATTCTCTTTGCCAAAATCGCCATATTAGCCGCAGTTAAGTTACAATTCAGTACACTATCCTAAAGCTTGCTGTTAGGAGGGAATCTGCAGCTTGCAGTGAAAGCGCTTCCAGAGGGGAGTCTAATGAGGGCAAATATTTGATGGTTGCAGCTTCCCTGCGGGAGATATTCTCTTTGCCAAAATCGCATTATTAGGCGAAAGTAAATTAGAATTCAATACCCTATCCTAAAGCTTGCTGTTAGGAGGGAATCTGCAGCTTGCAGTGAAAGCGCTTCCAGAGGGGAGTCTAATGAGGGCAAACATTTGATGGTAGCAGCTTCCCTGCGGGAGATATTCTCTTTGCCAAAATCACCATATTAGCCACAGTTAAGTTAGAATTCAGTACCATATGCTAAAGCTTGCTGTTAGGAGGGAATCTGCAGCTTGCAGTGAAAGCGCTTCCAGAGGGGAGTCTAATGAGGGAAACATTTGATGGTAGCAGCTTCCCTGCGGGAGATACTCTCTTTGCCAAAATCGCATTATTAGCCGCAGTTAAGTTACAATTCAGTACCCTATCCTAAAGCTTGCTGTTAGGAGGGAATCTGCAGCTTGCAGTGAAAGCGCTTCCAGAGGGGAGTCTAATGAGGGCAAACATTTGATGGTAGCAGCTTCCCTGCGGGAGATACTCTCTTTGCCAAAATCGCATTATTAGGCGAAAGTAAGTTACAATTCAGTACCCTTTCCTAAAGCTTGCTGTTAGGAGGGAATCTGCAGCTTGCAGTGAAAGCACTTCTAGAGGGGAGTTTAACGAGGGCAAACATTTGATGGTAGCAGCTTCCCTGCGGGAGATAATCTCTTTTCCAATTTTGCCTTATTAGCTTCAGTTAAGTTACAATTCAGTACCCTATCCTAAAGCTTGCTGTTAGGAGGGAATCTGAAGCTTGCAGTGAAAGCGCTTCCAGAGGGGAGTCTAATGAGGGCAAACATTTGATGGTAACAGCTTCCCTGCGGGAGATATTCTCTTTGCCAAAATCGCCTTATTAGCCGCAGTTAAGATACAATTAAGTACCCTATCCTAAAGCTTGCTGTTAGGAGGGAATCTGCAGCTTGCAGTTAAAGCGCTTCCAGAGGGGAGTCTAACGAGGGCAAACATTTGATGGTAGCAGCTTCTCTGCGGGAGATACTCTCTTTTCCAAAATCGCATTATTAGGCGAAAGTAAGATACAATTCAGTACCCTATCCTAAAGCTTGCTGTTAGGAGGGAATCTGCAGCTTGCAGTGAAAGCGCTTCCAGAGGGGAGTCTAATGAGGGCAAACATTTGATGGTAGCAGCTTTCCTGCGGGAGATATTCTCTTTGCCAAAATCGCCTTGTTAGCCGCAGTTAAGTTACAATTCAGTACCCTATCCTAAAGCTTGCTGTTAGGAGGGAATCTGCAGCTTGCAGTGAAAGCGCTTCCAGAGGGGAGTCTAATGAGGGCAAACATTTGATGGTAGCATCTTCCCTGCGGGAGATACTCTCTTTGCCAAAATCGCATTATTAGGCGAAAGTAAGTTACAATTCAGTACCCTATCCTAAAGCTTGCTGTTAGGAGGGAATCTGCAGCTTGCAGTGAAAGCGCTTCCAGAGGGGAGTCTAACGAGGGCAAACATTTAATGGTAGAAGCTTCCCTGCGGGATATAATCTCTTTTCCAATTTTGCCTTATAAGCCGCAGTTAAGTTACAATTCAGTACCCTATCCTAAAGCTTGCTGTTAGGAGGGAATCTGCAGCTTGCAGTGAAAGCGCTTCCAGAGGGGAGTCTAATGAGGGCAAACATTTGATGGTAGCAGCTTCCCTGCGGGAGATATTCTCTTTGCCAAAATCGCCTTTTTAGCCGCAGTTAAGTTACAATTCAGTACCCTATCCTAAAGCTTGCTGTTAGGAGGGAATCTGCAGCTTGCAGTGAAAGCGCTTCCAGAGGGGAGTCTAATGAGGGCAAACATTTGATTGTAGCAGCTTCCCTGCGGGAGATACTCTCTTTGCCAAAATCGCATTATTAGGCGAAAGTAAGTTACAATTCAGTACCCTATCCTAAAGCTTGCTGTTAGGAGGGAATCTGAAGCTTGCAGTGAAAGCGCTTCCAGAGGGGAGTCTAATGAGGGCAAACATTTGATGGTAGCAGCTTCCCTGCGGGAGATACTCTCTTTGCCAAAATCGCATTATTAGGCGAAAGTAAGTTTCAATTCAGTACCCTATCCTAAAGCTTGCTGTTAGGAGGGAATCTGCAGCTTGCAGTGAAAGCGCTTCAAGAGGGGAGTCTAACGAGGGGAAACATTTGATGGTAGCAGCTTTCCTGCGGGAGATATTCTCTTTGCCAAAATCGCCTTATTAGCCGCAGTTAAGTTACAATTCAGTACCCTATCCTAAAGCTTGCTGTTAGGAGGGAATCTGAAGCTTGCAGTGAAAGCGCTTCCAGAGGGGAGTCTAACGAGGGCAAACATTTGATGGTAGCAGCTTCCCTGCGGGATATAATCTCTTTTCCAATTTTGCCTTATTAGCCGCAGTTAAGATACAATTCAGTACCCTATCCTAAAGCTTGCTGTTAGGAGGGAATCTGAAGCTTACAGTGAAAGCGCTTCCAGAGGGGAGTCTAATGAGGGCAAACATTTGATGGTAGCAGCTTCCCTGCGGGAGATAATCTCTTTGCAAAAATCGCATTATTAGGCGAAAGTAAGTTACATTTCAGTACCCTATCCTAAAGCTTGCTGTTAGGAGGGAATCTGCAGCTTGCAGTGAAAACGCTTCCAGAGGGGAGTCTAAGGAGGGCAAACATTTGATGGTAGCAGCTTCGCTGCGGGAGATACTCTCTTTGCCATAATCGCATTATTATGCGAAAGTAAGTTTCAATTCAGTACCCTATCCTAAAGCTTGCTGTTAGGAGGGAATCTGCAGCTTGCAGTGAAAGCGCTTCCACAGTGTAGTCTAATGAGGGCAAACATTTGATGGTAGCAGCTTCCCTGCGGGAGATATTCTCTTTGCCAAAATCGCCTTTTTAGCCGCAGTTAAGTTACAATTCAGTACCCTATTCTAAAGCTTGCTGTTAGGAGGGAATCTGCAGCTTGCAGTGAAAGCGCTTCCAGAGGGGAGTCTAACGAGGGCAAACATTTGATGGTAGCAGCTTCCCTGCGGGAGATACTCTCTTTGCCAAAATCGCATTATTAGCCGCAGATAAGTTACAATTCAGTACCCTATCCTAAAGCTTGCTGTTAGGAGGGAATCTGAAGCTTGCAGTGAAAGCGCTTCCAGAGGGGAGTCTAATGAGGGCAAACATTTGATGGTAGCAGCTTCCCTGCGGGAGATACTCTCTTTGCCAATATCGCCCTATTAGCCGCAGTTAAGTTACAATTCAGGACCCTATCCTAAAGCTTGCTGTTAGGAGGGAATCTGAAGCTTGCAGTGAAAGCGCTTCAAGAGGGGAGTCTAACGAGGGCAAACATTTGATGGTAGCAGCTTCCCTGCGGGAGATACTCTCTTTGCCAAAATCGCATTATTAGGCGAAAGTAAGTTACAATTCAGTACCCTATCCTAAAGCTTGCTGTTAGGAGGGAATCTGCAGCTTGCAGTGAAAGCGCTTCCAGAGGGGAGTCTAACGAATGCAAACATTTGATGGTAGCAGCTTCCCTGCGGGATATAATCTCTTTTCCAATTTTGCCTTATAAGCCGCAGTTAAGTTACAATTAAGTACCCTATCCTAAAGCTTGCTGTTAGGAGGGAATCTGCAGCTTGCAGTGAAAGCGCTTCCAGAGGGGAGTCTAACGAGGGCAAACGTTTGATGGTAGCAGCTTCCCTGCGGGAGATAATCTCTTTGCGAAAATCTCATTATTAGGCGAAAGTAAGTTACAATTCAATACCCTATCCTAAAGCTTGCTGTTAGGAGGGAATCTGCAGCTTGCAGTGAAAGCGCTTCCAGAGGGGAGTCTAATGAGGGCAAACATTTGATGGTAGCAGCTGCCCTGCGGGAGATACTCTCTTTCCCAAAATCGCATTATTAGGCGAAAGTAAGTTTCAATTCAGTACCCCATCCTAAAGCTTGCTTTTAGGAGGGAATCTGCAGCTTGCAGTGAAAGCCCTTCCGGAGGGGAGTCTAACGAGGGCAAACGTTTGATGGTAGCAGCTTCCCTGCGGGAGATACTCTCTTTGCCAAAATCGCATTATTAGGCGAAAGTATGTTACAATTCAGTACCATATCCTAAAGCTTGCTCTTAGGAGGGAATCTGCAGCTTGCAGTGAAAGCGCTTCCAGAGGGGAGTCTAAGGAGGGCAAACATTTGATGGTAGCAGCTTCCCTGCGGGAGATACTCTCTTTGCCAAAATCGCATTATTAGGCGAAAGTAAGTTACAATTCAGTACCCTATCCTAAAGCTTGCTGTTAGGAGGGAATCTGCAGCTTGCAGTGAAAGCGCTTCCAGAGGGGAGTCTAAGGAGGGCAAACATTTGATGGTAGCAGCTTCCCTGCGGGAGATACTCTCTTTGCCAAAATCGCATTATTAGCCCCAGTTAAGTTACAATTCAGTACCCTATCCTAAAGCTTGCTGTTAGGAGGGAATCTGCAGCTTGCAGTGAAAGCGCTTCCAGAGGGGAGTCTAAGGAGGGCAAACATTTGATGGTAGCAGCTTCCCTGCGGGAGATACTCTCTTTGCCAAAATCGCATTATTAGCCCCAGTTAAGTTACAATTCAGTACCCTATCCTAAAGCTTGCTGTTAGGAGGGAATCTGCAGCTTGCAGTGAAAGCGCTTCCAGAGGGGAGTCTAATGAGGGCAAACATTTGATGGTAGCAGTTTCCCTTCGGGAGATAATCTCTTTGCAAAAATCGCATTATTTTGCGAAAGTAAGTTTCAATTCAGTACCCTATCCTAAAGCTTGCTGTTAGGAGGGAATCTGAAGCTTGCAGTAAAGGGGTTCCAGAGGGGAGTCTAATGAGGGCAAACATTTGATGGTAGCAGCTTCCCTGCGGGAGATACTCTCTTTGCCAAAATCGCATTATTAGGCGAAAGTAAGTTACAATTCAGTACCCTATCCTAAAGCTTGCTGTTAGGAGGGAATCTGCAGCTTGCAGTGAAAGCGCTTCCAGAGGGGAGTCTAAGGAGGGCAAACATTTGATGGTAGCAGCTTCCCTGCGGGAGATACTCTCTTTGCCAAAATCGCATTATTAGCCGCAGTTAAGATACAATTCAGTACCCTATCCTAAAGCTTGCTGTTAGGAGGGAATCTGCAGCTTGCAGTGAAAGCGCTTCCAGAGGGGAGTCTAAGGAGGGCAAACATTTGATGGTAGCAGCTTCCCTGCGGGAGATACTCTCTTTGACAAAATCGCATTATTATGCGAAAGTAAGTTACAATTCAGTACCCTATCCTAAAGCTTGCTGTTAGGAGGGAATCTGCAGCTTGCAGTGAAAGCGCTTCCAGAGGGGAGTCTAATGAGGGCAAACATTTGATGGTAGCAGCTTCCCTGCGGGAGATACTCTCTTTGCCAAAATCGCATTATTAGGCGAAAGTAAGTTACAATTCAGTACCCTATCCTAAAGCTTGCTGTTAGGAGGGAATCTGCAGCTTGCAGTGAAAGCGCTTCCAGAGGGGAGTCTAATGAGGGCAAACATTTGATGGTAGCAGCTTCCCTGCGGGAGATAATCTCTTTGCCAATTTTGCCTTAATAGCCGCAGTTAAGTTACAATTCAGTACCCTATCCAAAAACTTGCTCTTAGGAGGGAATCTGAAGCTTGCAGTGAAAGCGCTACCAGAGGGGAGTCTAATGAGGGCAAACATTTGATGGTAACAGCTTCCCTGCGGGAGATATTCTCTTTGCCAAATCGCCTTATTATCCGCAGTTAAGTTACAATTAAGTACCCTATCCTAAAGCTTGCTGTTAGGAGGGAATCTGCAGCTTGCAGTGAAAGCGCTTCCAGAGGGGAGTCTAACGAGGGCAAACGTTTGATGGTAGCAGCTTCTCTGCGGGAGATACTCTCTTTTCCAAAATCGCATTATTAGGCGAAAGTAAGTTACAATTCAGTACCCTATCCTAAAGCTTACTGTTAGGAGGGAATCTGCAGCTTGCAGTGAAAGCGCTTCCAGAGGGGAGTCTAACGAGGGCAAACATTTGATGGTAGCAGCTTCTCTGCGGGAGATACTCTCTTTGCCAAAATCGCATTATTAGGCGAAAGTAAGTTACAATTCAGTACCCTATCCTAAAGCTTGCTGTTTAGAGGGAATCTGCAGCTTGCAGTGAAAACGCTTCCAGAGGGGAGTCTAATGAGGGCAAACATTTGATGGTAGAAACTTCCCTGCGGGAGATATTCTCTTTGCCAAAATCGCCTTATTAGCCGCAGATAAGTTACAATTCAGTACCCTATGCTGAAGCTTGCTGTTAGGAGGGAATCTGCAGCTTGCAGTGAAAGCGCTTCCAGAGGGGAGTCTAATGAGGGCAAACATTTGATGGTAGCAGCTTCCCTGCGGGAGATACTCTCTTTGCCAAAATCGCATTATTAGGCGAAAGTAAGTTACAATTCAGTACCCTATCCTAAAGCTTGCTGTTTAGAGGGAATCTGCAGCTTGCAGTGAAAACGCTTCCAGAGGGGAGTCTAATGAGGGCAAACATTTGATGGTAGAAACTTCCCTGCGGGAGATATTCTCTTTGCCAAAATCGCCTTATTAGCCGCAGATAAGTTACAATTCAGTACCCTATGCTGAAGCTTGCTGTTAGGAGGGAATCTGCAGCTTGCAGTGAAAGCGCTTCCAGAGGGGAGTCTAATGAGGGCAAACATTTGATGGTAGCAGCTTCCCTGCAGGAGATACTCTCTTTGCCAAAATCGCATTATTAGGCGAAAGTAAGTTACAATTCAGTACCCTATCCTAAAGCTTGCTGTTAGGAGGGAATCTGCAGCTTGCAGTGAAAGCGCTTCCAGAGGGGAGTCTAATGAGGGCAAACATTTGATGGTAGCAGCTTCCCTGCGGGAGATATTCTCTTTGCCAAAATCGCCTTATTAGCCGCAGTTAAGTTACAATTCAGTACCCTATCCTAAAGCTTGCTGTTAGGAGGGAATCTGCAGCTTGCAGTGAAAGCGCTTCCAGAGGGGAGTCTAAGGAGGGCAAACATTTGATGGTAGCAGCTTCCCTGCGGGAGATACTCTCTTTGCCAAAATCGCATTATTAGGCGAAAGTAAGTTACAATTCAGTACCCTATCCTAAAGCTTGCTGTTAGGAGGGAATCTGCAGCTTGCAGTGAAAGCGCTTCCAGAGGGGAGTCTAATGAGGGCAAACATTTGATGGTAGCAGCTTCCCTGCGGGAGATACTCTCTTTGCCAAAATCTCATTATTAGGCGAAAGTAAGTTACAATTCAGTACCCTATCCTAAAGCT